>NW_024871140.1:2945000-3462500 GCF_019054845.1 Dipodomys spectabilis
TCTTCTTCCTCTTCTTCCTCTTCTTCTTCTTCTTCTTCTTCCTCTTCTTCCTCTTCTTCTTCCTCTTCTTCCTCTTCTTCTTCTTCTTCTTCCTCTTCTTCTTGTACTGTAGAGGGTTAAGTTACATACGTGTGGTAATGACTATGTTTCTTTTGTCTTGTTTTTATTTTAGTCATTAATGAGGTTTTAACCCAGGACCTGGACATTTTCTCTTTCTCTGAGCTCTTTTGATGAAGAATGGCACGCATATTGGCCAGTTCCCTGCGTGCATTTCGTTTTGGACAATGTCACCTTTTCCCTTCATCTCTTCCAGTTTTCCCGATCTTCCCCACAAACAAGTAGCATAGGTCATTTTAAACATAGTACCAATGGAATACCACTGTTGCACCTTTCATCATTTGTCCCTCCTTTTCTATGACACCTTTAACTTCTCAAAGAGAGATAAATGACAAAAATGAAAGAAAATAAAAAAAAATATCATCTTGTTTCTGTTTCCTGGTCACTGGTTATTTCTGAGATAGGATGTGTGTGTGTGGTGTGTGTGCGTGTGTGTGTGTGTGTGTGTACTGGGGCTTGAATTCAGGGAGCTGACCTTTAGCTTTTTTATTCAAGGGTAACAGTCTACTACTTAAACCAAACTTTCACTTCTTGATTTTGAATGGTTAATTGGAGATCAAATTTTCACAGTTTTTTCTTACCAGGTCTATCTTCAATCCACTTTCCTCAGATCTCAGCTTTCTAAATAGCTAGAGTTATATGTGCAAGCCACTGGTGGTGCTTAGCTTACTTCTTTTTGGTAAGTAGTTGAAATGTAAAAGACAGTTGCAACCATAGTAAAAAAAAAAAAAAAGAAATCAATTTAATTTTCCCAGCTTCCTTAACTTCTAATACTTTGTCACATTTGAGATGTACATAACAACATTTATTGTAAATGCTCCTGCAATTTGGTTTTCATCTGGGTGTTTTCCTCATGATGAACTTGATTTTATAGATTTTAACCTACTAAATATTGATGAGAATATGTTCAGAGGGCATTAATTACCTTTTGTTGGCTTTCATAAGGAAATGGTATAAGCTAATACTTGCTCTGATAAATTTGTGTGCAGGATCCCGATGATATGTCCACATTCTTAGCCAGAAGACAGTAGTGCCTGTTACAAATCATCTAAATCTGAGAAAACACTGACTCAGGCATTGTTCCTACCTTCCTTGATGTACACTTAGAGTGCAATTCTGACTCTCCAGTGACCATAACAGAGACCTGCTGGAACTGTTCAGGACACAACCAAGGTTTCCAGTCAGGCATGGCACCTACAGTGTGATGGGAGACTGCTGACTGCTTCCTATGATGGAACGCCACAGGAAGTGATAGGTCCTTAAGCTGTCATCAGTCCTAAGGGTTCCTCATTGAGAATTCGATTCTATGATGTAAGGAGACATCAAACTCTCTCTTCCTTGTGCCAGTTGTGGACCTGTTTTTCTTCGGCACCTCTCATCTTCTGTGGAAAGAAATGATCTGAGCTGTATAAGCCATTTTGCTTATTCTAGGCCCTTAAGGTAAGTCTGGCTTTTATACTTAGACAAAGGGAAATGTAGTGATAAAAACAACATTTTTCGTTTATTTATTACGCAAAGGTTTTCAGATCCTACCAATAATTCTTATTAGTAAGAAGCACTTAATTTGTAGTCACTTTCTCAAACTCTTAAGTTTCTCAGTGAGTTGTGTGGAAAGAAACCACAGCAAGTGTCATGGGTCCTCCAGTCTAACTTCTTGCCCAGGAAGGAGTGCTTCTATGCTAGGCCTCCAAATTGAACAAAGAATATTTCTTATATCTCAGATTACTTGTCCAAGCTATACATACCAAAGAAAGCTAAGGACAAGAGATTAGTCTGATGGGAACAAAGCAGATCATAAACACGAATTCTAAGTAACAGAAATGAAAAGTAATTTTCCTTTATTCATATAATACAGTAAAAAGAGTTACTTTTCTCATTATCACTTAATTGTGGTTATATATACTTAGTACTAACTTCTTGAAAGTCATAAAAAAACTCTTTGACATGAACTCAGAAGTTTCATTGATATAAGTTTGAGATTTTATGAAAAAAATAACTTTTTTAATTTTTATATTTTAAAAAATCTATTTTACTCTAAAGATGTTGTACAAAGGGGTCACATGTACATGAGTAATTTACATTTATCATTGAACATTGTTGCCAAAACCAGTGTATTTCTCCCCCGTCCCTTCCCTCGAGTCACCCACTTGACATTGTAAAGTTAATTTCTGCCATAGTGTCTTGTGAGTATCATTGTTGCAATGATTCACCTTTTGTACTTCTTTCAGCATTTTATTTCCCTTCCCTTCCCCCAACCAGATATATGCATATACAGCATACAGGGTACCAGAATCAGTCATTGCCATGGATAAAACCAATAGGCAAAGAAAAATGACATAAATTAGAACAAAAAACAAACTGCAGTTCATTGGCTACATTAAGCTTGACAACTACATGAAATAAGACCTGCTGTTTCTGTCTTAGAGTTCATTTTAATTAGCATCATTTTGTATGGTCATATATATGTTCATAACTCTTGAGCTATCATGATCCACTTTAGGAGTAACAGGCTAATGCTAATCTGTGCAAATGAGGGAAATCATAGAGCTCATGTTTCTTTGGGCCTGGTTTGCTTCACTTAATATGATTTTTTTCCAAGTCTTTTCAGTTTCTTACAAAAGGGACGATGTCATTCTTTCTGATAGAAGCCTAAAATTCCACTGTATAAATATACCTCGTTTTCTTGATCCATTCATCTGTTGAGGGGCAACTGGGTTGGCTCTCTATCTCAGCTATGGTAAACAATGCTGCAATGAACATAGTTCTGCTGGTCGCGTATTGTGCTCTAGTTTGAGATCAATTGGATAAATGCTGAGGAGTGGGATTGTTGGATCTTAGGGGAGTTCTATGTTTCGTCTTTTTAGGAACCTTCATACTGCCTTCCAGAGTGGCTGAACCAGCTTGCATTCCTACCATCAGTGTAGTAGTGTTCCTATTTAGCCACATCCACCCCAGCATCTGTCATTATTTGTTCTCTTGATAAACCATTCTAACTGGGGTGAGTGGAATCTAAATGTGGTTTTGGTTTTGATTTGCATTTGTTTTATGAGCAGTGATGCTGAGCATCCTCCTTCGCTTTCTGAGAGGCTACACTATTATAGATTTGTAGTGACTCAACAGAGGCATATAAACTTGTACTAATGTGTGCTTTTGTTGTACATTCAATTCACTTGGAGCTTCCAATGACTCCTATAACTTACAGTAAACGTTTTACTATTTACCATACTGGAAAAAAAACCCACTGATTTTCAAAACGCGTAGATAAAAATCTCTTTGTCAAGGGTCCCAATAAATACTAAGGAAGATTCTTTACTGGGAAATTATATTTGGTTGCTTGTTCATTTCATCACTTAAATACATGTTGAATTTGGTTATTCCACACCAAATCTTCAATTAACTAGAAACTCTGTTGCCTCATTGGAATTTGCTTCAAAAGTTACAAAATATTTTGACATATTTTTGGTTTTGTGGGGTTTATTTTTTGGCTTTTGGAGTGTTAGTGGAGCAGTACTCAGACTTGAATTGAGGGTCTGAAGCTCTTGCTTAGATTATTATACTCAAGGCTGTCACTGTGCCACTCTAACCATATCTCCACTTCTGGCTTTTTGCTACTTAATTGAAGATAAGAATCTTGAGTATTTATTAGCTTGGGTTGGCGTGAAATTGTGATTCTCACATCCTACCCTCCTGAGCAGCTAAGATTACAAGAATGAGCCAGACCCTGGAAATATTGTGCTCCCTACGAAACCTAAACAAGGGCACATAATTCTGAAGCATGTGTGTATGGTTATGTATTTAAAAATCGGTTAGAAAAATATAGCACTTTGTGTGTGTGTGTGTGTGTGTGTGTGTGTGTGTGTGTGTGTGTGTGTGTGTGTATGCACATGATATAAATTTGCAGAGGGAAATGAGGATGTATCTACTGATTTTTAGGAAAGATTTCACCTAGGGCTTTTCAAGGACTAGGCTATGCTGTACAGAATGCTTGAGACTAAAGTTGAAGTAAATGGTGTCATTATCCAATTCATCTACATCCCTTGTTAACATATGCATATACTGTGGTGTTATGATTATTATGTGTATGAGAGCCAGTACTGGGGTTTGAATTCAGGACCTAGATACTGTCCCTTAGCTTTTGTATGCGATGCTAGCACTCTGCCTTTTGAAGCACGGTTCAGCTTTCTGCATTTACTGTTGCATTGGAGTCTTTTTGCTCAGTTGGCTTTGAACTGAGTTCCTCATATCTCAGGGTTCTGAGTACCTAGTTTTACAAGCCTGAGCCTCCAGTGCTAGATTTTCATTATTATTTTATAAGCTACATGCTCACACACGTTCCTTGCGTTTAAAAATCTCACTGTACATGCTGACTGATAAGTTGTGAGGAAAGATGTTTGTGTGGGTAAATTACCAAATGGGCCTCTAATCCCATTTACATCATGCTGGTCAGTAACTTACCTTTCAGTGAGTGAGTACATATTTCCACTTTCACTATGCCTTTTTTAATTGGAACTCAGTGAAATGTTTTTGATACATCTTTTAAGTATTCTCTCCCAAAAAAGAGATACTATCTGAATGTATTTGGTAATAATTCAGATGGCGGGGGAGCCTTAGGAGTCTGGATGATCATGTCCAGAGGCCGTCCAGCTGGGCTTCAGGCACAGAACTGTTGCTTTCTGTCTGCTGGTTGCAGAGAGGAGTATTTCCTTCCTGGCCTGGGTTTGAATTGAGATCCTTTCATCTTAGACTTCTAAGTAGCTAGGATAACAAGCATGAACCACCACCAAGTGGCTTGTATTAGAAGCATTAATTTCTTTTCATTCTTTTTTTTCCTGGAAGGTTGATCTAGATAGGCTGCTTGTATCTCATAAGGTGCTTTGAATAATACCCTTTGCCTCTGTCATTTCTGAAACTCATTTCCTCAGTTCTAGGCAAATGAATTTGCTCTAAAGCCAATAGCATTTTCCATCTGTGATGTTTGGCAGCTTATTTAAATCTCTTATCCTATGCTTTTCAAAGCAATCAGAATGTTTCCGTAAAACCCCACTTGTTGAGAGTATTATTAGAAGGTATCATGTGCACACTTTCATATAGTCTCTCCTTTTTTAAACTTACGTTACAAGATTGGGTGGAAGAATGATGACTGTTGAATTAATTTGATAACCACTCTAGAGCTTTTAAGCCTTAATACATATTAACTCAAAGGGAGATTAAAAACATTCAGAATAGTGTAATGTGGCTACTATTCATTTGATGTATGTGGATAGATGAACAGAATTTTTATCATAAATAAAATATACCGTGAAATTTCTAGTACTAGACCGCTATGCTAACTGGGAGGAGGCATTGGTGATGCCAGGACTTTGAAAGCTGGTAATGAAGCCAAATATCACGGGAAAGCATTTCCTAAGGCTATAATTTCCATGGCTCATACCAAATATATTGAACTAATGCTAAGTAATGAATGACAGAGCACCAAATTTTATTTGTTGCATTCTTTGTTTTGTGAAGCCTGGGATTTGGACCTAGAAACTGTGTACTGTCCCTTAGTTTTTTCCTCAAGGCTAGTGCTCAACCAGTTGAACCACAGCTTCATATACATATTTCTGGTGGTTATTTGGAGATCACGCTTACCAAATTTCCTCTTTGGGCTTGCTTCAAACCTGATCCTCCGATATCAACCTCCTGAGTCACTAGGATTCCAATTGTGAGCCACCAGACCCCAGCAAGTATCACATTTTAATAGCATTCTTTAGGTGAATCAGATGTGTCTGACTACTATTTTACCACTTTGGTTCCAGTGGATCATGTCAAATTTAGACTAAAATAAGAACTTTTCTTCTTGTAACACGTGGCACTCACAATCTATCTAATTTATTCCTACTTTCATTTCGGATCTCTTTTTACTTCATTGTATCCTTCTATTCTTACTTCACAAGCAAGCATGTCAGTGCTCTTTTCTTTTTCTGAAGCAAGTCACGCCCATTCCCATTAATGGGGGATATACTTGCTGTTCTTACTGTTTGGAGTACCTGCTCCTACATAATTGCCTGGATGATGGCTCTCAGATCAACTGTCTCTTCTTCAGGGATGTCTCCTCCCATCCCCACTGTTAAGTTGTTGCTACAAAACCACCATTGCCATGTCTAAGTCAAAGCCCAACAAAATAAATACAAGTAAATGTGCAAGAGAGGACAGTGTGTGGGGGCAATGTGAGAGGGGCAGGAAAATGAAGGGGAAAAGGATAGAATAAAGGGAAGAATCCATTGCATACTTCCCAGAATTGAAATATACAAAGGAAGGGATAGTGCGAAATGGGAGTGAAGATATTGAAGAGGGAGGATCATTCCAGGTGCATTTTACATATACACTGCTTAGTTAAATATGAAGTAATTCCATACATAACATAATATTGAGATATGTAAGGACTGGGGTTGATTGGGATGGGTGGATGCGATGTTGAAAGTGGTAACATTGATCAAGATGCACTGTATCCATAAACTGTTTTGGGTGAATGGCAATTCCTTTGTACGACTACATAAAGATAATAAGAATATTCAACAGATTAATTACGATAGTTGAATAGAGAGTTGAACCTCAATTAAATTCCCAGTAAAAAATATTTTTAACCTGGAGGTTTAGAAAAAAATTCAAATAATAAAACATGAAAATTCTTTTACAGAATTTTTGAGATTTAAAACAAAACTACCTTGATTTTGTCAGCCATTGGTCTGATATAAGAAAATACTTCAAAGTAAGTATCAGGAATATATTACCCATACTCTAGGAGCTTAAACATTGATTATAAAAATGGTTATTCAAAGCAATTCCTTGTCTCATGGGGGTCCACTTTCTGGTTCATTATAATCTATTTGCTAGACGTTCACATGACAGAGTAGTCATATTGGGCTTCTTTTATCAGGATCATTATTTCAGGGACATCTCTGAAAGGGTGATTCTAATGACACTAGATAGGGGAATAGAATTTCAACATGTGTATCTGGAAGGTATTACATCATCCAATACCCTTTGAAACTTTTGCTTTAACTCTTAGTGTAGTGTATCATTTGGATATTATTTCACAGAAAATAATATCTGAAGGACAAACCTATATTGTAGAAAATATGTGAATGGAAATAATTATGATGACAGCAAAGTGAAGTATGATTGTTTAGTGCTCTTGAATCACATCATAGGTTACCATGTCTACATAGTGCAGCCTTTCTAAGGTCCTTCTGATGTATTTGAACAATCTCTAATGAGTTAAATGCTTTCAGAAATGTAGATCTCCCTTAATTTTAACTATAGTCTGCTATTAGGACTCTCACAGACACCAATATCAGAGGATGCTAATTTCTCTGATAAAATAAATAATAAAATTATTATAATTAATATGACAGGAAGACTGTAATATTAATAGCATTATAAATACTAGTGTTCACGTTATATAATATATTGATATCATTTGGTTAAATCAATTATTAGAATATTTATAACTAAAGATAAATTGTTAGCAAATAGTTATTTGATGATGTATAGAAAATGAGAAAAAGATTTGTATACATATTTACTCCAGATGCAGAAAGAATCACCTGGTTATTTCTGATCCTTCATTTGTTGGTTTCATTCATGCATGGAGAACCGGCAGAGAAGTGACAATTGTAATGTTGCATTTACTAAAGGGTTAACTTACATGAAATTTATGTTGGGCTAAATAGCAGAATATATAAATTAAATTTTTTTTTAACTTCCTTCCTTCCTTTGATTTTTCCTTCCTTCCTTTCTTTCTTCCTTCCCTCCTCCCTACTTCCTTCCACCCTTTCTTCTTTCTTCACTCCCTCCTTCCCTCCATCCCTATCTCTTTCTCTCCCTAACTTCTTTCTCTCCCCCTTTCTTTCTCTCTCATCTTTCTTTCTTTATTTCTTTCTTTCTTCCTTCCTTCCTTCCTTCTTTCTTTTCTTCTTTCTTTCTTCTGTCTTTTCTTTCTTCCTTCCTTTCTTCCTTTCTTTTTTCCTTTCTTCTTTTCTTTCTTTCTTCCTTTCTTCCTTCCTTCCTTCCTTCCTTCCTTCCTTCCTTCCTTCCTTCCTTCCTTCCTTCCTTCCTTTCTTTCTTTCTTTCTTTCTTTCTTTCTTTCTTTCTTTCTTTCTTTCTTTCTTTCTTTCTTTCTTTCTTTCTCTCTTTCCTTTCTTATTGTCTGTCTTCTGACTGATTGTCTTTTGATTTTTTTTCCATTCTTTCTTTCTTTTAATCAGAATACTTTTTTCCCATTTTTTTAAATTCTGAAAATACTTTATAGAGGAGTTACAATTACATGGGCAAGATAATGAGTACATTTCTTATCAAGCATTGTAACCTCCTTCTTTGTTTCCCCTTCCCATCTTCCCCCCACCTCCCCACCCAGTCCTCCTCCGCACTTCCCCCCAACCAAAGTTGTAAACTTCGTTTTTCGACATAACGACTTCTATATCTCATGGTTGCAATGGGACCAACTGTATCCCTAGTTAAATGATTTGTTTGTTCCCTTCCCCCCCACAAATTGTACCAACCTCAAATACAGTGAAAGCAGCGGTTATACCATGGGGGGAAGGCAATACAAAGCAACAAAGCAATAATATTATAAATGTGTTAGAAACAATCGCATGAAAGAAAAAATATTTGAATACATATCTTAGGGTTCCATTTCCCTAACATCAACTTATCTGAACTTTTCTGCTTGACTCAGACATATACTAGTTATTGCAAATAAGAGAAATCATGGGATCTATGTTTCTTTGGGACTGGATTACTACACTTAATATATTTTTTTCCAAGGCTTTCCATTTACTAACAAATGGGATAATGTCATAATTTCTGATGGAGACATAGAATTCCATTGTGTATGTATACCACATTTTCTTAAACCATTCATCTACTGAGGGGCATCTGGGTTGGTTTAATATCTCAATTATGGTAAATAATGCTGCAATAAACCTAGTTGTGATTGTAGCTTTAGTTTGGTCTTGTTTGTGAACATTTGGGTAAATGCCCAAAAATGAAATTGCTAGGACATAGGGGAGCTCTATGTGGAGTCTTTTGAGGAACCTAAATAATGCTTTCCAAAATGGTTGAACAGGTTTACACTCTCACCAACAGTCCAGAAGTTCCCTTCTGTCCACATCCGCTCTAGCATCTGTTGTTATTAGGGTGCTTGATTACAGACATTCTAACTGGGGTGTGGTGGTATCTTAATGCTATTTTGATTTGCATTTCTTTTATGGCTAGGAAGGTTGGGTATTTCTTCACGTGCCTATTGGCCATCCTTCTTTCCTCTTCAGAGAAGTTTCTCTTTAAGACTTTAGCCCACTTATTTATTGGGCAGTTGTTTCTTTGAGGATTTGTTGTTGGGAGATTTAGCTTTTTGAGTTCCAAGTATATTTTAGATATGATACCCTTGTCCGTTGTATGGCTATTGAAGATCTTCTCCCAATCCGTGGGCTTTCTATTGATCTTGCTAGCTATGTCCTTTGCCATGCAGAAGCTCTGCAATTTCGTGCAACGATATTTTTCCAACCTATGTTACATTTGTTGTGTTTCTATGTCTCTATTAAGAAATTTTCAGCCTGTGCCAAGGAGTCCTAGGGTTTCTCCTATTCCATCCTGTAATGTTTTCAGAGTGTCTGCTTTGACTCCAAGGTCTTTGATCCATTTGGAATTGATTCTGGTGCAGGGTGATATATAAGCATCTAGCTTTAGGTTTCTACAAGTAGGTAACCAATTTTGCCAGCACCATTTACTTAAGAGGCTGTCTTTCTTCCATTCCATTTTTTTAGCTCCCTTATCAAAGATTAGATGGCTAGAGGTCTGTAGGTCCATTTCAGGGTTTTCAATTCCATTCCATTGATCCTGAGGTCTGTTCTTGTGCCAGTAACAATCTATTTTGATTACTATGGCTTTGTAGTAGGGTTTGAAATTTGGTATAGATATTCCACCAGCACTGTTCTTCCTGTTGAGGATCTTTTTTGCTATTCGGGGTCTTTTATTGTTGCATATGAATTTTTGGATTGCCTCTTCTATTTCCTTGAAGAATTAGGTTGGAATGTTGATAGGTATCTCATTGAATTTTTAGATAGCCTTGGGAAGTATTGCCATTGTCACAATGTTGATTTTTCCAGTCCAGGAACATGGGAGTTTTTGCCACTTTCTAAGTTCTGTTTTGATTTTCTTTTTCAAGTTTTTAAAGTTTTCATCTTATAGGTCCTTCACTTCTTTGATTAAGTTAATTCCTAGGTGCTTTATTTTTTGTGGAGCTACTATGAATGAAGTTGCTTTCCTACTTTCAGCCACACTTTTCACATTGTTGCCATACAGAAAAGCCATTGATTTTTGAAGATTAATTTTATACCATTCTACTTTGCCAAAGTTTTGAATCAGCTTGAGTAATTTGGGAGTGGAGTCTGTGGGATTCCATAAATACAAGATCATGTCATCGGTAAAGAAAGAAAGTTTACTTCTTCTTTCCCTACTTGGATCCCCTTTATCTTTGCATTTTTTTCTAATTGCTAGGCGTACTAATACTATATTGAAGAGAAGTGGGGAGAGTGGACATCCTTGTCTTGTTCCTGAGTTAAGAGGAAATGGCTTTAGTTTTTAACCATTAAGTATAATGCTGGCTGTAGGTTTGTCATATGCAGCCTTTATTGTATTGAAGAATATTCCATGGATTCCTAATTTTTCCAGAAACTTCATCTTAAAGGGATGTTGGATCTTGTCAAGTGCTTTTTCTGAATCTATTGAGATAACCATGTGGTTCTCATCCTTGCTCCTCTTTATGTGATGAATTATATTGTTTTGTGTATATTGAACCAGTTTTGCATCCCTGAAATGAACCTTGTTTGATCGTGGTGTATGATTTTTTGATGAATTGTTGAAGTCGATTGGCCAGAATTGTGTTGAGAAGGATTGCATCAATGTTCATCAAAGAAATGGGTCTATAGTTCTCTTTCTTTGATGAGTCCCTGCCTGGTTTTGGGATGAAGGTTATGATGGCTTCATAGAATGAGTTTGGGAGTCGACTTTCTCTTTCAATTTCATTGAAGAGTTGGAGGAGTATTGGTGTGAGCTCTGCTTTGAAGGCCTTGTAGAATTCCGCTGCACAATTATATGGTCCTTGGCTTTTTTAGTTGGGAGGTTTCTTATTGCTGTTTTTATTTCAATACTTGATTTGGGCCTGTTACAATGGTTTAGGTCATCTTGTTTTAGTTTTCGCATGCCATTATTTGATAGGAAACAGTCCTTTTCTGCCAGGTTCTCAAACTTATTAGCACAAAGTTTTGAGAAATATTCCCTTATAATGTTCTGAATCTTGTTTGTTTTTGTTGTGATGTTTCCATTCTCATCTCTGAATTTATTTATTTGGCTGTGTTCTCTTCTTTTACTGATAAGATTTGCTAAGGGTCTGTCAATTTTGTTAATTTTTTTGAAGAACCAATTCTTTGTTTTGTTGATTCTTTCTATGGTTTTTTTTTTATTCAAATTCATTTAATTGATTTAATTTTAATTATTTCTTTATGTCTACTGGATTGGAGTTTATCTTGCTGCTCTTTTTCAAGGAGGCTCAGATGTCTAATTAAATTGTTGATTTCAGATGTCTCCAATTTGTTGATTTAGGAACTCAGAGCTATAAACTTGCTTCTGAGTGCTGCCTTTGCTGTGTCCCAGACAAGCTGGTAATTTGTGTGTTCATTTTTGTTGAATAGTATGAACATTTGAATTTACTTTCTAATTTTTTCCATGACCCACTCATGATTCAGCAGTGTGTTGTTCAGTCTCCACTTTTTACAGTACTTTCTTTGGTGGCTTCTGGTGTTGGGTTCTAATTTTATTCCCTTGTGGTCTGAGAGAATGTAAAGTATAACTTCAATGTTTTTGAATTTGAACGTTTGCTTTGTGGCCTAAAATGTGGTCTATTTTGGAAAATGTTCCATGTGTTGCTGAGAAAAACGTGTATTCTGATGCTTCTGGGTGAAATATTTGGTATATGTCTGTTAAATCTATTTGATCTATGCTCTTGTTTACATCTGCAGTTTCTCTGTTGAGTTTTTGCCGAGTTGACTTACCTAGTGGGGATAGTCTTAAAGTCTCCAACAATTAATATCTTTGGATGTATGTGGGATTTCAGAGAAAGTGGTGTTTCTTGGGTAAATTTGGGTGTTCCATTGTTTGGCAAATAGATATGTAGCGACCTTTTTTATCTCTTCTCACGAATTTTAATTTGTAGTCTATTTTATCTGATAATACGATTGCAACTCCTGCCTTTTTATGGGGCCCTTTGCTTGGTAGATTTTGTTCCAGCCTTTAACATTGAAAGATGTGACTCCTGATGGCAGCAGATAGAAGGATTGTGCTTTTTAATCCAACTAGACAGTCTATGTTGCTCAACTGGGGAGTTAATACCATTAATGTTGAGAGATAGGACTGAGAGGTATTTGGGAATTCCTGCCCTTTTATCCCCCTTCGTGGGGGCTGGGGTAACTGGGTTTTTCCTATGATTCTTGGATACTCACTTTGGTTGTGGTTTCTTGGCCTTTGTTGTGGTCCTGTTGGTTTTCTATATGTAGGACATCTTTAAGAATCTTTTGTAGGACTGCTTTGGTGGAGATATATGGTTTCAATTTTTCTTTGCTATGGAAGGTTTTTATTTGACCTTTGGTTGTGAAGGAGAGTTTAGCTGGGTACAGTATTCTTGGTTCATAGTTTTTTGTCTTTAGGGCATGGCATACATCATTCTAGTCTCTTCTTGCTTTGATTGTCTCTGCTGAGAAATCTGAGGTGATTCTGATTGTTTTCCCTTATAGGTGATTGATTTTTTCTCCTTGACAGCTTTAAGTATCTTTTCCTTGGTCTGAATTGATCCTGTGCAGATTATTATGTGACGATGGGATGTCCTGTTCTTGTTTGGTCTATTTAGAGTTCTAAAAGCTTCTTATATTTTAATAGGCCTATCTTTTTACATGTTGGGGAAGTTCTCTGCTAGGATCTTGTTAAACAAATTTCCTAGACCATTAACTTCTGTTTGTAGATGCTCCTCTACACCCATTATCCTCAGATTAGGCCTTCTGATGGTGTTTACCAAAAGTTAAATAGATCTGTCATATTTCTTGGATTTATCTTATATGGTTGTATGTTGTTTTTCTATAATATTTAGGCTGTTGTCAATCCCCGAAATTCCATCTTCTGCATGGTCTAACCTACTATAAATCTTTCTACTTCGTTTTTAATTTCTTTTCCATCTAGTTGGTTGGCTTTGATGGCTTCAAATTCTTTGTTGGTGATTTGTTTTTGATCTTGTATGAACTTCTTTACTTCCTTAGTTTGGTGTTCATTGTTTATTCTCAAATCACTTAGTTGTTTGGTTATGGTTTCCTTGGACTCCCATTCCTTCTGTTTGGTTGTATTCAGCATTCCCTTTGTGGTCTCCCTGACTTCTTTTAGCTCTCTGTTTATGGATTCCATGGATGCCTTTAGTGAACTTTGTGTATTCTCATGCTGCTCTCTCAATTCCTGTATTACTCTTTGATTAGCTTCCTCACGTTTACGCAGTTCCTGTAGTTCTCTTTGAGTCTTCTCAGCCTGTTCAAACCATTCCTGACTTTCTCTTTGTCTGTTCTCAGCCAGCTCCCACAATTCCTCCCTATTTCTTTGACTGATCTCAGCCTGCTCACGTCATTCCTTCATTTCTCAGAGTGTTCTCATGTTGTCCACGCAATTCCTGTATCAATCTTTGAGTAGCTTCTTCACGCTCATGATATTCCTGAATTGTCCTCTGGTTTGCCTACTCTCTCTTCCTATCACGCTCATACAGAGTCCTTTGCAAGTTTTCAATCTTTTCATTTACCATGTTTCCAGTAGTGTTCATAGAATAATCCTCTGGATTATTCATTATCCGTTCTCTCCCCTGATTATCATGAGTGGGAGTTGAGATACCCAGATTTTCATTTTTCTTGTGTTTTTCCAGCTTGCTCTGCCAATTTGGGATGAAAGTAACACCAATTTTGTTCTAGAACACTATCTTAAGGAAAGCATCAATCGAAGTCTGTAGTTGCACAGTCAAAAGTCTGCAGATAGAATCCATTGTTTTATATATATATATATATATATATATATATATATATATATTAACATCAAACAACTATGTATTAATGGGCTACGAAGCACAAAAAAGAATTTGACAAACCAAAAATTATTAGGTTTATGGATAGTTATGGGTAAAAATAGGAATAGAGGGATGTGGAAAAGCAGAGGGAGAGTTAACTAAGTCCTAATCTCTAAGCGCAAAATAGATTGGATAGAATGATAGTAGAGAGAAAATAAGAAGAAAGAGAAATATAAAAAAGAGAGAAAAAATAGAAAAACAAAAATTAAAAATTAACAAGTGAAACACTTAAAATTATGCAAATTGAAAAAATATTCAGAGAAGAATATGGAAAGTATAAGAGAAGAGGAGGGATAGAAAGGAGACGTGAAAAACTTAAATATAAAAATGCATAAAATATTATATAGGTATAAAGAGGTAGTACTGTTATTAAGGAATTTAAGACTAAGAGGTTTTGAATTGAGTAATAAATTTGTGGATTAAGTGTGTACACAATGGGGGATAAGGTCTAATAATAGACTACGGGTATATCTGAGGATTAGCAGAACAGCAACTAAGTCACGCAAAGAAGAACAAAAGAGAAGAAAACGTGAAAAGAATGAGAAGGAAAGAAAAAAAGGATCAAAAGGTCAGTAGAGCTAAACAAAAAAAATCTAAAAAAAATTTTAAAAAGAAAAAAAAGCACACACACGTATATCTCTAAAATAAAAATTATGAGGAAGAAAAAAAAGTTAATAGAACACAAAATTATTTGTAAAAATTTAAAAATGAAAAATTTTAAAAAGTTTTAGAACAAAAATTTTTTATAAAAGGTACAAAAAAAAGTTTCTTTGATTTTTTGGAGGGGATGGGATGATCCTGTATCTCCCTTGTGTCTGTAACCAGTCTCTTGTTGGAGTCTCTGGTCTGCTTGCGGTGTTTGATTTTCCTATGGCTTGTTTGGTTTCTTAAGTCATTTTGTTTGAGGCAGAAAAATGCTCTACTTTCCCTAAGATTTTGTGATCCTCCTCCTAGGCTAGTTCAATGGGAGGGAGATCTGCTTTGAGTATCACAAAAGAGGGAGATGGGTGTTTCCTCTAGTTATATATGCTTTGTTGAGGCTAGTTTCTGGGTAGAGTTGAGGCCTTTCAGCAAACCGTAGCTTTTCCCTGAGGGGCTAGCTTCTGAGACACTCACAGAGCCCAGCCTGGAGCCATTCTCAGGATTTGTGTTTACTGAATTTCAATTGATTGGCAAGGCTGCTGTAGGGAGGGGCAACCTCTTGCTCTGTTTACCCAATGAAGAAAGCCACTGCTGGACCTGGCAGCCCTTGGTTGGTTGACATTTCCCTGGGTGGATCTGAGCCTGGCAAGTCAGGTTAGATTCTGTGACCTGCTAAATGACTCTTTTTTTTTTTTCCCCAAGGTCTGAGTTGGAGCTAGCTGCTCAGACAGGCCTTTATCAGTATCAAAGATGGAGATCTCTGGTAGTGGGGGGGAGGGGTGGCCTTCCCTCCTCTGCTCCCTGAAAAGGAGTGAGGATGTCAGGCTTCTAATCACGCCAGAGTCTTGGTTCCTGGGTCGTCTCTAGTCTGTGAACTCTAGTCGGTCTGTGCCTTTTCAGTTCTTTCTATAGTTGTGTAGAATCCACTCGCCACATCTCACGCCTTAGTCCTGGACTCTGTCTTGTAGGTATGGAGGCTACGGCTGCTGCTGCTAACCCCCACCACTAGTGCTGCAGCTGTGTCTGCTAGCAAGTGCTCAGATCTCTCTCCTTGACTGGATTTTCCCTCTCTGGCCTATCTCTGTACTGTGATGGCAAACTTGGTGTGATTCTCTCGCTTAGAACTGTCCACTGGAGCAATAAATCTGCTTTCTTTCTTTTTTTTTTTTTGTCTGTCGTGGGGCTTGAACTCTGGGCCTGGGCGCTGTCCCTCAGCTCTTCAGCTCAATGGGAGCGCTCTACCACTTAAGCTACAGCGCCACTTCCGGTTTTCTGGTGGTTTATTGGAGATAAGAGTCTCACGGTCTCTCCTGCCCGGGCTGGCTTTGAACCGCGATCCTAAGATCTCAGCCTCCTGAGTAGCTAGGATTAGAGGCGTGAGCCACCAGCGCCCATCCTAAAACTGCTTTCTATGCGAGAGCTTCTTTAGCCTCCAGCTTCTCCTCTACCACCTTCCCAGAACTCCCCAGAATACTTCTTAAGGATGCAAAAAATGAACAACTGTTGTACCCCAAGGTGTTATGAGTAATTATAAATATTAACTAGATTAATATTAATTTTTTAACCTATGCTATATCTTAAAATAAATTTTACTAAAAACCACTTCACAAAAATTGCAGGACATGTAACAAATATTACTTTTCATAATATTGTTTATTTCTTCAATCTAAAATACAAATTTAGATATATTTTATTTGTGTGTTTGTGTTGCTCTTGAGATTTGAACTCAAGGCCCACCCCTTATTTTTTTTCACTCAAGGATAGTGCCCTAACTCTTGATCCACAACTTCACTTTTGGCTTTCTATGTGTGTGGGGGGGGTTAATTGAGATGTGTCTCACAAAATTTCTTTCCAAGGCTGTATTTGAGCCCTATCTTCCTGAGTAGTGAGGATTCCAAATTTGAGATACTCATATACAGCACAGATTTAATATATCTAAGAATAAAATAAATTTCTTATTATTTGAATTCTAGAGGACAATTTAACAAATTAACATTTGGATATTTATTTAATTATTAAATCTGAACCTGCACTGTGGAAAAATACTGTCCATTTATATGAAAAAATGTACACTCAAAGGTTTAAATGACAGAATCTTTGGACAAATTGAAATAATCTACTATTCAAAAATTACAAAATGATCATTAATCAAATTTCTCATCTAAACTAAAATCAATAGGCTCTGTCAGGCTAAATGAAGCAATTTGTCATTAACTTTAAATGTTATCTTCTGCGGTCACATAATTTTTTATTCTTTTTCCCCTTAAGTTTTTTGACATAAAAATGTAGATTCATCCATTTTTTTAGTATATAGAAATCTTAGTTACTGCTCATGTATTTCTGAGATTTGAATGCCAAATTTTTTGAGTATATAGAAATCTTAGTTACTGCTCATGTATTTCTGAGGTTTGAGTACCAAGTCATTTCAGAGAAAAACTGAATTTCATTTATTTTATGTCAAAAGTGATTTTTTAAAATTGAATCAATCCCAATATGAGATAACTAAAGCAAGATATTCCATGACTTATACATTATTCCTATAGACTTGAATATAACTTATTTTTGAATGGCAGGAAATTCATATTATACTTACTCTCTATTGAATAATTAAGAAATAAATGATTGTGATACTATTCATTTTTCCTTTGACTAGAAAGAAAAAAGGTCACTATAGATGACAAAAACTTGAATAGAAATGCCTTAAATTATGAAAATTTCAAGTCATTATGACTCAGATGTAATAGTCATTTTTGAAGGTCACAAAGTGAAATATCTTGAAGCTTCCTTATCAGTTAAATAAAATATATTTGCATACAAAATATTTCATTCATCTCTCCAGCAATGGTATAACCAAGCCAACTCCGTGACAAAAATCTCCTCTGATTAATTCAAGTAAATATTTAGCAATAAAAGTTATTACAATTGTATAGAAATATTTACCAACCACTCTAGAAATTAAATCTAAAATCATTAAGGATTGGGATTAATAATTAGCTTTCACGATGTTGCCATAAAGAGGTGGTGAACCTTTTCAAGTGGGCAGAGTTGTAGAAATTTGGTCACTGAGAACTTGTTGTCAAAGAGGATGTTAAGATCAAAGTCCTTTCCTACTCTTCCTTCTTTTTCTTCTCTCTCCTTCTCCTTTTACTTCTCCCTCTCCTCGCCCCTACTCCTCTATCTCCCTCTCTCACTCCTATTCTTCCTCTTCTTTACTTCCTGGCTTCCATGAATACACATACTCCATCACATTTTCCTGACATGGCGTCCTGTGCCACCACCAACCCAAAGCAATGAGGATAAGAAACATAAACTGAAATGCAGCAATTCAGAAGTCAAGATAAATCTTTCCTCCTTTTAGGTTCATTTCATAAGCTATTTTGTGATACTACTGGGAGACTGACACAGCTTGCTCTAATTTATTATAAGGGATAGGATTTACTGGAAAACATTCTGACCGATATTACCCTAATGAAATGATTATAGTACAAAAATATGCTTTAAAATATCAGATATATCACATCTATGGTTTGCTATGAAAAGACAGCAGAATTCCATCTGTTCCTCAAGGAAATTGACCTATGATTGGCAGTATTGTCAATTTCATAAATGATTTAAGAAGATTGAAGAACAAATTTCAACTTAAACTGGAGGAGATATAAAATTTACTTTGTCCCCTGTAGAAAACTTTTTTATTCTAACTATGGTCCACAAAATGACTGTATTTTATTCTAATCATATTTCTAATTAACTTTAAGAATATTTGTGGGAGTTGTTGTTTGACCATGTAGTTTAGGAATAGTGTTTAGTGAGTTATTTTTCTTTTCTTTTTTCTCCCCTGAGGTTTGAACTCCTGGCCTGAGCGCTGACCCTGAGCTCCTTTGAATGAACACTAGAACTCTATCACTTGAAGCACAGCAGCACTTTCAGATTTAATTGGAGATAAGAATCTCACAGTATTTCCTGCCTAGGCTAGCTTCAAACCTCAATCCTCAACCTCCTGAGTATCTAGGATTACAGGCATGAGACGCTAGTGCCTGTCTTAATACAATGCATCATTTTTGGTTTTGGCCAGTCTTGGGGCTTGAACTCAGTGCTTTGGCAATGTCCTTGAGATGCTTTACCTCACACTAGCACTGTAGAACTTGTGTCACAATGCCAATTCCAATTTTTTTTGTTTATGTAGTACTAAGGAATCAAACCCAGGGCTTCAGATTACCATTATGTCTACCTGTAAGCCACATTACCAACCCAATACAGTGCATCTTGATGATCATTATTCCTCATTCCCCTCAATCCTATCTCATCTCTCAATTTACATAATTTTGTGGAATATGCACTTACTTGCAATGTCATAGTCACTCATAGGATATATCACAGATCATATTTTATTGATAGCCTTATTCATCCGCATACTAAAGTTATGCATTACAGAATTCTGTGATTTTAAATTCTAAATTATTACCCAGATTCACCCACTGCTATTCTAAAATTTTTCCTAATGTTCATACAAATGCAATCTGTAATTCTCTGATAAAGTAAATGATTCTTAGAATGTTAAAGAGTTTGAGTGTGAACATCACCTTCAGTTCTAGAACATTTTATCATCATTACCCTCTCAAAATACTCCAATATTTATTAGTAGACCCTTCCTGTCATCATTTCAACCTATACTCCACTTGACCAACCATAATTTCATAGTCTACCAATACAGATGTTCCAATTTTTAAAAAGCCCATAAAATTAGAAAATGTAGTCTATTTTATCCATTTATCCCATGTAATATTAGGGTTTTCAAGTAAGTCCACGTAAATTTTTGCATGGCTAGACCATATTGTTTTGTATGCATGTGTATAATTGTCTAACATCCTCAATGGGCATTTCAACATTTTATTATATCTTATTGTAAAAGGTTTTGCTATGCATATTCTTGTACATGTGTCTCATTGGACATATGTTGAAATCTATTTTGTATATAAAATTATGATTCAAAATGATGGCTCATAGAGGCAACTATATGTGTAATATCTTAAAGATTGCCAGTATGTTTAACAAACTGACTATATCATTTTAAGTGCCAATCACCAATGTATGAGGATACCAATTTCTACATAGTGGTTGTGTAGTGTTGTCTTATTGTTTTTTCTATTTTTACAAATCTGTATTTGTATTCAATGTCTAAGTTTGTTATGATCTTTCCATATGTTCTTTGGTTCTTGGTATATTATAAAGATATATATGTGGATTTTTGATAACTTATTCAGGAGGTTAAAATTTTTCATTGGCATTAATATGTTCTTAGTGTATTTCTTATTCAAATCTCTTGAAATACATATATATATATACATCTCATCAAAATGTATTTCAGTGTTGTTCACCCACTGTCACTGAAAATTATACAATGCTAAATATAAAAGCAAAAATCTAAGTAAATGGAGACATATATATTGTGGATTGGAAGATACAATTGACCAAAGATATTAATTTTCCCTTGTCCCTTTCTGTTTGGTCATTCATGGGGAGTGAAATCTGGGCCTGGATACTGTCCCTCAGCTCTTCACCTCAAAGTGAGTGCTTTACCCCTTGAACAACTGTGCCACTTCTGGTTTTCTGTGTTTAATGGAGATGAGAGTCTCACAGTCATTCCTGTTCCAGCTGGATTTGAACCACAAACCTCAGATCTCAGCCTCTTGTGCAGCTAGGATTTTAAGTGTGAGCCAACAGCGCCCACCTTCACAGTTTTATTTGTAAGTTTATGACAATTTCTGAAAACATGTGACCAACACTCTTTAACTCATTGACAAAGGAAAATATACTGGAATATATTTTTCTGTCCAATATTAAAGCTGTTAGTGTAAAATTTTTATATTTGTAGAGGAAAGGTTATACAAATCAATGGGTCTATAGGGTACCAGATTAGAGCTGCATAAATATTATCTAGGAAAATTTAATAAGTGTGTAAAACCAAATACTTGTGGAATGACATTCTCTTTAATAAGGGGTAATAAGTTAGACAGTATTGGGGAGAATTAAAAAGTGAATGTTTAAACATAACAATTTATTCAAATATTAACTTCAAGCAAGATTTGAAGGTGGCATATCAAATGAAAAGAGTGATGTAAATGTCAAGTAAAGGAAGATGTCTTGAAAAATTTGGAGATAGAAGCATTCTTATATTTGGCATTAAAATCATATAAAAGGAAATCTTGATGTAGTAGAACTCAATAAAAGCGTAAAATAATTTAGTCTGTGAAAGCTCATATACAAGTAGTGAATAGAAGTTGGGAGCAGGTGGCTCATGTATCTCATTCTAGCTACTTGGTAGGCTGTGATGTTAGTATTGCTGTTTGAAGGCAGTCCACAAAATAAAGTCAATGAGAAGCTTATCTCTGATTAATCAGCAAAGAAGCCAGAAGTGAGGCATGACTGAAATGGTAAATTGTAACAAAATGCAACAAATCTCAGAGACACTGAGTTCAAGCCCCAGGACCATACACACATGTGCAAAAGTAATAGTTGTAATATTAATAGTAATGATGATGATGATGATGATGATGATGATGATGATGATAATGATACTGATGATGATAATGATGAAGGGTACCCATACTCAAGGATAAAATATTTGCAAATTTTATACCTGAAGAATGCCTCAAATCTAGACTCTACATAGTAATCTCAAAACCTAACCATAAAATCAATTAGAAACCAGAAAAAAAAAGATGTGAAAAATAAGCAAAAGAAAAGCCTCATCATTCATCAAATAAATGAACATTGAGACTAAAATGACATCATAAAACATGGATGAGAATTAGTTCATACAATACAATAATTACCATACTAAATGCTATCAAGAAACAGAGAAACTGGATGCTGAAAAGAATGTCAAACGGGAAAGCCACTTTTGAAAACATTTTGACAGTTTCCTAAAATATGAAATACGCAAACACCTACCGTACAGCACAGGAACTGAGCTCTTCAGGCTTGGTCTCTCAGAAATAAAATGTAACATTGACCCAAAGGTCAAAACACGGAGGTTTTATAGCAGCATTATTTCCTCTAGTAAAAAAAAAAAATGGAAATCAATTCCGGATTTATTCAGGTGAATGGGAAATGAATTATGCTATATTCTCTAATACCAAAAGGCAACTCGAGTGAATGCAATACAATATTAAGGCATAGAACAACTGGGGGAAATCTACCATAGATTTAAGGCAATCCTAAAACTTATTTATTGCAGGATTTAGAAGTTGGAGAAAAAAAATGTGTTGGTTGCCAGGATGAAACAAGTTTGGGATGAGACAAAGAGAAGTTGTGGGTTTAATTTTAAAAGGGAAGCATGATACAGACTTATTTTTGGTAAAGAAATGTATCTGTAAATATGGTATATTCACATAGGGTTGATAAAATTATATTGAACTTAATATGTGCACAAAATAATTAAAACAACTGAAGTCTGCATAAGGTACTTGTGAAATATTAAGGTCCTACTTGTCTATCATACTATAAATATTTAAGAAACTGGAAAAAGTATTCAAGGGATTTCTCTATGTTTTTCTATAACATCATAAATGTCTATCATAACCTTAATAATATTTAATGATATCTAGAAAACAGAAGTCAATATTGAATGTTTACATTGAAAAATAGTCTGGTTCCAAGCTTGAGATGAAACATACCTTGCTAATTAGAAGGCAGTTATTTAGAAGACTGATATCAGGGCCAGTTCTGAAAAAAAAATTGTGAGAAACTACAAAAACAAAGAAAGGTAGATATAGTGTAATTCCCCTGTTATCTCACGTTTGTGGTAGTCATAGGTAAGAGGTTATTTCTCAAAGGATGCTTGGCCAAAAACTAAGACCTCATCTGAAAAATAATCTAAAGTGGTCAGAACGTTAGCAACTTCAAGCATGAATAGTGCCAAAGGAAAAAAAAGAAGAAAACAGAAAAGGAACAGAAAGAATAGAAAAAGAAAACTGTTTCCTCTTCATTCTTGTAGTTTTATGTCTTTGGATACAAGAATTGAGAGTATTTTGTTTTTTTTTTTTAGGATTCAGGCCTCTCTAATATGAAAGAATTTATTTCAAGTAATTATTTTATTATTACTGTTTATTAACTTATTATAAGGCCTTCTTGGAGATTTAACCCATGGCTTTATATACATATATACGTCTATTCCTACAACTGAGCTGCACCCAAGCTCTCTTGTTTTGGAAATTGTTGATGAATTCTTCAATATATAGCTACTCTAATTTTCATCTTATCTTTTCTTTCCCACTATTCCCACAACATATTTTAGTTTATGAGGTGAAAACTTTCCTCAATTTTATCTTCTAAACATAGAATTTTGCTTTTGAGATTACAGGGAAGTCAGTTGTTTTCATGACATCTACTAAAATTATATACAGAGATATGTATTTCTCATGTATGATTGATTCTTAGAGTTCATGGCAATAAGCAATATTTTATATGGTCATATGCACATAAATATTGAGCCATTGTGATCCTCTCCAAAGAATAGTTTCCCTTGTTCTGGCCATGTGAATACTTAGAGTACTGTTAGTTCATCGTGTCCAAATGTAATTAGTTGTCTTTTACAATTATTGGATTAAAGTGTACATTTATGGAGATATTCTAGTTATTAGAAATGAGGAAAACCATGCAAGATATATTTAATTGTATCTGGTTTATTTCACTTAATATCATTTTTTCCCAGTCTTTCTATTTCCTCAAGAATGGGGTAAAGCCATTCTTTTCAATGGAAGCACAGAATTGCATCAATACAACAGAATTGAGGATCCAGAAATGAAACCACTCCTATAGGCACAAAATCTTTGATAAGGGACCCAGAAACACAGGATGGAAGATAGACAGCCTCTTCAAAATTTGTCCTGGTAGAATTGGCTGTACACAGAAAACGGAAGTTAGATCCTATATATATCCTTGCACTAGAAGCGATTCTAAATGGATCAAAGACCTTAATGTAAGACCAGATACATTGAGAATGTTACAGGAAGGGTTAGGGAAAACACGAGGTCTCCTTGGCACACATCAGAACTTCCACAGATCACAAACCAAAACGAATCAATTTAAGTCTGGGTAAATGGGATTACATCAAACCAAATCCATCATTTATCAGACTCAAAGGCCCTGGAGAATAAAGAGATAATATAGCACAGATTTATTAGGGAGCAAAACTACAGATGAGAGCCTCATCCAATGGTAAATCCTTACTCCCTTTTCTAACTAGGTTATTTATAGTGGCTTGACACTTGTGGGGATTAGAAAGAAAACAACTAAAGCTAAGACATAGACAGCATATGAAATGAGTTATACCTGGAGGAAAGTAGGGATTAAGGCAGGGTGTGGGGGGGTCTAGTTCAATGTTTTGGCTTGCTACCAGCTAAGTAAGGTATACCTGCATAAGGGAAGGTGGGGGGGGGGTTAAAGCAGAAGGGGTTATTAACAAAAGCTCTGGTCTGAAGCTTCAAAATTAGGATACCTGTCTATGTGAACCAAACAGCCTCTAAAATGAGGTTATTTATAAATTAACAAGCAAGATTTTAGATTTTTGCTGAGTGAGATGTTGCATAGTCACAGTCAATGTCTGCTAGGAAAGGTAATCTAATCTACTCTTTCACGAGTTACCCAGTAGCCAGGTTTCAACACAATGACTACAATGAGATTGTACAAATGAAACTATGATTTTCCCTCTCATAAATCAAAGTTCTGTCAAATGATTTCTGTCTTCCAGATGTTTACACAACATTTCTCATGATCTTTTCTACTATTTTGTCTGCATTATTGATGTTCATAGTACATTTTGATTGTTGTGTTGTGTATATATGCCATTTGTAGGGCTTAAACTCAATGATTAGTGGTCTACCTTGAATTTTTTGCTCATGGCTGATGACACTCTATTCCTTGAGCCACATCACCTTCTCCTTCTTGCTGGATAATTGGAGATAACTTTTCACATTTTTGCCTGTTTAGACTGAAATTGAACCAAAATAGTCAAGCTTTAGAGGCCCGAGTTTCTAGGACTTTGCACATGAACAGCTAACAACAAGCTTTGCTTTACTGTTATTTTAATTAAGTGGTAGAAGAAAGTGGAAGTATATTTGGGTTAAGTGTGCAATTTTCAAATACATTTGAATCAAGTTGATATAAAGTAACTGTTATCAATTTTAATTCTTAAATTAATGAATATTACACATTCCCAAAGAAATATAATTGAAAACAAAAGGCACAATTGT
Source organism: Dipodomys spectabilis (assembly GCF_019054845.1). NCBI lineage: Eukaryota > Metazoa > Chordata > Mammalia > Rodentia > Heteromyidae > Dipodomys > Dipodomys spectabilis. The sequence continues at coordinate 2,970,201 of NW_024871140.1, forward strand.
TTTCCTAAAACAAGTAATGGAACCATGAATTTCTTCGACTTTATAATGCATGTTTTATCTAATTTTAATTAGCAGACTTCCATGAATAAAATAAATATATTAATTGAATACTACAAGAAGCAAAGTGATTATAGTCAAGAATAGGTATTTCATCACCACCAACAGACAAGGTTTTGAGGAGTCTCACTAAAAAGAAATGTTGCATACAGAAATTAAGGGATATGAGATAGCTTGATCATTACACAACATATAAAAGTATGGGATTACAACTCAATACTTCATAAATGTGTAAAAAAAATATGTAGCTGGTGCCAGTGGTTCCTTCTTGTAATCCTTGCTACTAAGGAGTCTGAGAGCTGAGAATCATGGTTCAAGCCAGCCTAGGCAGGAAAGTCCGTGAGACTCATAGCTCCAATGAGCCACCAGAAAACTGGCAGTGGATCAAGTGGTAGAGCACTAGCTTTGAGATGAAGAGCTGAGGGAGAGCCTCCAGGCCCAGATTTCAAGCCCCCATGAGTGATAAAAATTAAAGATAAACAAACAAATAAACAAATATTTTGACGTAAATGTTAAAATATATATTCTAATTTTTTTAAATCCTTACTAGATATACTAGTTTATATAAAGGTAAAGACGTGTTTTCTGGTTTTAGTTGTCATTGAATCAATTGGATAAATGACACTTTTCTCACATAATTCATATTTATATGTTTATATATTTATATGCCAAAAGTATAATTAATTGATAAGTGATAAGCAGTGCTGTTTTATGTATATCATACATGTGTACAAAGCCGGTGGCAACTTTTTCTTATTTTCAGAAACCATGATATGTAATGTCCCTGCAGTTGTATCAGGAAAGACTGTAATTCCCTTAGTTTACTATACAAAATCTGCTGTAACAAATTTCTACAAGTTACGTGGCCTGTATAATCCATATTTATCATTTTAGAGTTCTAAAGGACAGAAATCTAAAAGATGTCTCACTAGATTTAAATCGAGCCACTGACATAGCTGAAATATTTTCAGGTGATTTTAGTGGAAAAGACTTTTACTTCCTGTTCTGCTTTCAAGAAACTTCAGAATCCGGGTTGTTGTCTTTTCCTTTATCTTCTAATTTAGCCTTTTTACATCTTTCTGATTATTCTTACCTAATCATGTCCCTTTCCAACTACAGCTGGAACTGTTAAATACCCATTTGAGTATGCTTCCCTATCTGATAATTATTCAAATTTGTGTTCCTTGGTAATGAAAGGTCATTTTTTACAAAGACACACACAAACACACACACACACACACACACACACACACACACACACACACATGTATATATACTGCACATCTACATTTGAAGGATTAGATATTTGGAGATGATAGATATGTTGGGAAGGCATTTTGCTGCCTACAACGTGTGTAGCATTCTTTCTATTATAACCTGTTATTCTTTCATTAAATTTGAACAACATATTTCTTCAATGAAATAAAACTAGAACAAAAATTAGTCCCTGAAAGCAATTAATCCTGATTTAAATGTTGTCATGTACTAAAAACCCAAAAGCCCAGAGAGCAGCTCCTGAAGCTGTCCTGGCACTATCAATTGTTACACATTCTGCTTCAAATCTTCTCTTTTCAAGAGCATTTGGCTGCTATTATTTTGGAATTATGGTTAATATTTATTTGACTGCTATTTTTAAATAGCAAGATTGGGTGGTGCCACCCAATCCTGGTTCTCTTTTTCTAACTTTTTTGTGTCTTATCTATTTCTGAAAGAAACACAACTATTTGAATGACCTTAACTGCTTATTGAAGAATAAGTGTGGAGAGGAAAAGAAGAAAAAGGATGTCTCTGTGTGTATGTTATGTTAAAAATGTACCTATAAAACTAGAAGTCAAGCAGTACTAAGGTGGAATGAACCTTACTTATTAACTATTTCCTGATTACTGGATTCACTTGCAAAAGAATACTTTCCTCTGTGTGGAAGCACTTAGTGGCATATTTGATTATATATTCAAGGATTACAAAGCTTCTTGATTTCCTGTAGGAGGGCCATACCACTATATCAAATAAGCTTCACATTAAAGCCAAAATGGTGCTGTCCCAGGGACAATGAGATGAACTAAATCGAGCTATAGCAGATTATCTTCTTTCAAATGGCTATGAAGAGGCATATTCGGTTTTTTAAAAGGAAGCTGAATTAGATATGAATGAAGAATTAGATACAAAGAGTGTTGGCCTTTTGAGAAAAAAATGGACATCTGTTATTATATTACAAAAAAAGGTTATGGAATTAGAATCAAATCTAAATGAAGCAACAGAAGTATTTATGTCAAGTGGTCCTCTTGGTCAGAAACGAGATCCAAAAGAATGGATTCCCCATCCACCAGAGAAATATGCATTGAGTGGTCACTGGAGTCATTTTCCATGCTGTGTTCAGTGTCATGGTCTCTGCTTCAGAGGATGGTATAATTATGGTGTGGGATTGTGAGACTGGAGATTCTGAATGAACTCTTAAGGGACATACAGATTCTTTACAGGATATTTCCTTTGACCACAGTGACAAGCTTCTGGCTTCCTGTTCTGCAGATATGACCATTAAACTATGGGATTTTCAGGGATTTGAATGCATCAGAACCATGCATCGCCATGACCACAATGTCTCTTCAGTAGCCATCATGCCTAATGGAGATCATATAGTGTCTGCTTCACGGGATAAAACTATGAAAATGTGGGAAGTGCAAACTGGCTACTGTGTGAAGACATTTACAGGACACAGAGAATGGGTGGGTATGGTATGGCCAAATCAGGATGGCACTCTGATAGCTAGCTGTTTCAATGACCAGACTGGTCGTGTGTGGGTCGTAGCAACAAAGGAGTGCAAAGCAGAGCTCTGAGAACATGAGCATGTGGTGAAATGAATTTCCTAGACTCCAGAAAGTTCATATTCTTCCATCTCTGAAGCAACAGGATCTGAGACTAAGAAAAGTGGCAATCCTGGACCATTCTTGCTATCTGGATCCAGAGACAAAACTATTAAGATGTGGGATGTCAGTACTGGCATGTGCCTTATGACTCTTTGGGTCATGATAACTGGGTACGTGGAGTTCTGTTCCATTCTAGGGGAAATTTTATTTTGAGTTGTGCTGATGACAAGACCCTACGTGTATGGGATTACAAGAATAAGCGATGGATGAAAACTCTCATTGCGCATCAACACTTTGTTACCTCTTGGATTTCCACAAGACGGCCTTCTATGTGGTGACTGGCAGTGTAGATCAAACAGTAAAGGTGTGGTAGTGCCGTTGATTGAGTCTTATTTGGCCCCTCCTCCCTTTTCCCTCTGGATGCACTCTGAGGATACCATCGTCCCACATTGAGCTCTGTTTAAATAAATATTGTCCTTTCATGTAAAAAATGTACATATAACTAGTTATCTTAAAATAATCTATTTTTAATTATGCTTAGATTTTGACAAAATTTAGCCTCTCAACAAGCAATGTTAATGCAGTCTTATTTCATGCCTGCCATAAGCACTCAACAAATTAGAATTTCTTAAAAAATTATTTTTAAAAAATTTTAAAAATTACGATTTATTTTAAAAACTTTTTTTAAAAATTAGCCAAGACAAGTGGTTTATTAGATATTTATAGTCATGTTCAGACACTGTGATGGAAGCTAGACAGGGAAAAATAATCATGATTTTATTCTTCCTCGACACACTGATTTACTTCACCTATTTTTGAAAGAATGAAATTCTTGCTTTGAAGACTTTAGCTTGATATTTGCAATGTGTCATTCTTCCTTTATTAATAGGAGAATTTGGAGAAAGATGAAAATTCACACTAGAAAAAGGAGAAGAGGAAAAGACAAGGAAAAATCTAGACATTTTATTCTTCCTCATCTCAATCACAAGGTCTGGATAATCATTGGGGATATTAGATACAGTGCTCTAGAGTGATTAAACACATCAATAGAAAAAATAATCCCACAAGTGATCAAATGGTGAATGCTTATTTATAAAAAATGTAATAGCCTCATACACGAAATGTTATCTATTTGTTTAGTTCTTCTTTAATATTTGTTAAATTCTGGTGTGCTATATTCAACTATCTTAAAGGTATACAAGGATGGTAAGAAACACACATCTTAATATCATATTCTAATATTAGCTTAGTTCTTGCTGTATTATATGTATGTGGCTGTATTTGAGTTTTGCCTCAATTTCACATGTTATATTCTTCCAGTATTTAATTTGAAAGAAGGCTCCCTCTGGAGACATGCTATTTTATAGCTAAGGGAAAACAAGTCAGCTGTTAGACACAAACAATGAGATAGAATTCTTCTCCTAGAAATAGTCTTTCACAACTTCTAGCTCATTTTTGTAAGCTGAAGTAAGTCATATGACCCATCTTGACATTGCAGAGCAGAGGTAAATCTCACCTACAGGGAGCTGATGCAGGACATAATGTAATATGCCAAGATATGCACCACTTGAGATAAAGATGAAAACAAAGAGAACTATAATACGATCAATCATACTTGCCATCACATGTCTCTGAAGGAAGGAAGCTATTATGTACTTTTTTTTCTAAAACTACTGAGATCTTCAAATCATGTCTTTTATGCTTGGATGTTACAGGAATTAGAGAACATTTTGATACTGAGAGAGCATAAAACCTCAGAGAAAGCTGGAGTAATCATTTCAATACTAAATTTTGTTCTGCTAGGAAAATAAACCATTTTATAGACAATCCTTTATTCTTTCTTACCTAGTATCTCTTTTTTTAGAAATAGATTTTGTTAATATATGTGACTATCCACCAGAATAAATGCCTTCATTTAATCTGCATCTGATGCAGATAGCATAATCAATTAGATGTAAATGGAAGTTCATCAGTAGCACTTTATAAAAATGCAAAATTGTGGACAGAAGCCAATATACATATTTTTCCACCATAACCTTCCTCATCCTCCTTCTTCATTCCTAGAAAACACACCCAACCAATAAAAAGGCTTAGATATTTGGTTCTTGACCTTGAAAGTGGAAGCAGAATGTCATGCATGTCAGAGATGACTGTTAATATCACATGCAAGAGCCCTAAGAATCCCACACAACTTAACACTGTACTTCCTTAGTGATGTGATAGGAAGGTAAGCCTTACTGGACTTAGTATTTTTTCCATTTCTTTTCTACCACCTGCCCCAAATTATAATACATAGTAATGGAATGAAAAAGTAATGACATCTTAAGAAAGTCATTTAGGGCTCTGGGAATATGGCATCATGGTACATTGATTGCCTAGCATGAATGACACCCTGGGTTAAATTCCTCAGTACCAAATTAACAGAAAAAACAACACTGGAAGTGGTGCTGTGGCTCAAGTGGTAGAATGCTAGCCTTGAGCAAAGAAAAAAAAACTCAGGAACATTTCTTTGACCCTGAGTTCAAGCCCCAAGACTGCCAAAAGTCATTTAGATAGTAATTGCAAAATAAAGAACCCATACTTAGAATATATAATTATTCTTTCCATAATGATAGCTGACAAGAGCCCTTAATTCATCTACTTTACTTATAATAGAATACTGTGTCGAAAAAAAAAAAGTTTAGCTAATAGGTCACGAAAATTATTGCCAGGAATGTGCTTAGACATCAGGTGAAGTTTATTCCTGTAAATTCAATGCTTCCAGGCTTTTTGTGGTCACTTGTATTCAAAATGGGATACGTAGTCAAAGTGAGATTTGGAAATATTTTTGGTATGTCATGGCACAAAAAAGCCAGAGGCTAATTAATATTAGATTTATAATAAACTTCATCTAGTTTTCCATGGTTCAAAACAGAAATCTTGATACAGTTGATGTCACTTGGTTTTCATATTATCTCAGTTCAAATCCAACCAAGGCAAGAGAGTCTGTCAAATTTTTGTTTGTAATTAAACATCAAAAGGGCCAGAAGTGGATTTTTGGCTCCAGAAGTAGAGTAATGGTTTGGGGGGCAGTTGGACAGGGAAGACACTATTGTTCAGGGACATTGTCCAGCCTCTGAGTTCAAGCCCCAGAATCAGCAAACACTAAACAAACAAGCAATCATGAAAAAAAACCCAGAACATATTTCTTTGAGATCATCCTTAAAGTACTGGAAACAGTTTAATTCTATGGAAACCCATACTGTTTTTTTCTGATCAATTGATTTTTTTAATTGTGAAAATACCATACAGAGGGGTTACAATTACATGGGAAAGATATTGAGTGCATTTCTTATCAAGCATTATCTCCTTCTCCTTTGTTTCCCCTTCCCATCCCTTCCCTTGTCCCACCCCCAACCCCCTATCCAAAAGTTGTAAAGTTCATTTTTTGACATAACGACTTCTATATCTCATGGTTGCAATAGGTCTACCTTATTTAAATGATATTATTTCTTATTTAAATGATATGTTATTCCCTTTCCCCTCCAAAAATTATACCAACATCAAATATAATGAAAACAGGCGTTATTCCATGGTGAAGGGAAATACAAAGCAACAAAGAAATCAACTTATAAATATGTTAGAAACATTCATAAGAAAAACCATTTGAATCCTTGTCTTTGGGTTCATTTCGCCTAACATCAATTTATCTGAACGTTTCTGCTTGTATCAGACATATATTAATTATAGCAAATAAGGGAAACCATGGCACCTATGTTTCTCTGGGCCTGGCTAACTACACTTAATATAATTTTTTCCAAATCTTTCCATTTCTTCACAAATTGGGCAATGTCATTCTTTCTGATGGAGGCATAGAATTCCATTGTGTATATATAACACATTTTCTTTTTATTTTTTGGCTCCCATCGTGCTGTCCCTCAGCTCTTCAGCTCAAGGCTAGCACGCTACCACTTGAGCCATAGCACCAATTCCAGATTTTTTTCTGCTTATGTGGTGCTGAGGAATCAAACCCAGGGCCTCATGCATGCAAGGCAAAAGCTCTACCACTGAGTCAACTTCTCAGCCCCTATATACCACATTTTCTTGATATATTCATCTACTGAGGTGTATCTGGGTTGTTTTCATATCTTAGCTATGGTAAATAATGCTGCAATAAGGGTAGTTGTTCTGGTAGCTTTAGTATAATCTTGTTTGTGATCATTTGGGTAAATGCCCAAAAGTGGGATTGCTGGGTCATAGGGGATCTTTATGTGGAGTCTTTTGAGGAACTTCCATTGTACTTTCCAAAGTGGTTTAACAAGTTTACACTCTCATCAACAATGCAGTATGGTTCCCTTCTGTCCACATCCCCTCCAGCATATGTTGTTATTAGAGTCCTTGATTTTAGCCATTATGTTCAGGGGTGGGGTGCTTCAACTCTGGGCTTGGGCACTGTCCCTTTGCACTTCAGCTAAAGGATACCACACTACCAGGTGAGTCACAGCACTAATTCCAGTTTTCTGGTGGTTAATTGGAGATAAGTGCCTCAGAAACTTTCTTACTCATGCTGGATTTGAAGTGCAATCCTCAGATCACAGCGTCCTGAGTAGCTATCATTATAGGAATGAGCCACCGGCACTTGGCTTAAGATCACATTTCTAACAGTGTACATTCTGGACATGTAATGTGTATGTTCATCTAACTTTATATGAATTCTTGAGTTAAAAATCTGGGCTACAGCTTAGACTTCATACTCACAAAAATATTTCTAGTTTAAACGTTGTTGCTCCTGGAAAAATAAAACCTAAGAATATAGAGGAGTCTGGGAAGTTCAGTTTGCATACAGCCTGGACAGAACAGTCTTTGAGACACCACCTATAATTAACCAGCCAAAAGCTGGATTGGAAAAATAGCTCAAGTGATGGAATACCAGTCATGAGCATGAGTGCTGAATAAGAGCTTGAGTCTTTTGCATACATACATACAAACATACACATACACACAGTCAATTATATAATCACATACACAAATTAAACAACTCTCAGAATGTGTAGAAAAGTTAGAAAACAATAGAAACTATGTCCTGAGTAAGAATAGAGTCAAGAAATAGCTTTAAATATTAGCAAGTCCTCAAGTGAACTTTCTTCAAAAAAGTTTGAGAATTTACATAGTTAGGGACGAGAAATTGTGAGAGAATCTAGTAATCATTATTAAAGGGATCAAATCCATGGAGGAATGAATCAGAGACCCCTGCAGATACATCTGAAAATGTTCGTATTCTGTGTCAAATGTTAGAATATTTTATTTTTGCAAATAGAACATAAACAGTCTAATCAGTCAGTCTATTGGATAAGATCATTGGAGAAGTTCAGAATTGCTAGTCTGTATCTACATTAAATAAACCAACAAACTATGGCAGGGTAATGTGATATAAACCTGGAATTCTAGCACTCAGATATAGACAGGATATTAGAGACTGGAATTACATAGTGATACCTTCCCTGGACCTGGTAGAATAATTTTGTCTCAATAAAACAAACCAAACAAGAAAGGAATACACAGTTGGAAGTTTGGGCTAATTTTGTCATTATGTTTTGAGAAGTCAAGTTTACTATTTAAATGCAACTCATACATACTCCTCAGTTGTGTTTAAAATGCTGTCTTCATTACAGAACATAACTAGAGGCAAAATGGCTCATGATTCCCATCCAAGAATTTGAGAAAGTAAGTAAGCATCATTCTGTTGGATTCCAAAGAAATGATGAAAGATTACAAAAGATTAAGCCTGAAAGAATAGCAAAGTTTGTCTAATATAGGTCTTTGTAAACCTTATTAAAGTAGAATTTAGATTTAAAATAATATTTTGGTTTTTTAATAATTTCATATTCTATAGGATACTACAAAATTCTTCTTACATAGAGGTTTTAATTGACAAATTCGCAAATGATTCTGACATTCTATTTGCACAGAATATTCTTTCAAGAGAGTTGCAATTAGAACTTAGTAAATAGATAATTACAACAGTTCATATATAAAATGGCAATGTGAATAAACTAGACAGAGTTGCCAACAAATGGATGATATTAATTTATAAATTTAGAAAAAAACAGTTATTTGAGGCTTTAGTGAAACATGGTATGAAGAGAGAAATTGTGTGACATCTTGGTTCTTCTATCTATTCATAACACAGGAAGCAATTCCTTAATTGTGTACCTCTGTATAAATGAGAAAAAAATGCTAGGAGTGGGGTTTGTTTTTATTTGGTTTTTGTTTTATTTGTTTGTCCTAAGGCTTAAACTCTGGGCTTGGACACTCTCTGTGAGCCTGTTTTTTACTCAAGGGTCGTGCCCTACCACTTCAACCTCATTGCCACTAGTGTCCGGCTTTCTCTGAGAATATTATTGGAGATAAGAATAAAAGGAAACTTCTTGCCTATGTAAGATAATTAAAAAAGTATAAATATAAATAATATTTGCAAGTGTTCTGATCTCAAGAATACCACTGGGGGAGAAATGTTGCATCCCAGTTTATTGTGGTATTTTTTCCCAGACCAAGAAGGGCATCACATCAGCAGAGGTATTGTATTTTTTCAGAATAGACATAAGCTATTCATGATGGGAATTAAGGGAAATTTCAGGTGCACCTTACAAGTTGGAAACTGTTGGGCTAGGATGACTTTATGGCATAAATCTTGGGATTGATGGTCATAGAAATAAGAGCCTACTCTGAAAAAAAAATTGCTTATTCTTGAAGAATTAATTATTACAGATGCTTTGTAGTTTTATCCTCTAACGGAATGTGGCTATTTTTCTGTTGATTCCTCAATCTGTAACACCCCATTGGCAACTACATATATTTGCAGAATTACATAACATGCAAATAGTTACTGTTTTTAATCTCTCAGGTATAGAATGTTCAGAATTTGAAAATGAGTAGTTAGTAGTTATAGGAATTTTGAAAAACACATATATTCTGTTTTACCAATTTATTTACTTTCAAAAGTTATGGGTTTCCCAATCTGTAGGCGAATATCTTCCCTACCTGGAACTCAAAAAATTAAATCCCTCCTAACAAAACCCTCATAAAAACAACTTCACAGGGACTGGGAAGGTGGCTCAGTGGTAGAGTGTTTGCCTTGCATGCCTGAGGCCCTGGGTTCGATTCCTCAGCACCATATAAGCAAAAAGAAAAGAGCTGGAAGTGATGCTGTGGCTCAATTGGTAGAGCGCTAGCCTTGAGCTCAAGAGCTGAGGGACAGCGCCCAGGCTCAGAGTTCAGGCCCCACTGCTGGACGCCCCCCCCCCATAAAAAAAAACTGACCAATAAATTAGTGGGCTAAAGACTTAAAGAGATGAGAATTAATATCAAAACAACATTAAGATACCACCTCACCCCAGTTAGAATGGCAAAAATCAAGAACTCTAATAACAACAGATGCTGAAGGGGATGTTGACAGAAGGGAACCTTACTTCATTGTTGGTGGGAGAGTAAACTTGTTCAACCACTTTGGAAACTAGTATGGAGGTTCCTCAAAAGACTCCTCATAGAGCTCCCCTATGACCCAGCAAACCCACTTTTGGGCATTTACCCAAATGATCACAAACAAGATTATACTAAAGCTACCTGAACAACTACGCTTTTTGCAGCATTATTTACCATAGCTAAGATATGAAAACAACCCAGATACACCTCAGTAGATGAATATATCAAGGAAATATGGTATATATACACAATGGAATTCTATGCCTCCATCAGAATGACATTGCCCCATTTGTTAGGAAATGGAAAGACTTGGAAAAAATTATATTAAGTGAAGTAAGCCAAGCCCAAAGGAACATAGGTCCCATGGTTTCCCTTATTTGCAATATCTAGTATATGTATGAGTCAAGCAGAAAAGGTCAGATAAGGTGATGTTAGGAAAATGAACCCTAAGATATATATTTAAATGTTTTGTTTCTTTTATGCATTTGTTTTTAACGCATTTATATGATTATTTCTTAGTTGCTTTGTATGTTCCTCCCCCACAGTATAACCCCTGCTTTCACTGTATTTGATGTCGGTATAATTTGTGGAGGGGAAGGGGAAAAAATGTCGTTTAAATAAGGATACAGTTGGACCTGTTGCAACAATGAGAAGTACACTTTGTCATGTCGAAAATGAACTTTACATCTTTGGTGGGAGGGGAGGGGAGGATTGGGTATGGGGGCAGGGGGAGGCTGGGAAGGGATGGGAAGGGGAAACAAAGGAGGAGGCTACAATGCTTGATAAGAAATGTACTCATTCTCTTGCTCATATAATTGCAACCCCTCTGTACAGTATTTTCACAATAAAAATTTAAAAAAAGACTTAGACATTTCTCCAAAGGAGAAATGAGGATGGCCAATAGACACATGAAGAAATACTCAGCCTCTCTAGCAATAAAGGAAATGCAAATCAAAACTATATTGAGATACCCCTTACCCCAGTTAGAATGGCTGTAATCAAGAACTCTAATAACAAGAGGTGCTGGAGGGGATGTGGACAGAAGTGACCCATACTACACTGTTGGTGGGAGTGTAAACTTGTTCAAACACATTGGAAAGTAGGATGGAGGTTCCTCAAAAGACTCCACATAAAGCTCCCCTATGACCCAGCAATCCCACTTTTGGGCATTTACCCAAATGATCACAAACAAGACTATACTAAAGCTACCAGAACAACTACGCTTATTGCAGCATTATTTACATAGCTAAGATATGAAAACAACCCAGGTTCCCCTCAGTAGATGAATGTATCAAGAAAATGTTGTATATAGGGGCTGAGAAGGTGGCTCAGTAGTAGAGCTTTTGCCTTGCATGCATGAGGCCCTGGGTTTGATTCCTCAGCACCACATAAGCAGAAAAAAAATCCGGAAGTGGTGCTATGGCTCAAGTGGTAGCGTGCTAGCCTTGAGATGAAGAGCTGAGGGACAGCTCCCAGGCCCAGAGTTCAGGAACCACGACGGGACCCCCAAAAATAAAAAGATAATGTGTTTTATATATACACAATGGAATTCTATGCCTCCATCAGAAAGAATGACATTGCCCAATTTATGAGGAAATGGAAAGATTTGGAAAAAAATATATTAAGTGTAGTTATCCAGACCCAGAGTGTAGTTATCCAGACCATAGGTGCCATGGTTTCCCTTATTTGCAATAACTAATATATGTCTGATACAAGCAGAAACGTTCAGATAAATTGATGTTAGGCGAAATGAACCCAAAGATAAGGATTCAAATGGTTTTTCTTATGATTGTTTCTAACATATTTATAAGTTGATTTCTTTGTTGCTTTGTATGTCCCTTCACCAAGGAATAACCCCTGCTTTCACTGTATTTGATGTTGGTATAATTTTTGGAAGGGAAAGGATATAACATATCATTTAAATAAGGATACAAGTAGACCAATTGCAACCATGAGATATAGAAGTCGTTATGTCAAAAAATGAACTATACAACTGCCGAAAACAATTTGTGAATTTATATCAACAAACTGAATTTGATTCTTTCCTTATTTGTAAGCTAAGGTGGAAAATGTAAGGACTCTTCTTTTTTCTTGCTCTAGAAGTCAACAAATATATTCTTCAATATTTTTGGAAGATTACATCCTTTTACAGATGAGAAATATAAGGTCAACAGTCAATGTACTGAGTAAATAATAATACTAGAATTTGTGTCTGAGAGGAAGTGGCGCTGTAGCTCAAGTGGTAGAGGGCTTGACTTGAGCAGAAGAACTGTGGGACAGTGCTCAGGCCCAGAGTTCAAGGCCCACGACCGACAAAAAAAAAAAACTGTGTCTGAGCTCTTCACTCTGTGTGCTTACAAGGAGAGTAATTTAGTGATGGAGAGGATCAATGTGAAAAGACTATGGTGAAAAAGCATACTTTGTAAACGGTTGTTTTAGGACAAGGTGACCAGTGATGAGGACTTGAAACAGACTGTGTCAGGGGCATAAATAAGAGTATATAGAAATCATATTAGTGACAGTAACTGAGAAAACCTTCACCATTCATCTTATCTAATGGGTGATAGCAGAAGGGTGAGAAGAAATCTAGTGTTCTACATCTCTGGTCAGGCAACTGTGTTAGTGATATTCTTGGTGATAAGGACTACATGTGGTAATGGTGGATTTAGGTAAAAAAAACTCTGATAGTTCTAAAGTTTCTACTAAACAGATGCAAAGATGGGTCTTTTTTGACATCATCAAAATATCCACGACCATGAGTATGCAAAATAATAATAAAATCAGGGAGACATTATTAAAGGGAAGAAGAAAAGGAAAGTTCTGACACAAGTGTGAGCAATGTGAGGACCAGTGTCGACAAGATTGGAAGAAAGAGATAAATAAGGAAACAAGAAAGTAACAAAAAACAGATTTACAGAAGTAAAGAAAGGAAAGAATTTGCAAGAGGAAAAGGTCAAAACTGTTACAGAGATATTGAAGGTAATATGCTATTTATATTTAAAAACTAAAAGGACATAGACAAGTTCATAGACAAGTGTTTTAGTGAACTGGTAGAGATGAAAGTCATATTGATAAAATTTTGAGAAATGAATGTGAAGCCATAAAATTCTTGATCCATGAATTCAACAGATCCTGTTGATTTTAAATGTTGGAAACAAATGCTTTTATCCTGACCTGAGGAGAATTATATAGATATACCTGTCATGAACTTTACTTAGAGGAATTCTGTGAATATTTTTGAAGACTTTGTTTAGCCCGGAGATTATAGGTTGAACTACAGAACGGACAAAACTAATTTGTCCTATAGTTACAATGAGCACCGAATGTATCCACATCAGTTTGGGATTTTATTGAAATACCTTTAGATAAGTTTTGCTATCTTATCAACCTATTCATTTTATATGCAGTACAAATAACACCAAGTATTAGATTGAACACACAGCTTTACTGATGTTACTGAAGACTCCTCGAATTGATTCTTCTTTATAATTGAAATGCCTCAATGAGCATTGACACATCATAACTGCCATATGCTCTATTTAAGTCTAGTTCTTGTTAGGGATATCTTCGTGCTGAAATAACCCTTTCAGTCAACCTGTCATAAATTCTTATATGTAGGAAGTGCTCTTATAAACATCAAGATTTTATTGAATGGAAATGCTCAGTCATTACCCTCAGCATTAGGATTAAATGCCTAAAATGATAAGATATTTTTCTTTAATGACTTTCTCTTATTTTCACATACATATTTGCAAGTAGGGAAGGATTCTGATGTAACAGTAATACAGTGGTGACTTGTAATAACACAACATCTAAGATCTAGTGTTAATTCAGATACTTACTAATCAGCTCCAAATTTTGTGGATATTTATATTTCTCCTGAGTAAACTAATGAGCTCTAACAAAATATCCCTAAGGAGCCTTGCAATTGCAATATCACTGTTTGTCTTAAAATGCTTTAAATTCTACATCATCTAATGTGGGCATAAGGTTTTGCTCTGGAACTTTACTCCACAGAGAGTGTGTACTACGCTATTGCTTAACATGGAAAAAATATCTTCATACATAGACTGGGTGTGTGCAAATAAGAAGTGGTAGTTGAACAATGTTCTTAGCAATTTCTGCGGTATGCTTTGCTATTGAGAATTAGCTTGACTGTGGTCAGATAGGATACAGAGGATTATGTCAATCCCTTTGTATTTGCTTAAGTTCCTTGCATGAACTACGATATGGTCTATTTTGCAGAAAGTTCCATGAGCTGCTGAGAAGAATGTGTACTGTGATGTTTTAGGGTGAAATACTCGGTAGATGTCAGTTAATTCTGCTTGAAGTATGGCCTTACTTAATTCGGTAGCTTCTTTGCCAATCCTCTGGTTGGTAGACCTGTCCTTTGGTGAGAGTGGTGTGTTAAAGTGTCCTAGTATTATTGTATTGGGATCTATTTTATTCTGTAAATTTGAGAAGAATTGTTTAATATATTTGGGTGCACCAATATTTGGGGCATATAAGTTGATGATGGTAATATCCTCCTCTTGGATTGTTCCCTGTATTAATATGCAGTGTCCGTCCTTGACTTTCTGTACTGATATTAATGAAAAGTTTATTTTGTCAGATATCAGGATAGCTACACCTGCTTTCTTACTGGGGGCATTTGATTGGTAGATCCTTTTCCAACCCTTTACTCTGAATTTGTTTGTATGTTTGGCTGAGAGGTGTGCTCTTTCTACTGAAGGCAACAGATGGATGGGTCATGTTTTCTGATCCAGTCTGCAGTTCTTTTTCTTTTGATTGGAGAATTAAGCCCATTAATATTAAGAGAAAGTATAGAGAGATGCATTGCTGTCCCTGTCATTCCATTTTCCTAAGTTTTTCTTCTTTCCTTTCCTCCTGTGCTTGCTCAGTTAGACTTTGATTAATGCCTGTCTGGGTACAGGTCCCACATCCTGGTTACTTTCTTCAGGTTTTGTCCCCCCTCTTAGTATTCTTTGTAATGCTGGCTTAATATTTATGTATTCATTTAGTTTTTCTTTGCTATTAAAAATTTTCAGTTCTCCATCGAATGTGAATGCTAGCTTTGCCGGGTATATCAGTCTGGGTTGGCAGTTATTGGCTCTCAGGGCTCGTATGGTACTTTCCCAGGCCTATCTTGCATTCAGTGTTTGTGTGGAGAGATGTGCAGTGATTCTAAATTTTTTCCCTTGTAGTATAGTTCTTTCTTCATTTTTGCTGCATGCAAGATTGTTTCCTTATTATTCAGATCATTTTTACTCCTGGGATCTGGCTTGTTGGGTGTTCTATATGCTTCTGTTATGTAGGTAAAATGTTCTTTTTTGAGGTGGGGAAAATTTTCACTGATTGTCTTGTTGAATAGGTGATACATTCCCTTGCTCTGAAATTCCTCCCCTTTGTCCACTCCAATTGTATGAAGGTTAAATTTCTTGGCATTATCTGCTTGCTCTTGAATTTCCCTTTGGCTTAATTTGAGTGATTTTTTCATATCTGTCACTTTTTGGTCTAGTTGGTGTATTCTGTCTTCTGTATGTGACACTCTACATTCCATTTCCTTCGCTCTGTTGAGCGTGGCTTCTATTGTGGTTTGCATGGAGGAAATGGATTCCTTTATGGATTCGATGTTGGTTTTCAAAGTACTGATCTCACCTCTTAATGAGGTTTGTATTACCTCTAATTTGACATTTATCTCACTTCTTACTGAGGTTTGTGTAGCCTCTATTTTTGCATTCATCACCTGTTTGATATCCTGTATCTCTTTTGATAGTTCATCCTTGTGCTCTTTCAATTTCTGATCTATTTCTCGCTTTATTTCTTGAGTTATTGTCTCCAGCAACCCTTGGATGTAGCTTTTGTCTTTCAGTTTTGCTTTGCTCCCCTAGAACTCTCCTCTATGTGGCTGCTGGCTATTGAGAATAGCTTGTTATCCTGGGTGTTGATAAACCTTGTAATTTTTCTCTGTGATTTTCACATGGGTGTTCAGGAGACTTATGTACAATTTTGTTTTGGTGTGTCTTTGTTTGGTTGCTGATTCTGTATTGGTAGAGTCTGTGCCTGATCTGGGTTCTGTTGGGGGCCTACCTCCAGCTGCTGGCTGGACCTGGATTCTGTTGGGGGCCTACCTCCAACTGTTGGTCGGACCTACATAGGATTCTCAGCTCTCTGCTGTAGATCTATGGCAATTCCCGCCTTTGGAAGGGTTGAGCAGCCTAGACTGCTAGTGTTTGCTCCTACGGGTGCTCTTGGCAAGATCTGATGCTCTGGATGCACTCTCCCAGATGGTGGAGTCTGCTATGGGCTCCTGATGTTTTTTGTTTTGTTTTGTTTTGTTTTTTTTTGGGGGGGGGGTCTGGTTGTGGGCTTGAACTCTAGGTTTGGGTGCTGTCCCTCAGCTCTTCAGTTCAAGGCTGGCACCCTACTATTTGAGCCACAACACCACTTCTGACCCTTTCTGCTTATGTGATGCTGAGGAATCAGATCCAGGGCCCCATGCATCCAAGACTATCACTCTACTGCTGAGCCACCTTAACAACCTGAGCTCCTGCCTACTATCAGGTGCTGGCAGTCTGTGTTGCCCAATTGCCTGCCTAGAGTATATGGGACGGGTTTTGGTGGAGTTTGGGCTTCTCTTGTCCTAAGACTCCAGGTTTTTGTTGTCACTGGTGTGCTTCCCAGGGGGTGCAGTTCCCTGTTTTTCTCCCCTTTGCAGAGGCCTATGCTCGGCTTTTGACTTCAGTTGGGGGGATTTGGTTGTGTTGTTCAGGTGCCGGATCCCCAAGCTTGGTTCTGGCCCCCCACCTGGGGCATGCCGGTTGGGCCTGTGCTGTTGTGTATACCACCTAGGTTATGCAGCCTGGGGTACACAGTTCAAATTTCTTCTACTATTGGTTGTTTTGACCCAGGGGCACTGTTCCTGTCTTGGGCATTTAAGCTCCCTTCCAGGGGTGCTCTTGCTCTAGCCTGGCAAGCTGAGTGTGCTCCATGGGCTGGTGGAGCTCTCAAACAGTTCTCAGTTTTAGTGGGTCCTGTGGTCCGGGTTTTGGGGTAGAGAGTCTGGGTCAGGGTCTGGAGATTCTCTCCAGCTCTGGTCTCCCTTGAGGGATACACTCTCCCCGTGGGATACTCACCCTGGAACTAGTTGTTTCTGTGTGGTGTAGGTTGTCAGTTGCTGTTGCAATCCAAGTTCAGTTGGGGTGGTTGCGGGCTTGGCTGGGTGGTGGTGGCTCTGTGTGATTCTCTTCTGTCTCTGCCTCTGTCCAAGCTGTCGGGTCCACAGTGTCCATGCTCAGGTGGCTTCTGTGCGAGTTATCTGCATGAAGCTCCCTGTGTCTCTGGGACCCCCGGTGGCCCCCACAGGGTCGTCACAATCGGGGGTCTGACACTGGTACCTCAGGTGTCTTTTGCGTGGGTGATCTGCATGCAGCCCCCTGTGTCTCTGGGATCCCAGCAGCCCCCGCTGGGTCGTCGCAATCAGTGGGTCTGACACTGGTAACTCAGGCGGCTTCTGCACAAACTGCAGACAGCTCCCTTTGTCTCACTGCTGGTGCCCGGCAGCTTTGGTGGGATGGAGCCTCTTTTTTTTTTTTTTTTTTTTTGCAGTGTGTGTGGGGCACAGGCTTGAGTCTCCAGGTCCCCAGACATGGGTAGAGGTAGACAGTGGACCAGAAACTCTGGTGGGCAGCCTGGAAGAGGCAGCTGGATTTTTGTTGCTGTTGCCCATCTTGTTCACTGGGCCCCCAACCTGGGTCAAGCACTTAGTAGGTAGTGAAGGCACAGAGAGGCGTGTGGGGGGTGCCCTTAGGGAGGGAAGGGCTGTGGCACCAAGAACCTATCCCCCTTTCGCATCATGAGGCCTAGTGGGGGATGGAGCCTCTTTACTCAGATGGAGAGTGAGGGGTGGGTAGGATCTTCCTGGAGACTCCCAGCTGGTAGGTTTCTCTGTTTGTGGTGATCAGCGGGTCTGCAAACTGGTACCTCAGGCGGCTTCTGCGCTGGTAATCTGCAGGCAGCCCTGTGTCTCTGGGACTCCCTGGGCTGGCTTGCCATGGCTTGGCATGCTGTCGATAGGCCAGTGAAGGTTGGGGGATGGATCTTCACTCTTCTCTGTTCTGAAATTCTTCTTTTCCTCTCTTTCTTTTTTGTTATTTTCCACCTCCTGTTTTTCTCTGAGTGTTCGTCTTTTTGTTGTTGTTGGTCTCTTAGGGAGATTAAGTGTTGGAACTCGAACTATCTTTTTGGTTGGGGAGAGCTGTGGCGTTTCCCTACTGCCCCATCGCCATCTTGGTCCCCCCTCCTGGATATTACCTTTTTAAAAAGTGAACCCTATTTGGCTTCTAATTTGATTTAATTACTCCTTCTTTCTCAGAGGGTCATCAACTTGAAAGTTATGAAGCTATACAATATTTTGACAATATACTTGCCATTATTTTGAAAAAGAAATATTTTAATATTGTCTCATAGTAAAACAGAAAGCAAGTCAATTCTATGGAAATTCTTAACTTTTAAAGCTGAATAATCGTTAAGAGGATAGGATATATATGTTCTTCATAATTCTAAGATGACTAACTACTCATTTTCAAATTCTGAACATGCCATAACAGAGACATTCCAAACAGTACTTGTTTGCAATTTATTTAATTCTTCAATAGACACAGTTTCCAATGGGGCATTACATATTGAAAATTCAACAGAAAAAATAGCCACATTCTGGTAGTGGATAAGACTATGAAGTATCTATAATAATTAATTCCTTAAGAGTAAACATTTGTTCATCAGAGTATGCTATTATTTCCATGACAATCAATCCCAAGGTTTTATGCCATAAAGTCATCCTAGCCAATAGTTTCCAACTTCTATGGTGCACCTTAAAATTCCCTAAATTCACAACATGACTAACTTATAAGTATTGTGAGAAAACACTACACTTCTGCTAATGTGATGCTCTTCCTATTATGGAAAAAGACTACACTAAACTTTACTGCATCATTTCCCCCATTGGTATTCTTGAGATCAGAACAGTTGCAAATATTATTTATAGTTATCTTTTTATTTATCATAGATATTCAGGAGGCAAAGATCTGAAGGTTTTGGTTCATAGCCCACCCAGGCAGGAAGGTTCCTTAGATCCTTATATCCAATAAACTGCTCAGGAAAAGCCAGAGTCAAGTGGCTCTGGGGTTCAAGTGGTAGAGCGGTAGCATTGAACAAAAACAGTCTCAGGTACAGTGCCCAGGCTCAGAGTTCAAGCTCCAGGACAAACCAAACAACACAAACAAAATAAAAACAAACATAAACCTAGCATTTTTCTCATTGTATAAGGAGATACGTAATTAAGGAAATTTCTTTCTGTGTTATGTATAGGTAGAAGAAAAAAGATGACACATAATTATTGTTTTCATACTATGTTATACCAAAGTCTAAAAAAATGTTCTTTTTCTAAATTTATAAATTAATATCCATTTGTTGGCAACTCTGTCTAGATTATTCACATTTTCATGTTATACATGAACTGTTGGAATTATCTACTGAATAATTTCTAAATATATCTCACTTGAAAGAATATTTTACGTAAATAAAATGCCGGAATCATTTGTGAATTTGTAAATTAAATCTTCTACTTAGAAATAATTTTGTAGTATCTTATAGAATATGAAATTACAAACAAAATATTTATTTTAAATCCAAATTCTAATTTAGCCAGGTCTAAAAAGTCCTACATTAGATGAAGTTTGCAATTTTTCCAGTTGTAAGCTTTTGGAATCCTTCATCCTTCCTTTGGAATCCAATAGAATGATGCTTAAATTTTTTAATTTTTTGGTTGGGAATCATGAGCTACTTTGCCTCTAGGAATGTTCTGAAATTAAGAGAGCATTTAACACATAACTGAGGAGTATATATGAGTTGCAATGACAAAATTAGCTCAAACTTCCAACTGTGTATCCCTTTCTTGTTTTTTGGTTTGTTTTGAGACAAAATTATACTACCCGGTCCAGGGAAGGTATCGCTACATAATTCCACTCTCTAATATCCTGTCTTAGTCTGAGTGCTAGAATTCTAGGCTTGTATAAAATAGTCCTGCCCAAGTTGTTTGGTTTATTTTATCTGGATACAGACTCACAATTCTGAACTTCTCTGATAATATTTTCCAATAGACTGATGGCTCAGACTTTTTATGTACTATTTTCAAAGATGTTCTAATATTTGAAACAGGATATGAACATTTTAAGATGCACTTGTAGGGGTCTCATTGATTCCTCCATGGATTGATCCCTTTAATAATGATTACTTGACTTTCTTACTATCTGGTCCCTACCTATATAATATTCTCAAGTTCATTTTAGGACTTTCTAATATTAAAAATTATTACTTGATTCTAGTCTTACACAGGACACATTTTTTACTATTTTCTAACTTTTCTATACATTCTGAGAGTTGTTTCATATGTGTGTTTGCACACATTAGTTCCTCCGTGTGTATGTGCATGGTTGTATGTATGTATGCAAAAACCTCAAGCTCTTATTCAGCCATCAGGCTCATAAATAGTATTCCATCACTTGAGCTATTCTTCCAATTCAGCTTTTGGCTGGTTAATGATAGATAGTGTCTCAAAGACCGTTCTGCCCACACTGGATGCACAGCCTCCTTTACATTCTTAGGCTTTATTTTTCCAGGAGTATCAACTTTTAAACTAGAAACATTTTTGTAAGTGTAAAGTCTAACCTGTAGCCCAGATTTTTAACTGAAGGATTCATATAAAGATAGATGCACATACATTTTGCATATCCCAAGTGTACTCTGTTAGAAATGTGATCTTAAGCCAGGTGCAGATGGCTCAAGCCTATAATCCTATTGACTCAGGAGGCTGAGATCTGGGAATTGCAGTTCAAATTCAGCATGAGTAGGAAAGTTTCTGAGGCACTTATCTCCAATTAACGACCAGAAAAATGGAAGTGGCTCTGTGGCTGAAGTGATAGAACACTAGCCTTGAGCAGAAGAGAGGAGGGACAGTGCCCAGACCCAGAGTTCAAGCCCCACTACATCAAAAAAGAAAAAAAGAAAGAAAAAGAAATGTGTTCATTGCTAGTATAATTCCCACTCTCTCAACATGGACTCTTTTCCAGTTAAGTCCATGCTCTTATATCTGACTTGCTTTGGAGCCAGAATTATTCTTCCATTCTACTTTTTACAAATTTTCATGATTAGCTTCCATGATTTAGAGCTGGTAGATGGAAGAGAGTAGTAATGCTTAGTAGTAATGCTTTCTCTACATCACTCCAATAGATCTATATGCTGGCCTTGGATTTGTAGTTTCAAAGTTGTCTTATCTTCAGAGTCTTCTATAATGTATTGAACCATTATAGTTAAACACAGAACTTCTCTTTCTTCTATTATTCTTATTGTTTTTTCTACTGTTAACTTATGTACACTTGGGAAATAATGCATAATACACACACTCACAAAAACAATATTTCTGAGAACTTTCTTCACACATAAAATTGGTCTTAATTTAGGGAGCACTTAGGAAATTTGAATTTGATGTACTCCAAGATAATGATTTTTTCATATTTTGATTGTAAAAATGGTGTACAAATGGGTTAGAGTTACATAAGTAAATTAAGGAATACATTATCTATGGAGCATTGTTACGACTTCTTTTGTTTTTCCCCTGCTAACCCTTTTCTCTCTACCTCCCCAATTCTGTATAAAAATATGAAAAAATCATAATCTTGGAGTATATCAAGTTCAAATTCCCTAAGTGCTCCGCTGTACAAGTTGCATAGTTCGTTCTCTACATAATATACTGTACATCTCATTGTTACAATGGGTCACACTGTATCCTCGTTTCAGCATTTTATTTCCCTTCTCCTTGCCACATTAGAAAAATATATAGGCAAGTTTGCAGGCCACCGATATCAAATACAGTGAAAACAAGGGTGATACCATGGATGAAGAAAATAGAAAAGAAACAAAATAGCACATAATACATATTAGATACATTAAAAAATAGAAAGAAAGAAAAAGCAAGTTGTGTCCCTATCTTGGGGTTCGTTTCACATAGCATCAACTTAAATGATCATATGTACATGCATAAATTCCGTATTTTCTCTTTACTAAGCTGTCTCTGAAACGCATGTTACCTCATGTCCAAAGATGTATTTGTGCTATTTCAATGACGCCAGAAAACGTTCATTTTACCTCAAGCAGCACCATAGTTTGTTACTGGAAGGAACTGTTACTGCAATTGGAAACTAATCCCAAGACAGGAATTGAACTTAGAGTAATGACAAAGTTCAAGTTAATTTGTGCTGTCCTTTTTAGTGTACAAGCAAAGAATCCAAGGCTTGAAGGAACATCTGCCCCTGACTTGTTCGAGTGTGTTTTATACTGACATAAAACCAAGTCTTTATGTAGAAAAATGAACTTTACAACTTTGATGGGGGGGAAAGGGGGAAGGAAGATTCGGTGGGGATGGGGGGAGGATGGAAAGGGATGGGAAGGGGAAACAAAGTAGGAGGCTACAATGCTCGATAAGAAATGTACTTATTATCTTGCACATGTAATTGTAACCCCTCTGTACAGTATTTTCACAATAAAAAAACTTGTCTGTAAACTTCTAGTTGAGAGTATTACAAAAGAAAATAAAATGTCATTTGAAGTCTAGCATAGAAAAAAAGGAAATAACTTTGTTTTCAAAAGTGTTCCACTGGAAAGGAACAAAGACATGGAAGTTTTAAAATGTCTTATTCATGGATATGTCAGTCCTGAGATGATTCACTTGTGGCAGGAGTCAGTTATCAATTCCTTTAGTTTGGTCCTGAGTTCTCCATGGTAATAAGGATTGAAAAGAGCAGGATCCAGTGAGTATGATCAGCAAAAGCAGCCTCTTCCTTCTCAAACCAGTCCTTTAAGGATGGTCCCAAAGGAATATGTGGGTTTTTTTGTTTGTTTGTTTAGTTTTTGCTCAGAGGCAGGTCCCTGAAAATTTGTCTTTACTGCCCACTTGCACCCAAGCTAGTATTCTACTGTTTCATCCAAAACTACACTTCAGATTTTTTTGGAGTTTAATTACAGATAAGAGTTTGACAGACTCTCTTGCCTGATTGACTGTAAACTAATATAATAAGAAAGCCAAGAGACATCAACTGTATGGACTTCTCTTTTGAAACAAGAAATATTAGGTGAAGTTTATTATAAGGCTAATATTTGGCAATTTTTAAAAGAAGAGAGTATGTCCAGCAAAGAAGCCATAAGTCAAATAACTCAGCAAAAGTAGGTGCACTGAATCATTTTGCAATTATTTTTTCTGTTTGGGAAGATTACTATTGCTTTCATTGTTCATTTTGGGGAAACTTAAAGTCATATTTGCAAATTTTTTTGGTCGTGGGGCTTGCACTCTGATCCAGGGTGCTGTTCCTCAGCTCCTATTGTCTGTGTCTAACAGCTGATTTGTTTTCCCTTAGCTATAATAATGGCATATTGCCAGAGGGAGCCTTCTTTCAACTTATAAACTGGAAGAATATAGCATGTGATAATGAGGCAAAACTCAAATACAGCCACATACATATAACATAGCAAGAACTAAGCTAATATTAGAATATGACATTAAGACGTTAGTTTCTTACCATTCTTGAATACCTTTATGATAGTTGACTATAGCACACCAGAATTTAACAAATACCAAAACAAGAACTACACAAATAGATAACATTTCCTGTTGGAAGCTATTACATTTTTTTATACATAAACATTCTCCATGAGATCACTTGTGGAGTTATCTTTTTCTATAGATGTGTTTAATCACTCTAGAGCACTGTATCTAATATGCACAGACCTTGTGATTGAGATGAGGAAGAACAAAATATCTAGATTTTTCTCTTTTCTTCTTCTCCTTTTTCTAGTGTGAATTCACATCCTTTTTCCAAATTATCCTATTAATAAGGAAAGAATGACACTTTGTGGATATTAAGAATTTCATTCTTTCAGAAATAGATGAAAATATCAGAATGGCTCAAGGAAGAGTATAAACATGATATTTTTCCCTTCTGGTTTCCAACATAGAGTCTGAACATGACTCTAAATATCAAATAAACCATTTGAATGGTTATTTTTTTAAATATAGTTTTTATACTAAATAATAATTTTAAAATTAATTTTTTTTTTACTAAATACTAATTTCTTGTTTGCTTTTGGGAGGCATGGAATAAGACTGCATTAACACTGTGTGAGTTGAGAGGCTAAATTTTATCAGAATCTAAACATAATGAAAAATAGATGATTTTAAGATAAATAGCTTGTAGGTATATTTTTAACGTGACATACACACAGAGACATCTTTTTTCTTCTTTTCCTCTCCACATAGATTCAACTTCACTAAGCAATGCATGTCATATTAATAGCTGTGTTTCTTTCATAAATAGGTTAGACATAAAAGAAAAAAGAGAACCAGCATTGGGGGTAGATTCTTTAAAAAATCAGTCAAATAAATACTACCCCTAATTCCAAAATAGTAACAATCAAATGCTCTTGAAAAGAAAAGGTATTAATGAGAATGTATATGGGAAGGGATGGGAAGGGGAAACAAAGAGTAGGCAACAATGCTTCATAAGAAATGTATTTGTGGGGCAAGGAAAGTCGCTCAGTGGTAGAGCGCTTGCCTTGCATGCATGAGGCCCTGGGTTCGATTTCTCAGCACCACATAAGCAAAAAGAAAAAGGCCGGAAGTGGCACTGTGTCTCAAGTGGTAGAGCGCTAGCCTTGAGCTGAAGAGCGCTGAGGAACAGTGCCTAGGCCCAAAGTTTAGGCCCCACCACCGGACCCCCCCCCCCAAAAAAAAAGAAATGTACTCGTTATCTTGCCCATGTAATTGTAACTCCTCTGTACGGTATTTTCACAATTTAAAAAAGAAAAGGGATAGTGCGAGAACAGCTTCAGGCGCTGCTTTCTGGTATTTAGAATTTCTAGTACATGACAAATGTTTTAATCAAGATTAATTGCTGTCAGGGGTTAAATTGTATTCTAGTTATATTTCATTGAAGAAATATGTTGTTCAAAATTAGTAAAAATATAGCAGGCTATAGTAGAAAGAATGCCACACACTCAATGTGGTAGGAAGTAAAATACCTTCCAAAAATATTTATCGTCCCCAATTATCTAATCCCTCAAATGTAGATTTGCTGTGTGTGTGTGTGTGTGTGTGTGTGTGTGTGTGTGTGTGTGTGTTTGTAAAATAATCACCTTTCATTACCCAAGGAACACAAATTTGAATAATTATCAGATGGAGGAAGTATACTTACATGGGCACTTGAAAGTCCCAGCTCTATTTGGAAAAGGACATGATTAGGTAAGAACCATCTGAAAGAGGTAAAGATGCTACTTTAGAAGATAAAGGAAAAGACAACAACCCAGATTCTTAATTTCTGGAAAACAAAACAGAAAGTAAATGCCTTTTCCACTGGAATCATCTGAAAAATATTTCAGCTCTATAGGTGGCTCGCTTTTAATCTGGCAAGACTTTTTTTTTATTTCTGTCCTTTAGAAATGTAAAATGATAAATATGGATTATTCAAGCCAATTAACTTGTAAAATTTGTTACAGGAGATTTGATTTAGTAACCTAACTCAAATACAGCGTTTTCCTTATGCAGCTACAGAGACACCACATGCCCTAGTTTCTGAGAATAAGAAAAAGTTGCCATTGGCATTGTACACACGTATAATGCACATACTACTAAGGGGTCTGCATTAATGAAGTCTTGAAATTCTAAATAATATTAAATAAGAAGCTCCTTAGCTTTATTTTCACATTTGTGGATTCCTGGATACCAAGTTATGTGGAAGGTTAGGGTAAGAATATGGAAATGAAATATGTCTCTGAATATTATAAAGGTAAGTTATGTCATTTTGAGTTACAATTTCTAAAGTAATAAAAAAATAAAGTAAAACAGGAAGAGAAATTCAATTTTATACCCTTCCTAAGTTTCCAACACAAATTAGAGAACCCAGTAAAGATAGAGCAATCCCAGGATTGTATAGGATGTTATAGGTTCACTTTATGGTGAAAAAGAAGATAACAAAAATGGGTCCCATGAAACAATGGGAAACAAAATTTACACGTACAGATTGTGATATAGCGAGAAAATAGTTTCCCCTATGCGAAGTCTTTGATATTTTAGGTTTGTTTACACAGCAACTTTCCTCTCTTAGGAAATGACTCTTTATTAATACTCAAGGGTTTGCAGCTTATAACCCAGCAATAAATAATGCTTCTGAATGTAAACAAGCATGATACTAAGAATAACCAAGGCTACTTCCGTTGCTTTAACTGATACACAAAAACGGTCTTGGGGAATATTCAAACAATCTGGAACTTTTTCATACCTTTCCTCTTCTCCAACACAAGAAGTCCTAGTCACGATATGTAAAACATTAATAAAAAATTTTTGTATGTTTTATTGTTCACACTAAACAAATACACTTCCTCTTTGCAAGCCTGACTTTTAAAGAGTCAGAGCCTCACAATTATTATATAGACAAAATTTTACTGCTTTGGCTTTGGTGTTTTCCTGCTTTTGGGTATTGCTCTCTATAATTTTGGCAACTACATAGAAACACAAGATAAGTCCATTATGCTTACGTTGAATTGTTCAAGGTCAAGCTGTCTATAAAAAAGTTTTTTGTTTCCTTTTTCACTGTTAATTAAAGTTTAATTATTTCTCTTTAAATTATAACAAAAACATAATAACTTAACGTACATTCTCATTTTAATACATGAAAAAAGGAGTGTCTGGATTGCTTTTTTTAATAGTTTTCAAGTATTTTCCTTGGCTATTTTCATTATTACCTTTGTATCGGTTTTCTACTCAGGAACATAAGGTTGTACAAAAAGATCTGCTTAAGATATAGGATGTTAGGCAGAAAAAGACAGATGTATAATTAAAGATTTTCATTTTTTAAGAGACTGAAAATCTCAGAGGACACTTTGCTATTACTGGCATGGTTAAGATGACTTGAAAGTTTTGTTTCATATATTAGTGAAATGCATGTAAAATGTTACAGTTGTTCCAAACAATGATTATGGCTTATACTTTTCTGCTCCAATGAGATGAAACCTCTGACAAGGTTGGAGGGTTAGGTTAGAAGGGTTAATATTAGAAAGCCAAGGGAGATTCCTAAAACACCATTTCTTATCAGTTAATTATATTATGGCGTATAAGTATATAAACATATAAATATGAATTGAGTGAGAAATGTGTGATTTACACAACTGATTCAATGACAACTAAAACTAGATACACTTCTCTATATTTATATGAACTACTGTATCTAGTGAGGATTTAAAAATATTTAGAATATAAATTTTAACATTTATGTCAAAAAATTTGTTTATTTTTAACTGTTCATTTTTATTTTTTGTTGCTTATGGGGCATGAATTCTGGGCCTGGACACTGTCCCTCAGCTCTTCAGCTCAAGATTAGTGCTCTAACCCTTGAGCCACTGCCAGGTTTCTGGTGGCTCATTGGAGATAAGAATCTCACAGAGTTTCCTGCCTAGGCTGGCTTTAAACGATGATTCTCACCTCTCAGCTTCCTTAGTAGCTAGGCTTATAAGAATAACCTGGCGCCTTGCTACACAATTATTTTTTACATATTTATGAAATATTGAGTAGTAATCCCATTTATTTATGTTTTGTAATGATCAAGCTATACCATATCCATTAATTTCTTCATGTAACATTTATTTTTGTAAGAATGCTCAAAAACTTATCTTCTGGCTGTGATGAAATATCTATTCCTTTTTTTTTTGTCGTTTGTGGGCCTTGAACTCTGGGCCTTGGCACTGTCCTTCAGCTATTCAGCTCAAGGCTAGGGCTCTAACATTTGAGCCACATCACCACTTCCAAAATATCTATTCTTAACTATAATCGCTTTGCTTCTTGTGGTATACAATTAATATATTTAATTTTATTCATGGAAGTCTGCCAATTAAAATTATATAAAACAAGAAATGTAAAGTGAAAGAAATTCATGGTTCCATTACTTCTTTAAGGAAACACATATGTATAATTTTAATTGTATTTCTGTGGGAATATGTAATATTCATTGATTTAACAGTTAAAATTGATAACAGTTACATTATATAAGTTGATTCAAGTTGTATTTAAAAATTGCACACTTAAAATGAATACACTTCCACATTCTTCTACAACTTAATTAAAATAACAGTAAATCAAAGCTTGGTATTAGCCATTCATTTGTAGAATCCTAGAAACGCAGGCGGCTAAGACATGAAGATATTAGTTCAATATCAGTCCAAACAGACAAAAATGTGAAAACTTATCTCCAATTATCCAGCAAGAAGGAGAAGGTGAGGATCTGGCTCAAGGAATAGAGTGTCATCAGCCATGAGCAAAAAATACACGGGAGACCTTTGAATATTCAGATCAAGCCCTAAAAATGGCATATACACATAAGACAACAACAACAAAATTACTATGAATGTCTATAAGGAAGAACAAAAAGTAGGAAGGACCATGAGAAATGTGTAAACATCTGGAAGAGAGAAATCATTTGACAGAATTTTGGTTCATGAAAGGGAAATTTCGCAGTCTCAATTGTACAATCTCATTGTACTCATTCGGGTTGAAATCTGGCTATTGGGTAACGTGAAAAAGTAGATGGGATTACCTGACATAGCAGACATTGCCAGTGACTATGCACCATCCCACTCTGCAAAAATTGAAAATCGTGCTTCTTAATTTAAATAAAACCTCATGTTAGAGACTTTTGGTCCACACAGTCTGGGGTGCCTATTTTGAGGCTTCAGATCATCGATTTTGTTTATGTCCACTCCTGTTCTACCCCCTCTTCCCTTGGGCAGCTATAACTTACTTAAGTTAACTTACTTATAGCAGAAAGACAAGGCTTTCAACTAGACTCACATGCCTTAACCCCTCCCTTTCTCCAGCTACAACTCATTTCACGAACTATCTAAATATTAGTATTAGTTGTTTTCTTTCTAATCCCCACCAAAAAAGTCTTATATTCAGGTAAACCCACTATAAATAACCTAGTTAGAAAAGGGAGTAAGGGTTTATCATTGGCTGAGGCTCTCATCTGTATGTTTGCTCCGTAATTAATCTGCGCTATAATATCTTTTTTTTCTTTATGGCTTTTGAGCCCTTGTGTTTCCCCTCCCTAACGCTTCCTGTAACATTCTCAATGTATCTGGACTCACATTGAGGTCTTCCATCCATTTGGAGTTGATTCTGGTACAGGGGGGATATATAAGGATCTAGCTTCATTTCTCTTTGTACAGCCAATTCTATCAGCACAATTTTTTTGTGGAGGTTGTCTTTCTTCCATCTTGCATTTCTGGCTCTCTTATCAAAGATTATATGCCTATACGAGTGGGTTAATTTCTGGGTCTTCAATTATGTTGTATTGATGGAATTCTGTGCTTCCATTGGAAAGAATGGCATATCCCCATTCCTGAGGAAATGGAAAGACTTGAAAAATGATAGTAAGTGAAATAAGCCAGATTCAATTAAATACATGCTGCTTTGCATATAGCAAAACCTTTTACAATAACATATAATGAAATATTGAAATGCCTATTGAGGACGGTATACCATTATATACATGCATACAAAACAATATGCTCTATTCATGAGAAAAATTTACATAGACTTACTTTGGAAACACTAATATTACATGGGAGATGTGAATACAATAGACTACATTTTCTAATTATATGAGCTTTCTAAAATTGGCACATCTTTAGAGGTAGAATATGAAATAATAGTTACTTAAGGGGAGGGAAGGTTGAAATGATGAGAGGAAGTGACTACTAATAAATATTGGAGTATTTTGAGAGTGTATTGGTGTTCTTGAAGTGAAGGTGATGTTTATACTCCAACACTTAAATAAAAAACTAAATCTGTGGTCTCAATTTAGGTTCAAGCTATGTGGATGAAATTGTTAAAAGAGGGACGATTAAGAAGGATATTGGCATTTATTAAGAGTGACATTATGTTAAAGTCTTTGTACATTCAAGAACTTTAACTGTGTATTGATTTAAAACTACCTTTCCTTGTTTCTAAAAAAAAGAATCATTGTACTTTATCTAAGAATTACAGATTGCATTTGCATTAACCTTAGGAATAATTTTCGAATAGTAGTGGGTGAATCTGAGTGATAATTTAGAATTTAAAATCACAGAATTCTGTAATGCATTTAACTTTAGTATGTTACTGGATAAGTCTATCAATAAAATATGACCTAAGATATATCCTCTGAGTGACTATACATGCCATTGCAAGTCAGTGAATATTCTACAAAGTTATGTAATTTGAGGGATGACATGGGACTGAGAAGGATGAGGGATAATGAACATCAAGATGCCTTGGATTGGCCATGGAATGTGACTTAGTGGTAGACTGCTTGCCTTGCATGTGTGCAGCACTAGGTTTGGTTCTTCAGTACTACATAAAGAAAGATGGAATTGGCCCTATGACACAGGCTGTAGAGTACTAGCATAAGGAAAAGAAGCTCAAAGACATTGCCAAGGCCCTGAGTTCAAGTCACAGGACTAGCCAAAAAAAAAAAAAAAAGATGTGTTCTATTAAGCCGGGCACTAGAGTCTCATGCCTATAATCCTAGATATCAGGAGGCTGAGACTTGAGGTTTGAAGCCAGCCCAGGCAGGAACGTCTGTGATATTCTTATTTCCAATTAAATCTAAGAAAAATCTGGAAGTGCTGCTGTGCCTCAAGTGATAGAGTT
Source organism: Dipodomys spectabilis (assembly GCF_019054845.1). Classification (NCBI taxonomy): domain Eukaryota; kingdom Metazoa; phylum Chordata; class Mammalia; order Rodentia; family Heteromyidae; genus Dipodomys; species Dipodomys spectabilis. Next base: position 3,001,371 of record NW_024871140.1, read on the forward strand.
CTACTGTTCACCCAAAGGTGCTCAGGGACAGTGCCAAGACCGACTTCAAACCTCAGGAGAGAAAAAAGAAAAAGTATTCACTAAACAATGTTCATAAACTGCTTTTTCAAACAGCAATTTCCACAAAACTACTTAAAGTTAACTAAAAATGTGATTAGAATAAAATATGAATCATTTTAGGAACCAGACATAGCTAGAATAAAAGGGTAGTTTCAGGGGACAAAGTAAATTTTATATGATGAAGTTTGAGTTGAAATTTGTTCTTCAGTCTTCTTACATCTTTTATGAAATTGACAATACTCCCAATTATAGGTCAATTTCCTTGAGGAACAGATAGAATTCTGCTGTCTTTTCATAGCAAACCATAGAGGTGTATTTTTTTACCTCTCATTGAAGTACATTAGATATTTTAAAGTAGATTTTTCCAACTATAATATTAATTTAATCAATCATTTCATTAGGGTGATGTTGGTCAGATTTTTATTTGCAATAAATCTTATCCCTTATAATAAAAAGAGCATGCTGTGTCAGTCTCTTATTAATATGAGACAATACTTTATAAGATTAACTTAAAAGAAGGAAAGGTTAATCTTGGCTTCTGATTTTATACATTTCACTTCATGATTTTATCCTAATTGCTTGGGTTGGTGGTGGCACAATACCCCATGTCAGGAACATGTGATGGAGGATGTGTATTTAGAAAAGCTAGGAAGTAAAGAAGAAGTGGAATAGTGGTAGAGGGAGAAAGAGGAGAAGGGGAAGAGGAAGAAGGAAAAGGAGACAGAGAAGAAAAAGAAGAAAGAGGAGGAAAGGACTTTGATCTTACCATCCTCTTTGATCCCAAGTTCTCAGTGACCAAATCTCTATCATTTTGCCCACTTGAAAAGGTTCACCACCTCTTTATGGCAACATAGTGAAAACTATTTATTAATCCCAATCCTTTATGAATTCAGATTAATTTCTAGAGTGGTGGATAGATATTTTCATACAATTGCTATAAATTCTATTCCTAAATATTTACTTGAATTAATAAGAGAAGCTATTATGCATGGAGATAGATTGGTTATAACAACATTGCTGGAGGGATGCATGAAATGTTTTGAATGAAAATACATTTTATTTAACACTTAAGGAAGCTTCAATAGATTTCATTTTGTGACCTTCAAAAATAACTATTTCATCTAACTCATAATGAATTGAATTTTTCATAATTTTAAGGCATTTTCATTCAAAATTTTGTCATCTATAGTGAGGTTCTTTCTTTCTAGTTAAAGGAAAAATAAATACTATCACAATCATTTATTTCTTAATTATTTAATAGAGAGTAAGTATAATATGAATTTCCTGCCATTCAAAAATAAGTTATATTCAAGTCTTTAGGAATAATTTGATAAGTAATGGAATATCTTGATTCAGTTCTCTCATATTGAGATTGATTCTATTTCTAAAAAGCAATGTTGACATAAAATACATGAAATTCAGTGATTCTCAAATGATTGGTAATCAAACCTCAGAAATATATGGCCTGTAACTACGGTATTTATATACTCAAAAATATATGAATCTACATTTTTATGTCAAAAAATTTTAGGTTTAAAAGAAGAGAAAATCATGTGACCACAATAGATAATATTTAATTTAATGAAAAATTGTTTCATTCAGCCTGACAGAGCCCTTTGCTCTTAGCTTACAAGAGAAATTTGATTAACGATGTCGTTTTCACTTTTGAATAATAGTGTATTTCAATTCCAAAGATTCTGTCATTTAAACTTTTTTTGTGTAATTTTTTCATAAAAATGAAAATTATTTTTCACAGTGCAGGTTCAGGGGTAATAACTAATAACTATCTAAATGTTAATTTGTTAATTTGAGCCTCTAGAATTCAAATAATATGAAATTTATTTTATTCTTAGATATATTATATCTGTGCTGAATATGGATGTCTCAAGCTTTTAATCCTTGCTACTCAAGAAGCTTGGTTCAAAGCCAGCCCTGGCAAAAATGTTTTTGAGCTGCATCTCAATTAATCACACACACACACATCACAATACACACACACACAACACACACACACAACACACACACACACACACACACACACACACACACACACACAGAAAGCCATAAGAAGAGTTGGTGCTCAAATGTTAGAGCAATATCTTTGAGTGAAAAAGCTAAGGGATAGGGTCTTGAGTTCAAATCACAAGAACAACACACACAAAAAATATGATGTCTAAATTCTTATTTTTGTTTGAAGAAAAAAACAATATCATGAAAAGTAATATTTGTTACATATCTTGCAACTTTTGTGAAGTTGTTTTTAGTACAATTTGGCTTAAGATATAACATAGGTTATTAAAATTAATATTAATCCAGTGAATATTTAAAATTACTCATAACACCTTGGAGTACAACAGCTGATAATTTTTCCATAGACATAAGAAATATTCTGAACAAAATAAAGAAAGGAAGAATGAAAGTAAAAAGAAAGAAAGAAGGGAAGAAAGAAAGGAAGGATGGAAGAAAGAATGAGAGAGGGAGGTAGGGATGGAGGAAAAGAGGGAGAAAAAAGAAGGAAGGAAGGCAGGGAGGAAGAAAGGAAAGAAGGGCAAAGGAAGGAAGGAAGGAAGGAAGGAAGGGAGGAAGGAAGGGAGGGAGGGAGGGAGGGAGGGAGGGAGGGAGGGAGGGAGGAAGGAAGGAAGGAAGGAAGGAAGGAAGGAAGGAAGGAAAGAAGGGAAAAACAATTTAATTTATAAAATCTACTATTTAGCCAAACATAAACTTCATGAAATTAGCCCTTTAGTAAATGCAAGGTTGCAATTGTCACTTCTCTGCATGTTCTTCATACATGAATGAAACCAACAAATGAAGGAACAAAAATAACAGGTGAATCTCTTTGCATTTATAATAAATATGTACATAAATCTTTTTTCATTTTGTATACATCATCAAATAAGTATTTGCAAACAATTTACATTTAGTTATAAATATTGTAAATATTGATGTAACCAAAGAATGTCAATATATTATGTAATGTGAATACTAGTATTTATAATGTTATTAATATTACAGTCTTCATGTAATATTAATTATAACAATTTTCTGGATTTTATCAGAGAAACTAGTATCCTCTGATTTTGGTTTCTGTGGAAGTCCTAATAGCAGAACATAATTAAAACGAATATTTCTGAAAGCATAACAGATTATTCATATACTCATCACAGATTTTTCATATACATCAGAATGGCCTTAGAAAAGCCGTACCATGTTTAAATGGCTACTTGTGATGTGATTCAAGAGCCACTAAGCAATCACATTTCACTTTGCCATCACTATAATTATTCCCAAAAAGCAAGAACAATCATTCACATAATTTCCATAATATAAACTTGTCCATAAGTTCTCTTATATAAAATAATATCCAAATGATACACTACACTAAGAGTTAAAGCAAAAGTTCCAAGGGTATTGGATGATGTAACTCCTTCCAGATAGACGTTGAAATTCTTTTCCCCTGTCTAGTGACATTAGAATCACCCTTTCAGAGATGACTCTGAAATAATGATCCTGATAAAAGAAGCCCAATATAACTATTTTGCCATATGAACGTCCAGCAAATAGATTATAATGAACCAAATAATGGACCCCCATGAGACAAGGAATTGCTTTGCATCACCATTTTTATAGTCCGTGTTCATGTTTCTAGAGTATGAGTAATAAACTCCTGATGTTTTTAAGCCACATAATTTGAAGTATTCTCTTAAAACAGCCCAATGGGTGACAAAAAGCAAAGTAGTTTTGATTTAAATTCGAAAAATTCTGATTAAAAATGTTCATAAAGTTTTATTATTTGAATTTTATTCTCTAAACCTCCAGGTTAAAAATATTTTTAACTGGGAATTGAATTACGGTTAAACTCTCTATTTAACTATCATAAATAATTTTTAAATATTTTTATTATATTTACGTAGTTGTATAAAGGAGTTGCCATTCACTAAAACAGTTTATGGATACAGTGCATCTTGATCAATGTCACCCCTTTCAACATTCTCATCCACCCCTCCAAATCAACCCCAGTCCTTATGTATCTCAATATTATCTTATGTATGGAATTACTTCCCATTGAACTAAGTAGTATATGTGTAAAATGAACCTAGAATTGTCTTACCTATTCTACATCTTCACCCGCATTTCACGCTACCCTTTCTTTTGTATATTTCAGTTCCGGGAAGTATACAATGGATTCTTGCCTAGATTCTATCCTTTTCACCTTCAATTTCCTACGCCTCTCACATTGCCTCTCACTGTCCTCTCTTCAGTACACTAGCATTTATTTTGTTGGACTTTGGCTTAGTTTTTAAGAGAATTATGTATTTTCACTCTCCATAGACTCTAACACTTCGGATAATTCATTTGTATCTCCTTGCATACCATCCAGTATGTTTACTTTTATATTTATAGGCACCTTCTATCTACCACAAATGAGAAAAATCATGCGACCTAAGTTTCTCTGGGTCTGATTTATTTCATTTAACATGATTATTTCTAAGTCTTTCATTTTCCTTAAAAATGGTGCAATATTATTCTTTCTGATGGACGAACAGAATTCCATTATGTATGTATATATGTATGTGTGTATATACATGTAGAGGTATGTATATACATACATACATACTTGTAAATAAAAATGAATAAAATTAGATATATATAATTTACATATATATATATATATACATATATAAAATTCTTGATCCCTTTTTACAATGAGAGGCATATGGGCTGATTCCATATGTTGGCTACAAAAAAGAATGCAAACAATGAACATGATTGTGCTGGTAGCTTCACTGTGGCCTTGTTTCTGCTCTATTGGATAAATGCCCGTTAATGAAATTGCTGAATAATATTTAGCTCTCTATTCAGTTTTGTGAGCAGCTTCCATATTGTTTTATAAGCAGGTTGAATAAGATTACATCCACCAACAATGGAATAGAGTTTCCTTTAGGCTACATTCCTATCAGTATATGTTATTTTCCTTTTTTTTCAAATGACATTGTGACAGGGGTGAGATGAAACTCAGTGTTGTTGGATTTGTATCTCTTTCATGTAGAGAGATGTGTCTATTTGTCATTCTTACATCTTATGAGAAGTTTATCTTTAAGTGTTTATCCCATATATTATTTGGGTTCTTGTTTTTTTGGTGTTTATTTTTGCTGAGTTTAAACTTGTATCTCTAAATATGCATTAGATAGAAAACCATCATATAATGCTTAACTAGTAAAAATCTTCTTTCTTTCTGATATCTTTCTATATATCTTGCTAACTTTTTCTTTTGCCATGAAGAAACTCTTCTGTTTGATGCAATTCTATTGATCAAGAAAGGATATTACACCATTCATAAGGAAATAGAAAGACTTGGAACAAACTTACATTAAGTGAAAAAAGACAGACAAAGGTATATATGTTGCATGATTTTACTCATTTGTTGTATTGGAATGTGCGTATAATTCTCCAAGTAAACACAGTTGGATGGTAAAAGAGAAAACATGACACTTGAACATGATAAATTATATAGGACTCTAAAAATTTACATAGTGAGATCTAAGGAGAATGCCTTTTGGAGAGGATCACAAAGGCTCAAGAGCTATATGAATATTATCATATAAAAGAATGTTCATCAAAATGATCTCCAAAAAATGGAAATGAGAGTTTTTCTTTAATTTGTTTTTTTCCCTCTATCTTCTGTTACTGTTTTTTTTTTTTTATTTCTGTACCTTTTGTCCCATATGTAAGTTTTGAAAGGGCAAGTGGGAACACAGAAATGGTGGGACAAATGGTGAACAAATGCAGCAGTGCTATTCAATACACACTCCATTGAAAATGAACTACACAGCTTATGGGGGAGGGAGGTTGAAAGGGAAAAACTAGGAGAACATGAGGGATGAGACATTTTTCAAAAGAAGTGTGTTCATTATAGACTTATGTAATTGTAACCCTTCTGTACTTCATCTTTATAAATTAAAATTGGACCTCATAAATAGGCCAGAGTAGATATACTACTATTAGATAAAATATGCTTTAAATTAAAAGTGGAAAGAAAGTAAAAAGGCACAAAGAAGAACATTAAATATTGATAAAGAAAACTCTCCATTGGAGGATATATCAATTCTAATAGCAATGCCCTGAATCCTAGAGCTCCCAAATTCATCAAATAAATATTACTTAACCTAAAAATATGCACAGATCCAAACACATTGTTGTTGCTTGAGCACATCATTCTTACCTCTGGACAGGCCATCCAGGTGAAAACTTAGTAAAGACACTTCAGAGCTAAATAACTGCAATGACAAGCTATACCTAACAGATATCTACAGAATATTTCACCTAGAAGTGTCACAATATATATTCCTCTCAGCAGTCCATGGAACGTTCTCCAAAATAAATCATATCTTAGATTACAAGGAAAATCTGTCAGAATTCAAAAATAAAAATGAAATTACTCCTTGTAGCTTGTCAGACCACAATGGGACCAAAGTAGATCTCGACATCAAAAGGCATCACAGAAAATTCTGAAACTCACAGAGACTGAATAACACATTTCTAAATCATCAGTGATTCACTGAAGAGATATGGAGGGAAGGTTCAACATTTGTGGGATTCAGTAGAAGTGAATACACAAAATACTACCTCCTCTGGGACACAACAGCACAGGCAAAACTCAGAAGAAATCTATAGCTTTGAGTATTACATCAACAAATTAGAACAATCTTAAATCAGCACTAATGATGCACCAGTAGGTCCTTGAAAAACAAGAACAAGCCAAACCAACATCTGGTATAGAAAAATAATACAAATTAGATTAAAGAAATAAATGAATCAGAGTCTCAAAACACCATACAGACAATCAGAATTCACTTATCTACTAGTAGCTCACAAATTTGACCAATGAATGTCATTGTAGCTATTTTCAGAGAAAGACTCAACCAGTTCACACCAGTGAACAAAAGAAACATCTAGGATTTTAAGAACCAAAATTTTGTTTGCCGGTTTAAAATAAATTTACTCTGTTGTTATTATTAAGGTGATCTATAGAGGGATTACAATTTAATGAGTCAGGTAATGAGTACATTTCCTTTATGAAATGTATTCAGTTCCCGCCCTCCTGTCCCCACAAATATGTTAAATAGTTCACTTTCAGCAATGTTCAATGAACTCAATTGCTGTAATTTTTCACCCTTTTCATAAAGTTTTTGTCCAACCACTACTTTGTGAAGATGTACAATGAATATACCATGCACAAGGTAAAGAAGACAGAATCATCACAATCTATAAACAACAACAAAACAAAACAAAAAAGGAGTCTTCTGCTTGCATATCTCACAGTTTGTTTCAGTATGGATATCATGTCATATAAATGTAATTGTATTTTATCATAAAGTCAATTCAGGGATTCAGGTGTGATAACTTACAATTTTGCTTTCTATTTAAGTAATGTCTTTTATTTTAACATTACAGTTGTAAGTAACACAATTCAAATCCTAGTGAAATTTGAAGGTTTAGATTTAAAGTTAAAATATCAAAGTGCCTAATTATTCCATTTTTGCAATAAAAATGAAAAACAGGCATGTTTTATCCTAAAGAATGTCATTGATTTATATGTAAAAAGTAAAATATATGAAATATTAATTCAGTAGAAATAAGAAATCTAATATTTATGCAATTCACCAATTCCATAAATTATGAGATCTATTGATAAAATTAATAAAACTGGTTTTAAGTAGATTATTTAAGACAGGAAGGAAGAGAGGTTCCAGGAAGATGGCAGAGGAGAACCTGGAGGCTAAACAAGGTCTTGCATAGAAAACAGTTTTAATTTTCCAGTGAACAGTCCTAAGCCAGAGAATCACAACAAGTGCGCCATCACAGGACAGAGGTAAGCGAGAGAGGGAAAATCCAGGCAAGGAGACAGATCTGAGCACTTGCCAGCAGCTGCTGCTGAGGCGGGTAGCGGTGGAAGCGGCGGCCATAGCCACCATACCTGCAACACAGAGAGCCCGGGACAAAGGAGTCAGACATGGCGGGTGAGCAGATTCTACTCAAAACCAGTAAGAACCAACAAGGAGCAGACATCTTCATCCTGCACTTTGCAGACCAGAGACAACCCAGGAACCAAGACTCGGCGTGCATAGAAGCCTAACATCCTCACTCCTCCCGAGCAGAGGAGGGAAGGCCACCCCTCCACCACACACTCTCGGAGATCTCCATCTTTGATACTGACACAGGCTCAGCTGAGCTGCTAGCTCCAACTCAGGCCTTGGAAGAAAACTAGAGTCATTTAGCAGGTCACAAGAACCTAATCTGACCTTTCAAACTCAGCTCCACCCAGGAAAAAGTCACCCAGCTATGGTGTCAGCAACAGGAGTGGCTTTCTTCACTGGTTAATCAGAGCCAGAGGCTTCTCCTCACTTTAGCAGCCTTGACAATCCATTGAAATTCAGTAAACATGAACCCTGAGAGTGGCTGCTGGCTGGGCTCTGGGAGTTTCTCACAAACTAGTCCACAGGAAAAGCTACTGTTTGCTGAAAGGCCTCAACTCTACCCAGATCCTAGCCTCATCACAGATTCTCCAAACTTGAGGAAACAGCCATCTCCCACTTTGGTGACACTCAAAGCAGATCTCCCTCCCTTTGTGCTAACCTGGGAGGGGATCAAAACATCCTGGGTAAAGCAGAGCATTTTCTGCCTGTTCAAACAAACTGACTTAAGAAACCAACTAAGCCACAGGAAAATCAAACACCATAAGCAGACCAGAGTCTCCAACAAGAGGCTGGATAGGGACATAAGGGAGACACAGGATTTTTCCCGCCCATCCCCCAAAAATCAAAGAACATCTTTTTTTCTTTTCTTTTTTGTAACTTTTATAAAAAAATTTTTTTCTAAACCTTTTTTTTTAGTTTTTAACTTTTACCTTTTTTGAAAAAGATTGTTTCCTAGTAACATTTTTTCCTATTATACTTTTTATTTTAGGGGTATATGTGTGCGTGGATTTTTCTTTCTTTTTTTTTCTTTAAATTTTTTTTTTTTTTGTTTTTTGTTTAGCTCTGCTGAACTTCAGATCTTTTTTTTCTTTCTTTCTTATTCTTTTCACCTCTTTTCACTTCTCTTTTGTTCTTTTTTTAAATTTTATTGTGAAAATACTGTACAGAGGGGTTGCAATTACATGGGCAAAATAAAGAGTACATTTCTTATCAAGCATTGTAACCTCCTCCTTTGTTTCCCCTTCCCAACCCTTCCCATCCTCCCTCCACCCCCCACCCAATCCTCCCCACCCCCCCCCCCACCAAAGTTGTAAAGTTCGTTTTCAACATAAAGACTTTTAATTCTCATTGTTGCAATGGGTCCACCTGTATCCCTATTTAAACGACTTGTTTTTCCCCTGCCCCTCCACAAATTATATCAACATCAAATACAGTGAAAGCAGGGGTTATACTGTGGGGGAGGGACATACAAAGCAACAAAGAAATTATCTTTATTTTATTTATTATCTATATTATCTTATTAATTTTATTTATTATCTATATTATTTGCCAAATAACAGAACACCCAAATTTATCCAAGAAACACTAATTTCCCTCAAATCCCATATAGATCTAAACACATTAAATGTTCGGGATTTTAACATACCACTCTCCCCACTAGGTAGAACAATTTGGTAAAAACTCAAGAGAGAAAACGCAGATCTAAACAACTGCAGAGATCAATTAGATTTAACAGACATCTACCGAATATTTCACACAACATCTTCTGAATACATGTTTTTCTCAGCAGCACATGGAAATTTTTCTAAAATAGACCACAATTTAGGCAACAAAGCAAACGTCCAAATTCAGAAACATTGAAGTTATACCTTGCATTCTCTCAGACCACAAGGGAATATAATTACAACTCAACACCAGAAGCCACCAAAGAAAGTCTGGTAACACATGGAGGCTGAACAACACACTGCTGAATCACGAGTGAGTCATGGAAGAGAGTAGAAAGGATATTCAAATGTTCATGATATGCAACAAAAATGAGCACAGAATTTACCAGCTCCTCTGGGACACAGCAAAGGCAGTACTCAGGAGCAAGTTTATAGCTCTGAATTCCTATATCATCAAATTGGAGAGATCTGAAACAAACAATTTAATGAGACATCTTAACCTTCATGAAAAAGAGCAGCAAGATAAACCCCAATCCAGTAAACATAAAGAAATAATTAAAATTAAATCAGAATTAAATGAATTAGAATAAAAAAAAAACTATAGAAAGAATCAACAAAACAAAGAGTTGGTTCTTCGAAAAACTTAACAAAATTGACAGACCCTTAGCAAATCTTAACTGAAAAAGAAGAGAACACACCCAAATAAATAAACTTAGAGATGAGAATGGAAACATCATCACAGAAACAACCAAGATTCAGACCATTATAAGGGAATACTTCTCAAAACTTTATGCTAATAAGTTTGAGAACTTGGCATAAATGGACCTATTCCTAGCAAATATTGACATGCCAAAACTAAACCAAGATGAGTTAAACCATCTTAACAGGCCAATATCAAGCATTGAAATAGAAACAGCAATAAGAGACCTCCCAGCTAAGAAAAGTCCAAGACCAGATGGTTTACAGCAGAATTCTACAAGGCTTTCAAAGCAGAGTTCACACCTATACTCCTTCAACTCTTCAATGAAATTGAAAGAGAAAGTTCACTACCGAACACATTATATGAAGCCACCATAACACTCATCCCAAAACCAAGCAGAGACTCATCAAAGAAAGAGAACTATAGACCCATTTCTTTAATGAACATTGATGCAAAACTTCTCAACAAAATTTTGGCCAATAGACTTCAACAAGCCATCCAAAACATCATAAAGCACGATTAAACAGGATTCATTTCAGGGATGCAAAGCTGGTTCAATATATGCAAATCAATTAATATAATTCATCACATCAACAGGTGCAAGGATTAGAACCACATGGTTATCTCAATAGATGCAGAAAAAGCATTTGACAAGATCCAACACCTCTTTATGATGAAGGTTTTGGAAAAATTAGGAATCCATGGAACATTCCTCAATACAATAAAGGCTGTATATGACAAACCTACGGCCAGCATTATACTTAATGGTGAAAAACTAAAGCCATTTTCTCTTAACTCAGGAACAAGACACGGATGTCCACTCTCTCCAATTCTCTACAATCTAGTATTAGAATGCTTAGCAACAGCAAGAAGAGAAGATGCAAACATAAAGGGGATACAAATAGGGACAGAAGAATTAAAACTCTCCCTCTTTGCAGATGACATGATCTTGTATTTAAAGAATCCCATAGACTCCACTCCCAAATTACTCAAGCTGATTCAAAACTTTGGCAAAGTAGCAGGGTATAAAATTAACTGCCCCCAAAATCAATGGCTTTTCCGTTTGCCAACAATGAAAAAAGTGTGGCTGAAATTAGGAAAGCAACTCCATTTGTAATAGCCCCACAAAAAATAAAATACCTAGGAATTAACTTAACCAAATAAGTGAAGGACTTCTATGATGAAAACTTTCAAAAATTAAAAAAGGATATCAAAAGAGAACTAAGAAAGTGGCAAAAACTCCCATGCTCCTGGATTAGAAAGATCAACATCGTGACAATGGCAATACTTCCCAAGGCTACCTACAAATTCAATGCGATACCTATCAAACTTCCAACCTCATTCTTCAAGGAAATAGAAGAGGCACTCTAAAATTCATGTGGAACAATAAAATACCCCGAATAGCAAAAATGCTCCTCAACAGAAAGAATACTGCTGGAGTAATATCAATACCAAATTTCAAACTCTACCATAAAGCCATAGTAATCAAAAGAGCTTGGTACCACACAAGAACAGACCTCAGGACCAATACAATAGAATTGAAAACCTAGAAATGAACCTACAGACCTATAGCTATCTAATCTTCGATAAGGGAGCTAAAAAAATAGAATGGAAGAAAGACAGCCTGTTCAGCAAATGGTGCTGTCAAAATTGGTTAACTACTTGTAGAAAACTAAAGCTAGATCTTTCTATATCACCTTGCACCAGAATCAACTCCAAATGGATCAAAGACCTCGTAGTCAAAGCAGACATTCTGAAAACATTACAGGATGGAATAGTAGAAACCCTAGGTCTCCTTGGCACAGGTCAAAATTTTCTTAATAGAGACCTATAAACACAACAAATCAAAGAAAGATTGTACAAATGGGATTGCATGAAGTTGCAGAGCTTGAGCATGGCAAAGGACATAGCTAGCAAGATCAATAGAATGCCCACGGATTGGGAGAATATCTTCATTAACTATACAAAGGACAAGGGTCTCATATCTAAAATATGTTGGAACTCAAAAAATTAAATCCCCTAACAACTAATCCTCAAAGACACAACTGCCCAATAAATAAGTGGGCTAAAATCTTAAAGAGAAACTTCCCTGAAGAGGAAAGGATGGCCAATAGATACATGAAGAAATGTTCAACCTCTCTAGCCATAAAAGAAATGCGAATCAAAACAACATTATTATACCACCTCACCTGAGTTAGAATGACAAAAATCAAGAACTCTAATAACAACAGATACTGGAGGGGATGTGGACAGAAGGGAACCTTACTGCATTGTTGGTGGGAGTGTAAATTTGTTCAACAACTTTGGAAAGTAGTATGGAGGTTCCTCAAAAGACTCCTTATAGAGATCCCCTATGACCCAGCAGCCCCACTTTTAGACATTTACCCTAATGTTTACAAACAAGACCACACTAAAGCTACCAGGACGACTATGTTCATTGCAGCATTATTTACTATAGCTAAGATATAGAACCAACCTAGATGCTCCTCAGTAGATGAATGGATCAAGACAATGTGGTATATATACACAATGGAATTTTATGCCTCCATCAGAAAGAATGACATTGACCCATTTGTTAGGAAATGGAAAGGCTTGGAAAAAATTATATTAAGTGAAGTAAGCCAGGCCCAAAGAAACATATGTCCCATGGTTTCCCTTATTTGTAATATCTAGTATATGTCTGAGTGAAGCAGAAAAGTTCAGATAAGGTGATATTAGGGAAATGAACCCTAAGATATGTATTCAAATGTTTTTTTTTCTTTCATGTGGTTGTTTCTAATGCATTTATAAGATAATTTCTTTGTTGCTTTGTATGTCCCTCCCCCACAGTATAACTCCTGCTTTCACTGTATTTGATGTCAGTATAATTTGTGGAAGGGAATGGGAAAAACAAGGCATTTTAATAATGATAAAGCTGGACCCGTTGCAACATTGAGAAGTACAAGTCTTTATGTCGAAAATGAACCTTACAACTTTGGTGGGGGGGTCGGGGAGGATGGGTGGGGATGTGGAGGGGGATGGGAAAGGATGGGAGGGGGAAACAAAGGAGGAGGCTAAAATCCTTGATAAGAAATGTACTCATTATCTTGCCCATGTAATTGTAACCCTCTGTACAGTATTTTCACAATAAAAAATAAATGAAAATTTAAAAAAAGACATGAAGCATGTAATAAATTTTTTCTAGGTGAAGTTAATATAAAAAACAAAGCCCCACGTTTCCAGAGTTCTCTGTGCTTGATACGTGTCAATGTACACATATGCTTGGCTCATCTCAATGTTATTTGAGGATTACTGAAAGCAGGACTAGAATTAAAAAAATCATTCAAATGTTTAAATTTATTTTTTTTTACTAAATTTGTCATTTTATATCCCTTTATTTTATTTGAAAAATCTGGTACATTTATTTGTCACATCAATAATAATGAGAAATTAACAGCCCCTAGCTCCTTAAAAGAAAATCCATATGAAAAAAAATGAAACAATATAGAAAAAAAATTGAACCTAATTTTGCACGTAGTCTTGTATATTGTGATGCTTTGTGACTATCCCATGAATCTGGGCTCAAATCACTAGGGCTACCAGAAGAATATTTCAAAATATAAAGCAGCTAACACAGCTGTGCAGTTATTTGTCGGTTTCACTAATGTAGCAGCTGGGCATAAACTGTAGACAGGAAATAATTCTGGTGGCTTGCAGGCAAGAACGTGATTAAAAGCATACTTTTATCTTCCTAAATGAAATAATAAGTCCACACTTTAAAAGCTTACTAAATGATCAGTCCTTAAATAACAGTGCCACTTTTAAGACAATCTAGATAATTCAAGTCCTTCATATCCCCACAACCATTACTGCCATTCACAAATCATTGCCAAGGTGAATTTCCAGTTCTTTTTGACATTTCTAATAGCTAAGGAGTAACATAAACAATAGCTCAAGTAGTTGAGAAAATTTAATTTAGAATAAGCAAACAAATCAGATTCAACTCCATAGCATAAACTTTAGGGAAAATGAATTAAGAAATATGGCATGTCTTTTGTAACTTAATATTAGACATTAGGGCAAATTGCCAGGAACAGACTCTGCAAAAAGGAAATAGACATCTTTGATAAGATATATTAAAGATTACGTAAGGTCAAGTAATTTTACCAACATTTTCTATTATATGATAGCATATTTTTGTCTGCTAATCAGAGAGACAAATATTGTTAAATATGATATGAAAAATGCATCATCATGAATGAATGAAATCAGGGAATTGATGGCTCAGGAGCTGGGTGGTTCTGTTAAATATTTTCATTATTTTGAATGATATGGTGTTTTTGTATGTATGGAATTATGAATGTATTTTATGTCTGGACAGGAAAGCTTGATTATTAGATCATTGATACCCAATGTTTGGAACCTAACCTTTGTTAGAGTGGTAAATATGTGTGTGTGTGTGTGTGTGTGTGTGTGTGTGTGTGTGTGTGTGTGTGTGTGTGTGTAAGCAAGTATGTATTTAGAAGTAAGAATCTCTTCTTTGCGCCAGGGTTAATAGTATTATTTATACTACATTAATGACAGCAAATAAAGGTAATTCACATTTTGGGCCGTATGTTTAAGTTCATATGATTGTATGAACAAACTAAAAGTCATGTTTGGGGTATGATTTTTGTGGAAGGTCAGCTTAAATTGTAAACGTTTTGAATCTTGAGAAGGAAATCAATGGCAATCATTTTATTGTAGATCAATTTTAGACAATATTTGCAAGGCTATGTAATCCTATATGAAAATGCAACATTTATTGATTTTCCAAAGCTACACTATTCTAGGAATTTTTAGGATACCAAGTTAAATTATGGAAACATAACTATAGTTTCATTATTTATTGCATACAGTTTTACATTTTAGTTTCAAGAAGAAATCCCATTTATTTCTACTATATAGGAAGGAAAACCCTAAATATTATAGTTTGTGCCATATTTCATATTGCGAAGCTTTGTCTGTATCAATACGTTTATTTCTTTTGTTTCTGTTTTCCTATTCATAACTCTGTTTCTCATAATATTCTTCTAAGAACTTTTCCTTTCTCCCAATTTGGGGCTTGAACATACCTCATGCTCTATTTCTTTGCTAACAATAGTCAGTCTACCATTTGAACCATGCCTCCGGCCAAAAATTTTTTTAGTTAATTGGAGATAGAACCTCATGAACTTTCCTACCAGCCTGAAAGCCATTATCCCCCGTCTCATCTTTCTTAATCATTAGAATTCTAAAGATGAGTCATAGACCCCAAGAGTTAATGAATTTTCATATCTTATAGATGCCACATGTTTGCTAGTAATTGTAATAAACTACCACAGAAAAGGTAGCCTTAATACTGTAAATACATTGCCTCT
This sequence comes from Dipodomys spectabilis, assembly GCF_019054845.1. Taxonomy (NCBI): domain Eukaryota; kingdom Metazoa; phylum Chordata; class Mammalia; order Rodentia; family Heteromyidae; genus Dipodomys; species Dipodomys spectabilis. Next base: position 3,017,149 of record NW_024871140.1, read on the forward strand.
GATTTGGTGGAATAGAACTCCAAGATCAGAGTTAGCTTCTTCTGAGTCATCATTCCTTGGCATATTAAAGGCCTTCTGTTTCTCTTGGAAGAGACCTCAACTTAAATGCTACCTTTTTGATTCTGGTTCCAAATGCAGTCACTTTTTAGTATGATTTCAGTTGGAAAGTATCCAACTCATAACATATTACTTTAAGGATAGAAGAAAATCTCTAAAAGGAAATTATTTGGTTTGGGCATGGAAGATATGGTTATATTTTAAAATATTAGCAAAAGAGGTAGAGGTTTTATTAAAGCCTGTAAAAGCGCTATGATGTCTTGACCTTAGACTTGCCAAATTCTCCCCCGGGCAAACACTTAAATTCCTAGTGCTACTGGAGGATTGAGCCCAAAAATGTATCCTTGATAAATATCATTTCTACTACTGTCATACCTGTAGATTGTAATTGCATTGCTTATTTTGAGGTAGTATCACTTTGCATGGGCCTGCTTGGACTGCGGTCCTCCTAACACAAGCATGAAACATTGCACCCAGCGAATTGTCAGAGTTTCTGAAAATTCTTTTTTTGTCTGGGATTTCCTGGAACTGGAATTCTCTAATCTCTGTCTCCCAAGTAACTAGGATTACAGATTTGAGCCAATTTATCCAGTAAAATATACAATTTCAAATCATTTAAAAGGGATACAGGTGGACCCATTGCAACAATGAGATGTACAAGTCGTTATGTTGAAAAATGATCTTTACAACTTTGGCTGGGGTGGGGTGGGAATGGGCTGGGAGTGGGGGTTGGAGATGGTAAGGAATGGAAAGGGGAAACAAAGGAGGAGTCAACAATGCTTGAAGAGAAATGTATTTATTACCTTGCTCACGTTATTGTAACCCCTCTGTATGGCATTTTCACAATAAAATAATATCTTGATATTGCCTATATTTATGCTTAACATATATAGCTAACCATAATTTCCTCCCTCTTTTGTTTAGTAATCTGAGTTGAAAACATTGGCTTTGTTGATATACATGGCTTTGTTTTGGATGGATTCCCATAACAATCAAGAAATCTCCCAAAAGTTTATGTCAAAAATCATGGAAAAGAAGGCTTCAGGTTAGAAAAAAGTACTGATCCTTAAATTATAAATGCAATATATTTATAGTGTTTGTCAATGTTTTCTTAAGTATGATAAGAGAAGGACAGCAGAAATATGAAATATGTCAGATATAATTTTGATAACCTACTAGGTCTATGTAGAAATTCTGTTGTCATTTCACATTATCTTCCTTTCTTAAAGCTTGCTTTATTAAAACCCACTGGGTGGATATAGTTTAGACTGATTGCAAACCTTCTCCAAGAAATGAAGCTGATTTTAGAAGGCTGATGATGTGGTAAATAAAGGAATGATGAGAATGAGCACAGATATTGTCACAGAATGAGTAGACAAGGTTCAACTGCTGAACAGCAAAATAAAGCAAGTTTTCAAGTCTGATGATTCACATTGGAAAATATATAGACAGATACATATACATATATACATACATACATACATACATAAAAAGTAAATCTGTAGTAGACTATAGAGAAACGTGGTGTGACAAGTATTAAACTATATAAACTGGTTGTAGGAAAGGTACAGTAAAATATCAATAGTTTAGCATAGATTTTGCATAGATTTTGTAAAGAATGTAAATTCTTCCTTCCTTATATACTTTGCAAATATCCTTAGTTATGTTTTAAGTTTATTTAATATTGCAGTAGGAGTATCTATACAATGCTGAGAATGAGAATTACACAAAATATGCAACATGGTTAGGTACTGGTGGTTCATTTATGTAATGTTAGCTAGTTAAGAGACTGAGATCTCAAGATCACAGTTCGAAGCCAGCCTGAGTGGGAAAGTTCATTAGATTCTTGTTTTTTTCTTGAGAATGTTTTTTTTTTATTGTGAAAATACCATACAGAGGTATTACAATTATGCGGGCAAGATAGTGAGTACATTTCTTATCAAGCATTGTTGCCTCCTCATTTGTTTCTCCATACCATCCTTTCCCCTCTTCACCCACCCACCCCACAGCCCCCTACCACCCCCTCACCCGCCTCACACCCACACCCCGCTAAAGTCATAAAGTTTGCTTTTCGATATAACGTATTGTACATCTCATTGTTGTAATGGGTTCACCTGTTTCCGAATATAAACAATTTTTTCCCTTCCCCTCCATAAATTATATCAACATCAAATAAAGAGAAAGCAGGGATTATACCATGGGGTAGGTACATACAAAGCAACAAAGAAATCATCTTATAAATATGTTGGGAACAATCGCAAGAAAGAAAAAATATTTGAATCCTTATCTTGGTGTTCATTTAACCTAACATCAACTTGTCTGAAGTCTGTTTGTCTCAGACATATAGTAGTTATTGCAAATAAGGGAAACCATGGGACCTATATTTCTTTGGACCTGGATTACTTCTGTTAATATAATTCTTATCTCCAATTAGCCATCAGGGGAAATGGAGCTCCATTCAAGTTGTATGTAGAGCACTGGCCTTGAACACAAAAGCACCATCCAGGCCCTGAGTTTAAGCCATAGCATCAACAGAAACAAAAACACAAAATAAAACATGGAGTTAGATATTTTATAATGAAGCACATTTTAATACACTTTACCTTGTTACAAAGACTAGGCTTCTGTGTTAGCTTTAAACCTATCATCATAAATTATATTTTCTATTTATTAAGCAGAAAGGCTTACTCAGATTTACAAGTTTAAAGGTTTCAGTGTTTGTTCAGTTGGTTTTATTGCTTTGGGGGGCTGTGACAAGACAATGTCGAGGTGGGGAGTATGTCAAAGAGAAATGTTTTTGACCTAGAGTGATTAAAATATAAAAGAAGAAAGAAGATGAGAGTCTATCTTCTCATGGGTTTCACACTGAAGAACTTAATCTCCAGAAGACAGATAATAGGGTGGGTAAGATGTGTATGCCGCTTTAACTACAGACTGAACCAAACCAAAAATGGGAAAAAAGTCTTTCCTTAACATATATTGTGCTATACACTATAATGATTAACTAATCATTTCTTTGGAAAAGTAAAGAAAAGCAGACACCTGTTGAATTTCTTTTTAAAGTGAATCTTAAATGACAAGGATGAAGAAATTTAAATGGGTTAATAAAATATTATCAAATATTAAGTTAATTTTTGATTAAAATTTAGACAAACTGACAGTCCATTAAGGGTTTTTCTTTCCTTTTTATTCTGAAAATACCATACAGAGGGGTTACAATTACATGGTTAAGATAACGAATACATTTCTTATCAAGCATTGTTGCCTCCTCCTTTGTTTCCCCTTCCCATCCCTTCCCATTCCTCCCCTGCACCCCCTATGCTATCTCCTTCCCAACCAAAGTTGTAAAGTTTGTTTTTCGACATAACCAGTTGTACAGCTACCAGCAGAACTATATTGATTGCAGCATTATTTACCATAGATAATATATGGAACCAACCTAGATGCCCATCCGTAGATGAATGTATCAAGAAAATGTGGTATATATACACAATGGAATTCAATGACTCCAACAGAAAGAATGATATTGCCTCAATTGTTAGGAAATATAAAGACTTGGAAAAAATTATATTAAGTGAAATAAGCCAGGCCCATTAAGGTTTATAGAGCAAGTTTGTTGTCATATCTTTTCCTTTTGCTCCTCTTTTTTGCAGGATGATATATTTTTATTCAGAAAGGCAACCTGGTCTTAACCATTACCCACAAAATTTATGCTGTCTTAGAATCAGAGGTTTTTAAAATTAAATTAAGACAATAGTAGGCTCATTTTATGCCAACATAAAATATAAACACCAATGACATTTTTCACTAAACAACCATTCATAAAAGTTCATGAAATAATAAAGTATAAATTTATGTCAATTTTTTTGTCGGTCATAGGGCTTGAACTCTGGGCCTGGGTATTCTCCCTCAGCACTTCAGCTCACGGCTACCACTCTGTCACTTGAGCCACAGTGCTGTTTCTAGTTTTCAGGTGGTTAATTGGAGATAAGTGTCTCACAGAATTTTCTGCCCAGGCTGGCATTGAACCACTCACCTCAGATCTGACTCCTGAGTAGGTAGAATTAAAGAAATGAGCCAACAAAGGCCAGATCCAAGTCAATTTTTAAAAAAACCAAGCTTATTGTAATTTCTGGCTTTTTCCAATAAACAATCTTATTTTTTCAGCATTAGTTTAAAACTATGAGTTATTTTTAGATGTAACTGAATTTTTTAATAAAATCAAATATAATTTTATTAATATTCAGTATTTCACAAAAATCCAGTGTAATTGATTTCCCCAAGTAAATTATTACATACTATATTACATAATATTATCATTATACTCAATATTACATATAATGTGAAGTGAAAATAGTTTGGACCATTTCATATAAATCAGTAGATGGTATTTTAGCATTAAAAATTCACATAGGTGATTTTATACTAAGGAAAGAATATTTTAGGGTTAAAATCATATATGAGTATATAGTGTTTCCCAATTAAACCAAAAATTCTGAGTTCATACAGATAAAATTATTTTCTTTCTACTGAAGACTTTGAAGTAATACCATTGGAAATAGTAAGGCAAGATGAAGAAAAATTCAAATCATGTCAAACAATTTCTCCGTTATTCTACTACCCCTTCCACTAAGAAGACCTGCCCATTCCCAGTTTTCATAAAAATTCAAGTGTCTCTCTTAGAATTCTATTTTGGAAAAGTTCTAAATCACTGATACTTTTTGCATTTTCTGTTATATGAAACACAATATAGACATAAAACAGTTGAAATAAAATGCACACATATGTTGAAGTCACCACAGCTGGAAAAACAACCAAAAAAGTAGAACTCCCACAGGAAGAAAAGTATGTTGTGCGCAGTTTTTTTTTCTAAGTACAAAACCACAAATATATGTTAACTTTGAGTAAGGCCGTAAAGATGATTGTCTCAGAAATAAGGTTAGGTTAATTTGTAATTAACTATAGCAAATCCCTTGAATGGATCAAATTGTTTAAAACAAATGTAACTATACGTGAAGTAAGATCTGCACATATTTAAAAAATTACAGTATCAAATCACAAGAGAGAATAAAATAGAAGTAGTTCCCAGAAAATAATATTTTAATCAATGGTGATCAAAGGAGAAACAAAGGAGGAGGCTACAATGCTTGATAAGAAATGTACTCATTATCTTGCCCATGTAATTGTAACCCCTCTGTACAGTACTTTCACAATAAAAAAACAAGAAAAATGAAAAAAGAATCTAATACAGACAAAATTGCATACATAATTAGTTTCAAAAAACCCAGGTTACTCGAGCTGATTTGAAACGTTGGCAAAGTAGTAGGATACAACAGCAACATTACTTGGATGTTGACTCTGATATGGAATTCATTTCCTCTTTGATCTGAAAAAATGAATATTAAAGAACATAACTTCTCCAACTAAATATCGACATAACTAAACATATAATCAGAAAAGTCATCATACAAGCCGTATTGCAAACTAGTGTAAAAGAAAATCAGTCACACTAATTTTGTATTTATTTTAAATGATTTTTTTCCATAAACTATCTTCTTTAGCTTGCATTTTACAAACATTCTGTTAAATGATGTATAACTTGGTAACTAACTTTGTATGCCTCCTTAAATTTTGTCCTGAGTATAATGTCTCACTTCAGTTCCTAACCCATGAAATAATGTTGATTACAAAACAAAAACTAATGACCATTGCTTATAATACACAAAATCTCATAAGCATGATTTCAGTAAGCATAGGTTAACATATCGATGTCATAGTGTCTGGATATAAAGTAAACAAAAATGCAACGTAGAGTAACTCATTGGTTTAAAAACAATCTATTTTTCCAAAACTTTCTAAGCATTTCCTTACAATGTGTATTATTCTCAAGAAGGGAATGGGAAATGTGAGAAGAGGAGTAACCAAGTATTGTCTTCAAATATACATAATTTGGATTTACCTCTATTTTTATAGGCAATTTTGATAAAAACTGTTTGAATAATTTCCAGGTGAGGTAAAATATAGTTGCATACACCAAACTACATTGAGAAAATGGTATATAGCAATTAAATAAAGAAAACATATTCAATAAATAGCAAAATAATAATATTTTGAAGAGTACATTGGAAATATTCTAATATAATAATTAATTTTACTTAAACCATTTCACATTGACAGTAATTAACTAGAAAACTTTAATGCTAATTGGACAAGATTGTCTTTCTAAATGAGTAAAACCTATTTCTCCTTTTACTTTGTCAGGGAAATAACTGTAGAAAAGATGGAAATTAACATATGAATCTATAACAACTGGAATGAATTTTTGTCTTTTTATTAGCAAATATTAATTTCACAAAGTATTTTATTGTGCTATACACATAAGTCCAGATAACGTAGCTTGCTAAATTTTATTGTATTTATTAATTTCATTACCCTATTTTTATAATTTTTTATCCTGTTTTTATACTAACTTCCAAAGTATTTAAACATATTTATTCCACAATATTTATCTTCATTTCCTCACTCACTTCTTTTAATCAGTTCCATCTTATACACCTGGGTCATTCATTTTATTTTCTGGATCCAGAGTCTGCAAATGAGAAATCTAATATTTTTTTTCACAGTGTGGCTAATTGCTTTAATGTGAAGGATTCCAGTTCTATTTTCTTGAAGTTGTATGATTTCATTATTATGTGTGGCTAAATAATATATCATGGTTTATATTTGTGGTGTGTGTGTATATATATATCTATCTATATATGTATCTATATATATTACAATCTCTTTATTCAATCAGTGATTAAGGAACACGTAGGTTAATTCTATAGTTATTTATGATTTTATTGTGAGAGAAGGAAGGATGGAAATAATAAGGTTTGGACTGAGAAACATGCATTTTAGGCACGCACTCTAGTATTTGAAACATCCTCTCAGCTGCTCTTTCATCAATATTTCAATAATGAATTATATTTTAAAAATAAAATTTAATTACATTTGCAAAGGTGTTCTTTTTCAGTATCTATATTATTTTTTATTACAGTGTTACATTTAGTATACATGTGAGTATGGGAATATATGTGAGCATGAAAATGAATGCATGTTTGTATATTAAGAAACTGAATGTATGACTGTTGGCTCATGTTTGTAATTCTACAAATGCTGGAGGCTGAAATATAAGAGCCAGTGTAAAGGCAATCCCACTGAAGAAGTTCCAGAAGACTGTTTTTTATGTGGTGGCCACACTGGGAATAGGTTTGTGTTGATTGAATGGAGATAAGAGTTTCATGGACTTGCCTGCTCAGGCTGCTCTCAAACCATGATGTACAGATTTCAGCCTCCGGAATCAGGTCAGGCCTTGCATAAGTTCAAGCTCCAGGACCAACACACACATAAAGAATGAAATAAGTGAAAAGAAGGGAAGAAGAAGAGAAGAAAGAGCCAATAACAGAGGTTTCAATGAACTAGTCATTGGTGGTTCATATCTGTAATTCTACCTACTCAGGCTGAAATTTGAGGAAACTATTTAAAGCTCAGCTCAGATATATGAGTTCATAAGATCTCTCTCTCTCCCTCCCCCCATCTCTTTGTGTCAATCCTTGTGCTTGAACGTGTACTATTTTGCTCAATGATCTACTACACTCAGATTTTTACTGGTTAATTGGAGAAAAGAATGTTAAGGACTTTCCTCAATTTTCTGCCTCCTGAAACTGGCCTAGCTCTACATGATTCTCTTCTCTCCAATTAACCTCCATGCAGAAGCCAAATGTTTTCGTTAGTCTTATGTATGCCTTGAGACAGCATCTGAGCTTCAATTTCTACTCCCAGGACAAGCAAAAATGAAAAAAAAGAAAAGAAGGTCGAAGCAAGCACATACTAAAGTTTTAAAATGACCCGAATGTTCCTGGTCATGTGTGTAATCCTTACTACCCAAGAGGCTGACATCTGAGGATTGCAGGAACGTGCTTGACTCTTATCTCCAGCTACACAGAACAAAACCTTGAGCTGTGGCTGAAGTGGTAAAAGTACCAGCGTTGATTGTAAAAGCTGAGATATAGGCCCCAGAGTCAGAGGTTAAGCCACAGGACCAATACAATTTTAAAAGGAGAGAGGATGAATAGAGGTTGAAATCTGAGGATCATGGTTCAAAGCTAGCCCATACAAGAAAGTCCATGAGGCTTTCTCTGTGTGTGCATCTGTGTGCTATTATATAGCTTGAAATAGTGCTGTTTGGTTCACGGAAAAAACTTCACCACTCCCAGCTTTTCATTGATTAATTGGAGCTAAAATTCTCATAGCCTTTTCTGCCCTTGTTGGCTTTGAACCATGATCATCAGATTTCAGCCAACTTATTCATGCTGGGCTTTGCATAAGACTCATCTCTTATTTACTACCAAGAATTAAATAATAAACTGGAGTTGACCTGTGACTTCAGAGGCACACTGGGCAATCACTTTCTAGGACAGAACCCAGGGCCTTTGCCCAATCACCAAGAAAAAATAAGCATAGCCACAAGCTAACTTTGGCTCATGTGGTAAGCCTCTAGTCTTGAAGGAAAAGCTCTGGCATTGTATCCAGTCCCTGATTTGTAATCCCAGAACTAGCACATGTATAAAAATAAAAAGGAAAATTAAAAAACAGAAGAGTGGGAAAAGAACATATTAACTTTTTTAAATGAGCAATGGGTTTCTGGTTCATGTGTATAATCAGAGCACCTCAGGAAGCTGAATCTGAGGTTCACGGTTTGAAGCCACACTACCCAGACAAACACATTAGAATCTTATGTCCACTAAACCAGAAGAAAGCTAGAAGTGGAGCTGTGGCTGAAGTTGTAAAAATTTATCCTTGAATAAAAAGCTGAGAAACAGAAGGATACTGGTGGCTGTAGCCTGTAATCCTAGCTACTCAGCAGGCTGAGATATGAAGATCACAGTTCAAAGCCATCCTGGGAAGGAAAGTTCTTGAGACTCTTATGTCCAATTAACCACCAGAAAACCTGAAGTGGTGCTGTGGCTGAAGTGGTCGAGCATTTGCCTTAACCTGAAGAGATCAAAGACAGCACAGAGGCCCAGAGTTCAACCCCTACCCTCCTTAAAAATAGGTAAGAAACAGCAATGAGGCCCAGAGATCAGGTCTACTGACCACAATAAAAAGCATCGAGGTTGAAGGCAAGAGTTGATTAAAAATATTAAAATAAGTCAGATGCTGGTTACTCATGCATGTAAATCCTAGCTACCCAGGAGGGTGAAATCTAAGGGCTGGATTTCAAAGCGAGCTCTAGCAAGAAAGACCATGAGATTTGTGTGTGTAATTACCAGTACTAGGGGTTGAACTTGCCCTGTTTTACTCAAGGCTAGAATCCTACCACCCCCAGCTTTTTGGTGATTAATTGGAGATAACAATCTCAGACTCAGGCTCGGAAGTTGGCTCAGTGGCAGTACTTGCCTTGCATGCATGGGGCCTTGGGTTTGTTTCCTAAGAACCACATAAGCAGAAACAGCCAGAAATGGTGCTGCAGCTCCTATGATAGAGTGCTAACCTTAAGCTGGAATGCTGATGGACAGCACCTAGGCCCAGACTTCAGGCCCCACAACAAATGTCTGGGGTGGGGAGGAAAACCTCAGACTTTGCTGTTCATACTGGCTTCAAGCCAAGATCCTCAGATTTCAGCCTCCTTAGTTGTGCTGGGCTTTGTATGAGACTCTTCAAAAACAAAGAAGCTGGAAGTTGAGCTGTGACTCAATTGGCAGAACTGAGAAAAATCTCTGAGACTGGGGCCAGTCCCTAGATTAAGAAAAAACAACATAAAAGCTTTCAAAAATTAATAAATTGTAAAATAGAAAAAAACATATAATATGATGCAAAGGAAAACTATGTTTCTTTTAAATGCTGCAAACAAGAACATACTACAAATTTTCAAAATGGCATACTGAGTAAGGGGAAAAGGAAAATTTTAAAAATTCATGTAAATATTAAAACCAAACTGACATGACCAAAATCTAATGTGATCAGAAACTTAACTCTCACTTGTAATTGCTTACAAACAATTGTCCCTCCAGTTTCAGCACTAGTATGGGGATTTAGGAATGACCTCTCTAGGCAGCCTTGACAGAATAAGGATCTACATTCATTGCCCTCATTTTAATACACAAAATATCCTTTGAAACTCAACATCAATATTCAAATGATGGATTATGTGTAAAAGCATGAATAATGATCAGAGATACACCAGAGATTCTCCAAGGAATACAATTATAAGTGAAGAAGAGTACCTACAACTCAAGGTAGGTAACAGAAGGCAGATTTAGCATTTTTATGTGTAGGGGTTTGAAAGCAGTGTTTTATGCTTGTTAAGCAGGTAAAAAATTCAGTGACATTAATTATATCCACACTGCTTTGTAACCATTACTTCTGTTTGCGGACTTTCTTTTCAATACTGATGGAATCCACACAATCACATTGAGTAATAATCATCCCCAATGACCTTCCCCAGAAACTTTTAATCTTCCATTTTCTCTTATGAAATGGTTTAGTAATATATTTCACATAAATAGATTATTTTTGTGTCCATCCATGAGACATATATTAATTGCAGCCTTTTGTGGATGAGTCATAATTTATGCATACCTCACATTTTATAAACCTATTCAACTGATAGACACTCAAGCTGTTTCCAACTCCCGACTATTGTGAACATTGCTGATGTTATCATTGGAATATGAGCTACTAGTTTTCGTTTTCAGTTCTTTTGGGGTCATGTGGCAACGCTATGTTATGTTAGAAGAATGTGTCAAATTCTACTACAATTGCTATATCACTTTTCATCAGCACAGAAATGGACAAATGGTCAATAAAATGTACAAAAGTATTTCAAATCTTCCACAGCTGTACTCTAAAGGATCATTTTTTTATTTTTTACTTGTTTTTATTTAGGCTATGCAGGCCTGAAACTATGTAGCATTGTCTTGAGCTGAAGTGAGAACAATACAAAATACCACTAACCAAGGCTCCAAAAACATTTATTCTGGTAGCCATTTTTCTAGAGATAAATTTTAGTGATTATATGCATGTTCACTCTTTTAAAATAAGGTTTTGAATTTTAAAATGACGTATAACTGTAACCATTCTTTGTCCCATCTTTATAATAAGAAAAAATATATTTACAAAAGTATAAAAAAGACAAAAAAGGGTTTGAACTATCCAAGGGAGATGTCAGCTTCCCAGCAGAATAATACATTACAATCACAGTCTGATAATGACGTAAGAAGAATAATACAATAAGAGCTCATCTAAAGTAAAATGAAGATCAAGGACTGGGGGCAGGGATGAAGAGGTAGAGCATTTGCTTGTCAAGCAGCAGCCTCTGAATCAAAACCACAGTGTGGGGCACAAGGGCAGCAAAGATGGCACTGAGCGGAAGTTGAGTGGGCAGAGCCCAAGTTGTTTACATTAAAATCTGATTTGATACCATGATCGGGCGAAGTGACATCAGTGCGGCTCGTGAAAGGCAGGGAAAGTTCAGATGCACTGGGGCCAATTAAACCCCGGGCCCCAGGTGAAAAGCACATGATAGGGTGACCTTTAGGGTCATTGGTTGGTTCCTTTTCCTCCCCTTCCATGCTCTTTAGTCTTTTGCTTTAAAAAGGCTTGCTGTGTGATAATAAATGAGTTCTTGCTTGACTTGACTCCCCGTTGCATGTGATTGTCTCCGGGGCTAAAGGAGGCTGGGGAACGGGCAAATGGCGCATGTACCTTTCCTCGGAACCCGTCTGTCTTTCATGGGGCGGACAAAGAACCAACACCCCAGTACTGCTAAGGAATAAAATAAAGTACTAAACTTAAGGAAAGGTTCAGATAATAGTATGATGGATGACATGAAGGTACAAACCTGTAATCCCAACACATGGGAGACTAGGCAGTTGAGATCAGTTTTGGCTACATAATGAGACTGTATCTTGAAGAATTACATAGAATAAAGTAAATCAAACTACATTTTTAAAAACTAGAGTGTAGTTCAAAGGTAATTCAAGTCGTTTTGCATGTGCAAGGAACTGATACATTGCACAAAAATTACATGCTTTAAATAACTACAATGCCAGTTTATCAATGTAGTACTAGGTGCCCCTTGGCTGGAATCCCTCCTGAGGAAACCTAAGGCAGTTGGTGCACCTGTCTTCTGGGCTGGACTGAGGATGTTGCTGGAAAAACAGTATTTTGAACTCCATTCTTGGATCCCGCTTACAACTCTTTTTTTAGTAGACCCCATACAAATCTCTCCCACCCAATAATAGCCTTCTGGCTTGCAAGTGAGGTTATCTTTGATATCTCTTAGGGCTCTCCACTCCTTTGTCTGGAACTGCAGCTTGTTCTGAGAAGAGTGGTAGCTATTTTGCTAGCCACGTCTATCCTCTGCCGTCTCCTTCTCAAATTAGTCTTTGGTATCAGTTTGCATCTGCTCAGAGGGTAGAGTCAGCCTGTGCTGTCTTTGAATTTTGATCCTCAGATCTCAGTCTCCAGAATAACTAGGATTACGGGCGTGAGTCACCTGCACCTGGCCAGCATTTCTTTCTTCCAGGAACATTTCAGGGGGAAGGAATAATACAGCACCACATACATTCATTACCAACAGCCCCGGGGTGAGCCAGATGCTCAGACCAAAACCACTAACCTTGATGTTGCCTTTGGCATCCAACAGGATGTTGTTGGACCTAAGGTCTCGGTGTGTGCTTCTGTTTTGGTGTAGGTAGTGAATAGCACTTACAATTTGTGTGACTAGCTTTCTGGCTTCATCCTCATATAGGATGCAGGATTTTAAGATCCACCTCAGGAGGTGTCCTGTAGTGGCCAGTTCCATGATGAGATACAGATCCTCTTCCTTCTCCATCACCTGGTACAACCTGATGATGTGTTTGTGCCTTACCGTCTTAAAAATGCCCACCTCATTCTTTATCCAGCGATGAAGCCTTTCACTTCGAGTATTTTAAATGCCACCTCCTTGCCTGTGACATGGGGATGGGCCAGCTTCACTTGTCCATAGGTACCTTTGTCAATGAGCTCTTTCATCTGGTATTGTTTGATGATCTCCTCCTTCAGGAGCTTGAGGATGATTCTTTGTGTTCTTCTATCCTTCTGCTACAGTGGCAGGTAGCAAATCTACCTAAAATAAACTAAATAAAATAATGAAAAACTCAGAAAAAGTAAGAAGAAATACCAAAATACAAATGACAACCAATCCCAACAACCAAAAAAAAAAATCATTCAGCTTTGAGTCAGTCCAGCAGGTTATCAAGAAAGAACTTCCAGCTCTGTTAACTGGCATAGGTTGGAGCACTGTGGCTTCCTATATATCCTGAATGACCTCATACAATGGAACAATCACAACCAGTCATAGTGATATCATGGAGGAAATGGACCAATCAAAGTCTGGTCCAGTGAGGTCAGCAAAAAGTGGACCAATCACAGCCTGAAAGCATTGACACTCTAGCACTTAGACCTCAAAGACTGTTGCTAAGGGCTCCAGGTGGGCTTGAGGTTGCTCTGGTCATTATCATGGCACCACAAGGGCAGGGGTAAAAATCCTCTGGTTTTCTAAAGGACTACTGCATCTTATAAATTGCTTCTCTGGAGACACTAGCTAATAGCCTCCATTATTGATGGGCACCTTATGCTATGTCTTGTTCCAGCAATGGCACAACACAAAGGCCTCCCTCCTTCTCAATGACAACTGTGTCCTACAACTTCCTCCTGAGGGGACAAGTTCCAGGCTGGCTTTGAGTCACCATCCTTACAATTCACCTTCCTGAGTAGCCTGAGCCATTGGTAGGTACTTAGCTCATCTCTTCCATTTGGAGGAAGTATATTTGTTAGAAAGGTGGGTTTTAGATATGTCCTTTTAGCACTTTAAATTTGTTGCCCTTGCCGTCTAATAGGTAATCTAGTTTCTGATGAGAAATTTGTCATAATATCATTAAAGATCACTTGGGTGTGATGAGTTGTGTCACTGTGCATTGGGAGGATTTCTGTCTTTATTAGAATGTGTCTTAGTGTGGACCTGGGTAATTAAGTAATTGAATTTTTTGAGCTGCTAGATTCCTGTATGGAAGGGTTCATGCTTTCAATTTAAATTGAGGAGGTGTTGGTTATTATTCCTTCAAATAATATGTATTTTTCCCTCTGTACATTATATATATATATATATATATATATATATACATTATATATAAATTACATATTCACATTGTGTATATATATATATACCTTCATACTTATATATACATTTATATGCATATATTTATTTTCATATAGCTTCCACTTTTGTGATTGTTTATGATAGGGAGTTTAGATTGATCCTCGCTACTCCATCAGACTTAGAGTTAGAAATTTTCCTCTCTATTTCTTGATAAAAATTTGTATTTCTTGACAAGGATATTGAAACAGGTACAAAGCACAGCTAGCCTCTCTCTCTCTCTCTGTCTCTCTGTCTGTCTGTCTGTCTCTCTCTCTCTCTCTCTCTCTCTCTCTCTTTCTCTCTCTCTCTGATTTCCTGCTTCTATCAGGTCTAGTGTGTGCTATGATATTTTGCAATGTCATGTTCTTCTTCAAATGCCACCAGGTCTGCACCTGAAAGAGGAGCTGCTCTAAAGTCAGCCTGCATGGGTGCACCTGCCTGCCTCTGTCTTGATGTCAGATCCCCGTAGCTACTGGGGTGGCCTTAGCAGATGCCCCTGTGCCAGGACTGCTGACTGGTGACTGTGGGTGGCATAAGCACAGCCTCTTTTTGTACCCATCAGAGGTCTGCTGTAGAGCCTGGGGGTGTTACCCTGATGGAGGCTTTGCTTGTAGCAAGGCTGGGAGTTGCAGAAGTCTCACTGTGGCCTGACTTTGAGGCACAACAGAGGCCAAGGATTTCTCTGGGCTCTTTTCAGAATATATGGGCAGGTTCATGAACAGAAGCTGAGCCTAGGAGGCCCCTAAATACAGGGTGGGCAATGGAGCTGGGAGGGGCAGGGCTGTCCAGGTTGTCAGGGGACAGATGATGAGCCTATATTAGTAGTCTGCTGGCTTCCAAATGAAAAGCTACACTTGCTTGCTACCCAGAAATATTCCTCTATGACTGGTTGCACCAGAGAGTCCCATGCTGGCGGGGGTAAACTGCTAAAGGCTGCAGTAGATGGACCAGGAGCACTTGGTGCTCTTTATGGACAATTCAATGCTGGCTTTGTTAGGAGGAATCTGAAGGTCCTTTAACACTATAGATTCAAGGAAGCCAGAGCACAAGCAGACACCAGGCTTGGACAGCTGTGTACTTGGCAGTCTGGTAGGTGAAACCTTGCTGTATGACTTTGCAGAATCCTCAACCTTGCCAAACTTCCAGCAGAAGAACCTGCCTAGAATCTCTTCAACCATAGAACCTGGAGACATCAGCTCTCCCAACTTGGACAAGCAGTGTCCATCTCTCTAGGGGCTGCTGTGGTCAGGGCAGGTCTGGGAAGAGTGGCTGGCCTGCTGCTGGAGAGAGCAGATGCCCCTTCCAAGGAATCTGGGGAAAGAGGAGCCCCTATAAATGGACTCATGGAAAGGCTGGTCTGTCGTTCTTAAAGAGAATACCTCCAGTTTGTCTGACTGTTTGGTTGGGGGGGAGTGTCCCCTTGGGGGCAGTGATATTAGAGACAGTATTGGTGAGATTATCCAAGAAATTAACCAACTGCTGAGGGAGAAAAAGAGTAAGACTTGCTGAACTGCCCATGACAGGTGGAGTTGAGGTTATGGCTCCTTCTGTCTTGAATGACCCCGAGGCATTGTCACCAGAACACAAGTGACTGGATGCTGGCATAGGGTCCAATGGTTTTAGGAAATTTATCAGAGAGCCCTGCTTGGCATGAATGTCCATTCAATAGGGCTAACACTGTGTGCAGAGTTTGGGCTTTAGAGCTGGGCATCACAGTTTGATCTTTTTTAAAAAAAAAAATTTATTATGAAACTACCCTACAGAGGGGTTACAATAACATAGGAAAAGTAATTAGTATATTTCTTATCAAGCATTGTTGCCTCCTCCTTTGTTCCCCTTTCCATCCCTTCCCATTCCCCCCCCTTCCTGGCTAAAGTTGTAAAGTTCTTTTTGCAACATAACGACTTATACATCTCATTGTTGCAGTGAGTACACCCGAATCCCTATTTAAATGATTTGTTTTTTCCCTTCCCCACCACAAATTATACCAACATCAAATATAGTGAGAGCAAGAGTTATATTATGGAGGAGGGATATACAAAGCAATTAGGAATAATCTTATAAATAAGATAGAAACAATTGCATGAAAGAAAAATATTTCAATACTTATTTTGGGGTTCATTTCACCTAACATCAACTTATACCAGCACAACTGTGTTTATTGCAGCATTATGTACCATAGCTAAGATATGAAACCAACCCAAATGCCGCTCAATAGATGAATGGAGTAAGAAAATGTGGTATATATACACAATGGAATTCTATGCCTCCATCAGAAAGAATGACATTGCGCCATTTGTTAGAAAATGGAAAGACTTGGAAAAATTGAATTAAGTGAAGTAAGCCAGGCCCAAAGAAACATAGGTCCCATGGTTTCCCTTATTTGCAATAACTAGTACATGTCTGATACTAGCTTGATCTTTTTGAAGGTCTATGGACACTTTCTGGATGGTGTTGGACCTTTAAGTGGTCTGAGTACATTTTGAGATTAAGTGTGGTCCTCTGAGATTCATGCTTGGTTTGTGACAGGGCAGAGCCCTGCCTTCCTGCTGTTCTGGTGACTTCAGGGTGTGGGCTGATTAATGACAGGTAGAAAAGGTTAATGTGTCTTCTATTCCCTTAGCCTCACTGGGAAGGGTTGTTGTTGGCAGGGTGAATTGTGTTATTGGGAGGTCTTTGTGTTCTTTGAATAAGGGAATCTACACACCTCAGAGCACATCTTGGCGTGTTTTTTTTTTTTTTTTTAGACCGGTTGTGAGGCCTGAACACTGAGTCTGGGTGCTGTCCCTCAGCTCATCAGCTCAAGGCTAACACTCTACAACTTGAGCCACAGCACCACTTCTGGCTTATGTGGTGCTGAGGAATAGAACCCAGGGCCGCATGCATGGAAGGCAAGTGCTATACCACTGAACCACCTTTCAAGTCCCATCTTGGCTTTTTCTGAATGGTTAGTTTCATTTTTTTATTTTTTTATTTTTATTTTTTATGGTGAAAATACTATACAGAGGAGATACAATTAAATGGATAAAATAAAAAGTATATTTCTAATCAAGCTTTGTAGAGTCCTCCTTTGTTTCCCCTCCCATCCCTTCCCATCCTCCCCCTGCTCCTCTAACCAATCCTCCCTGCCACCCCGTCCCCCGCACGAAAGTTGTAAAGTTCGTTTTGGACATAACGAATTTACATCTCATTATTGCAATGGGTCTACCTGTATCCCTATTTAAACGATTTTTTTTTCCCCTTCCCCTCCACAAATTATACCGGCAACAAATACAGTGAAATCAGGGGTTATACTGTGGGGGAGGGACATACAAAGCAACAAAGAAATAATCTTGTAAATGTGTTAGAAACAATTGCATGAAAGAAAAAAAAACATTTGAATACATAACTTAGTATTCATTTTCCTAAGATCAACTTTTCTGACCTTTTCTGCTGGACTCAAACATATACTAGATATTGCAAATAAGGGAAACCATGGGACCTGTGTTTCTTTGGACCTGGCTTACTTCACTTAATATAATTTTTTCCAAGCCTTTCCACTTCCTAACAAATTGGTCAATGTCATTCTTTCTGATGGAGGCATAGAATTCCATTGTGTATATATACCACATTTTCTTGCTCCATTCATCTACTGAGGGGCATCTGGGTTGGTTCCATATCTTAGCTCTAGTAAAGAATGCTGCAATAAACATAGTTGTGCTGGTAGCTTTAGTGTGGTCTTGTTTGTAAATATTTGGGTAAATGCCCAAAAGTGGAATTGCTGGGTCATAGGGGAGCTCTAGGTGGAGTTATTTGAGGAACCTCCATACTATTTTCCAAAGTGGTTGAACAAGTTTTACACTCCCACCAACAATGCAGTAAGGTTCCCTTCTCTCCACATCTCCCCTCCAGCATCTGTTGTTATTAGAATTCTTGTTTATAGCCATTCTAACTGGGGTGAAGTGGTATCTCAATGTTGTTTTGATTTGCATTTCTTTTATGGCTAGGGAGGTTGAGCATTTCTTCATGTATCTATTGGCTATCTTTCTTTCTTCTTCAGAGAAGTTTCTCTTTAAGTCTTTAGCCCACTTATTTATTAGGCAGTTGTTTCTTTGAGGATTTGTTGTTGGGGGACTTAATTTTTTGAGTTCCAAGTATATTTTAGCTTTGAGACCCTTGTCCGTTGTACGGTAGTGAAGAGCTTCTCCCAATCAATGGGCTTTCAATTGATTTTGCTAGCTATGTCCTTTGCCATGCAGAAGCTCTGCAATTTCATGCAATCCCATTTGTCCAACATTTCTTTGATTTGTTGTGGTTCTGGGTCTCTATTAAGAAAATTTCGGCCTGTACCAAGGACACCTAGGATTTCTCCTATTCCATCCTGTAATGTTTTCAGAATGTCTAATTTGATTCCGAGGTTTTTGATCCATTTTGAGTTGATTCTGGTTCAGGGTGATATGTAGGGATCAAGCTTTAGTTTTCTACAAGTAGTTAACCAATTTTGCCAGCACCATTTACTGAAGAGGCTATCTTTCTTCCATTCTATTTTTTAGCTCCCTTATCGATCATTAGATGGCTATAGGTCTGTAGATTCATTTCTGGGTTTTCAATTCTATTCCATTGGTCCTTAGGTCTGTTCTTGTGCCAGTACCAAGCTGTTTTGATTACTATGGCTTTATACTAGAGTTTGAAATTTGGTATTGATATTCCTCCAGGGCTGTTCTTTCTGATGAGGATGTTTTTGCTATTCGGGGTCTTTTATTGTTCCATATGAATTTTTGGATTGCCTCTTCTATTTCCTTGAAGAATGAGGTTGGGATTTTGATAGGTATCACATTGAATTTGTAGCTAGCCTTGGGAAGTATTGCCATTTTCACGATGTTGATCGTTCCAATCCAGGAGCATGGGAGTTTTTGCCACTTTCTTAGTTCTCTTTTGATTTCTTTTTTCAAGTTTTTAAAGTTTTAATCATGGAGATCCTTCACTTCTTTGGTTAATTCCTAGGTATTTTATTTTTTTTAGGGTTATTACAAATGGAGCTTCATTCATAATTTCAGCCACACTTTTCTCATTGTTGGCATACAGAAAAGCCATTGATTTTTGAGAATTAATTTTATACCCTGTTATTTTGCCAAAGTTTTGAATCAGCTTGAGTAATTTGGGAGTGGAGTCTATGGGATTCTTTAAATACAAGATCATGTCATCTGCAAAGAGGGAGAGTTTTAATTCTTCTGTCCCTATTTGGATCCCCTTTATGTTTGCATCTTGTCTTCTTGCTGTTGCTAAGCATTCTAATACTAGATTGAAGAGAAATGGAGAGAGTGGACATCCTTGTCTTGTACCTGATTTAAGAAAAAATGGCTTTAGTTTTTCACCATTAAGCATAATGTTGGCTCTGTGTTTGTCATATACAGCCTTTATTGTATTGAGGAATGTTCCATGGATTCCTAATTTTTTCAAATACTTCATCATAAAAGGGTATTGGATCTTGTCAAATGCTTTTTTTGCATCTATTGAGATAACCATATGATTCTTATTCTTGCTCCTGTTGATGTGATGAATTATATTAATTGATTAGCGTATATTGAACCAACTTTGCATCCCTGAAATGCATCCGGTTTGATCGTGGTGTATGATTTTTTGGATGAATAGTTTAAGTCGATTGGTCAAAATTGTGTTGAGAAGTTTTTCATCAATGTTCATCTAAGAAATGGTTCTAAACCATCTGTTCCTGGACTTTTCTTAGATGGGAAGTCTCTTATTGCTGTTTCTATTTCAATGCTTGATATGGGCCTGTTAAGATGATTTAACTCAGCTTGGTTTAGTTTTGGCCTGTCAATATTTGCTAGGAAAAGTTCCACTTCTGCCACGTTCTCAAAATTATTATCATAGTGTTTTAAGAAGTATTCCTTTATAATGTTCTGAATCTTGGTTTTTTCTGTGATAATGTTTCCATTCTCATCTCTGAGTTTATTAATTTGGGTGTGTTCTCTTCTTTTTCATATAAGATTTGCTAAGGGTCTGTCAATTTTGTTAATTTTTTCGAAGAACCAACTTTTTGCTTTGTTTATTCTTTTTATAGTATTTTTGAATTCTAATTCATTTAATTCTGATTTAATTTTAATTATTTCTGTATGTCTAATGGATTGGGATTTATCTTGCTGCTCTTTTTCAAGGAGGTTCAGATGCCTCATTAAATTTTTGGTTTCAGACCTCTCCAATTTGTTGATGTAGGAACTCAGAGATATAAATTTGCCCCTGAGTACTGCCTTTGCTGTGTCCCAGAGGAGCTTGTAATTTGTGTGCTCATTTTTTGTTGAATATCATGAACATTTGAATTTCCTTTCTAATCTCCTCCATGACTCACTCGTGATTCAGCATTGTGTTGTTCAGCCTCCATGTGTTACCGGACTTTCTTTGGTGGCTTTTGGTGTTGAGTTCTAATTTTATTCCCTTGTGGTCTGAGAGATTGCAAGGTATAACTTTAATGTTTCTGAATTTAGACAAGTTTGTGTTGTGGCATAAAATGTGGTCTATTTTGGAAAATGTTCCATGTGCTGCTGAGATAAACGTGTATTCTGATGTTTCTAGGTGAAATACTCGGTAGTTGTCTGTTAAATCTAGTTGATCTATGTAGTTGTTTAGATCTACATTTTCTCTGTTGAGTTTTTGTGAGTTGATCTATCTAGTTGGATAGTGGTTTGTTAAAATCCTGAACAATTAATGTATTTGGATCTTTGTTGGATTTGAGGGAAAGTAGTGTTTCCTGGATATATTTGGGTGCTCCATTGTTTAGCGAATAGATGTTTAGTATTGTAATATCCTCCTGAAGGCGAGACCCCTTAATTAGTATGTAGTGACCTTCTTTATCTCTTCTCACGAATTTTAATGTGAAGTCTATTTTATCTGATATTAGGATTGCAACTCCTGCCTGTTTATGGGGGCCGTTTGCTTGGTAGATTTTGTTCCAGGCTTTCACATTGAAAATGTTTGTTTTTTGGGGGGCAAGGTGTGACTCCTGAAGCCAGCAGATAGAATGATCTTGCTTTTTAATCCAAGTGGACAGTCTAAGTCGATTAATTGGAGAGTTAAGTCCGTTAATGTTGAGAGATGGGACTGAGAGGTATTTGGGAGTTCCTGCCATTTAATCCACCTTCTTGGGGGCTGCAGCTACTGGGTCCTTCCTATGGTTCTTGGATTCTCAGTTTCGGTGAGGTTTCCTGCCCTTTCTTGTGGTCTTGTTGCTTTTCTATGTGTAGGACATCTTTAAGTATCTTTTGTAGGGCTGGTTTGGTGGAGATATATTGTTTCAATTTTTCTTTGCTATGGTAAGTTTTTATTTGGCCTTCAGTTATGAAGGAGAGTTAAGCTGGGTACAGTATTCTTGGTTGATAGTTGTTTGAATTTAGTGCATGGCATACATCATTCCAGGCACTTCTAGCTTTGATTGTCTCTGCTGAGAAAACTGAGGTGATTCTAATTGGTTTCCCTTTATTTTATTTTATTTATTTATTTTTTATTGTGAAAATACTGTACACAAGGGTTACAGTTACATGGGCAAGAAAATGTGTACATTTCTTATCAAGCATTGTAGCCTCCTCCTTTGTTTCCCCTTCCTTTCCTTGCCCAGCCTCCCCCCGACCCCCTTAACCAATCCTCCCCCCCCAAATTTGTAAAGTTCGTTTTCGACATGACAACGTGTACTTTTAACGTGCACTTTATAGGTGATTAATGTTTTTTTTCTTGAAACCTTTAAGGATCTTTTCCTTGGTCTGAATTGATCCTTTGTGGATTATAATGTGTCTGTTGGATGTCCGTTTCTGGTCTGTTTTATTTGGAGTTCTAAAAGCTTCTTGTATCTGAATAGGCCTATCTTTTTGCATGTTTGGGAATTTCTTTGCTAGGATCCTGTTAAACAAATTTCCTAGACCATTAACTTCTGTCTCTAGATGCCCTTCTACACCCATTATTCTCAGATTAGGCCTTCTGATGGTGTCTTCCAAGTGTTGGAAAGATCTATCATATTTCTTGGACTTGTCTTGGATGGTGGTATGTTCTTTCTTTATAATATCTAGGCTGTATTCAATCCCTGAGATTCGAACTTCTGCATGGTCTAACCTGCTGTTAAGGCTTTCTACTTTGTTTTTTTATTTCTTTTCCTTCTAATTGGTCAACTTTGATGGATTCAAATTCTTTGTTGAAGCTTTGTTTTAGATCTTGTATGAGCTTCTTTACTTCCTTAATTTAGTGTTCAGTGTTTATTCTCAAATCAGTTATTTGATTGCTTATGGTTTCCTTGGACTCACATTTCCTCTGTTGGTTTCCACTCAACATTCCCTTTGTGGTTTCCCTGACTTCCTTCAGCTCTTTGTTAACGGATTGCATGAATGCCTTTAGTGTTCTTTGTGTATTCTCATCCTGCTCTCTCAATTCCTATATTATTCTTTGCTTAGCTTCCTCACGTTCACACCATTCCTGAAGATCTCTTTGAGTGTTCTCATCCTGCTCACTCCATTCCTGCCTTTTGCTTTGAGTGTTCTTAATCTGTTCATGCATTTCCTTTATCAGTTTTTGAGTAGCTTCTTCACTCTCATGATATTCCTTTATTAACCTTTGGTTTGCCTCCTCTCTCTCCCTATCACGGTCATACAGATTCCTTTGTATGTTTTCAATCTTTTCCTGTATTGACCTTTGGTTTGCCTCTTCTCTCTGTCTATCACGCTCATACATGGTCCTTTGTATGTTTTCAATCTTTTTTGTTTGCCTGCAGTGTTTGTACAGCTATTTGGGAACTCTCCCCAGGATTATTCGTTATCTGTTCTGTCCCCTGATTATCATGAGTGGGAGTTGAGATACACGGACTTGCCATTTTCCTTGTGTTTTTACGGCGTACTCTGCCCATTTGGGATGAAAGTAACACCAGTTTTGTGCTAGAACACTATCTTAAGGCAAGCATCAACCAAAGTCTGTAGTTGCATAGTCAGAAATCTGCACATACAATCTAGTTCAACAGAAATATCTATTCAACATCATTCAACTATATATTAATGGGCTATGAACCACAAAGAAGAATTTGGCAAACCAGAAATTATTAGGTTTAAGGAGACATGTGGGTAAAAATAGGAATAGAGAGATGTGAAAAGGCACAGGGAGAGTTAACTTAAATAAGTCCTAATCTCAAAGCGATAAATAGGTTGGATAGAATGAAAGTAGAGAGAAAAAAAGAAGAGAAAGAGAAAAAAAGAGACAAGAAAAAATAGAAAAGCAAAAATTTTAAAAAAAATGTAATGCTTAAAAATTGGGGCTGGTAGCCTGAGCTGGGTGACTTTTCCCTGGGTTTAGCTGAATCTGGAAGGTCAAGTTAGGTTCTGGTTTCCTGATAAATGTCTCTAGTTTTCTTTCAAGGCCTGAGTTGGAGCTAGCAGCTCAGCTGGGCCTCTGTCAGTATCAAAGATGGAGATAGTAGTTGGGCGGGGGGGTTGGCCTTCCCTCCTCTACTTCCTGAGAAGGAGTGAGGACGTCAGGCTTCTACTCACATCGAATCTTTTTTCCTGAGTCGTCTCTGGTCTGTGAACTGCAGAATGAAAGTGTCTGCTCCTTGTTGGTTCTTGCTGGTGTTGAGTATAATCTGTTTGCCCACGGCGTCTGGATCCTTCGTCCCGTACTCTCTGTGTTGCAGGTATGGCGGTTATGGCCGCTGCCGCCACCGATGCCGCTGCAGCGGTGGCTGCTGGCAAGTGCTCAGATCGTTCTCCTTGCCTGGATTTCCCCTCTCTGGCCTAGCTAGCTGTACTGTGTTGGCATGCTTGGTGTGATTCTCTGGCTTAGGACTGTTCACTGGAACACTTAAACTGCTTTCTATGCGAGAGCTTGTTTAGCCTCCAGCCTCTCCTCTGCCATATTCCCGGAACTCCTGAATGTTTAGTTTCTATGGAAGACTGTTCTCTAAAGGCCTAAAAGTTTAATGCTCCAAAGACTTTCTAGGTTTTCAGACACACCCAGGGCTTGTTCTTTTTCATCTTACAAAGACAGCTCTAACTTCCTCCCTTAGTCTTGGTCTACTAAGCCCTTTGGCTCTGGCATAAATGAGGAAAGACTGGCAGGGCTATTCTGTTGCTAAGGAAAGCAGACAGGGCTGCCTTGTTGCTGAGAAAAAGCAGGCAGGCCTGTCTTGTTACACAATTTCCTTTTATTCCCCAAAGACTCCAGACTGGATTTCAGGAGCTGCCCACAATCATTGCTCCATTCCTTTCCCCTGCTCTTACCATCCTGCCTTTCCATTTAAATTCATTTTTACTTTTAAGTTTTGTCAGAAGCAAAGAGGCAATTAAAAATTTATATTCAATGTTAATTTTTATTCTTGAATACTAAAATACATGCAGGATATGTGAATTCAAGCAGCATAAAATGACAGATGACATGAGTTTGATCTCTGTCCCTCTACTGTTGCTCGTTTGCTCTACCCTGGGGTGACCACTGCTACTAGTTAGTTATATAAACCTGCATCTAAACAAATGTGCATATAGGAGAGACTATTAAAAAGAGACTTTCCCACAGCTACCCTATGTCCCAAAAACCTATCTCATTAGGAGGCCAAATTTCCAGTTCACACTATGGAGATTCAAACTTCTACATTCAGGTTCACAGACCTGAACCAAGTCTGTGCTCATTGTTCACTAAGGAAGAAGTCTTCCAAAGCTGGAAATCTACCCCCTAGCTTTCCCACTAAGTCACAGTATCAGGTACTAGGACTAAAGAGTTACACAGGCCTTTTATTGACTTTCCAAGCTTCACTTCAGATCAAATATTGGGCCTGTAAAGCAGCAGCAGCCCAAGTGGAAGTTTGTAAGTGTCTCAGACTATTTGACTTTGTTTTTGTTGAATTGTCTTTTTTCCTACAATCCACACCTATGGAAAAATGGGTGCTTTCTTACTGCTAGAGTACTGAAGGCACAACACGATCTAGTTTATATGTAGTTCTGCAGCCTTGTTCTGGAATATGGCTGCTGCAGTCTTAGATTTAGAACTCCCCTCTTTCTCCGCCTCTTTTTATCCTCCCTCTCTGTCCTTCAGTAAACAATTCAAATCATCATTTGTTAAAAACAAAGCTTAGAAAATTGTCATAACATTAAATAGTAGTGTCCATCTTTCAAGCCTGACAATTTTGTTAATACAGGTGGAGAACAAGCAAGACCAAAGTTAAATGCACATACACATGTGCACAACAGCACCCGCACCAACCTCAGATAGACACATACATACAAACACAGGGGCACAAAAAAAATCATAGGACATTGAAACCTTTTTTTCTTAATACTTTAAATACAACAAAACATTTGATTCAGTCAGGAAATCACTAGCACACACACACACACACACACACACACACACACACACACACACACACACACACACAGACACACACACACAAACTGCCAGTACTGGAGCTTGAACACAGGATGTGGATAATGTCCCTGAGATTTTGTAATGAAAGCTACAACTTTACTCATTTGCTCCACAGCTCTACTTGCACCTTTTTGGTGGCCAATTGGTGATAAAAAAATGCATGGACTTTTTCTGCACAAGTTGACTCAAACCATAATACTCACATCTCAGTCTCCAGACTGATTGAACAATTTACATTCTCACCAACAGTGATAGAGCTCCCTTTTGGCCACATCCAAGACAGCATTTGTTACTAATCACTTTTAAATGTTTTTTATTGGCCTTCCTTACTGCAGTGAGGTGGAATTACAGAGTTGTTTTGGTTTACATTTCCTTTATGTTCAGAGATGTTGAACATTTCTTCATGTGTCCATGGGCCATTCTTACTTATTCTGAGAAGTCTGTCTTTAGGTCATTACCTCATATATCAATTGGGATGTTATTTGAGCATTTATTGGGGGTAATTTTTGTGCTCTTTGTATATTTTTCCTATTTGGCCCTTGTCTGATGAATAGCTCATAAATTCTTCCATTCTGTAGGTTTTGTATTTAGCTTGTTATTTTCTTTGCCAGGCAGAAACTTATACGTTTCTTACAATCCCGTTTATCCACACTTTCTTAGATTTCTTGTGATTTTGGATCTTTCATTAGAGTGTTTTGAACTTTGTTCTAGGAGCCATGGTGTTTCCCCTGCCACTTTTTGTAAGAGTTTCATGGTTTCTGGCCTTATATTGATGGCTTGGCATATGTGGACAGCATTAAATTGATCTGCCTACAATTCCTTGGTTCATAGACACAGCAAAGTGGTAACATTCCTAAGTAAGATGAGATGGTTCATGGTGGTTTGAAAGGGGGATGGCTACTAAGAAGTGTGAATATGGAAATCATAGGTGGTAGGCTCAGGCATAATTATTTTTACATTTTTAATTGTAAGTACAATGAGTCCTAATTAGTGACACTTTTTTCTTCATCTCCCCAGTCTCTGAAACTCAAGTCCTTCCCGTCAATTTTGTTAGCTTCATTGGATATGAGTTGAAAATTTTGACTTCATTCACCTCCTGCTGCCTTTCAAGTGCAAGTTTCCTCATATACATTTTATTGTACTGTTAGATTTTCTAAAGGATTACATCATTTAAATTCTTGCCAACATATACCGTGCTTTGTGAAATATATTTATGTATATGTGCATACAACACTCTATATGTGTGCATAGATCTAGCTTCCACATATGAGAAAAAACATGCATCCTGACTTCACAAAATTTTTTCCAGGTCTATCTTTTTCTTTATAAGTGATACAATATTCTAATTGTTGAGTAAAATTACTTTGTGTATATACACCATACTTTCTTGATCCATTCATCTATTGAAGGCATTTGTGCTGTATCAATAACTTGAAAATGGATAAATGCCCAAGAATGGTAGTACTGGATCAGAGGGTAGTCCTAGTTGTTTTGTGGATTTCTTTTCAGTGTAGTTGAAGAAGTTTACATTCCCACAAATAATGTTTAATGATCTATCTAAAGTGAGATGGTAAAAGAACAGTAAGTCAATTTGTTGTGTTATTTGTTGTTGTTGTTGTTTTTGTTCAGTCGTAGGACCTGGACCTACAGCTCTTCAACTCAAGAATAGAGCTCTGTCACTTGAGTCACAGCACTACTTCCAGCTTTTTCTGCTTATGTGGTGCTGAGGAATCAAACCCAGATCCTCATGCTTCCAAGGCAAGCACTCTACCAGTGAGCCACCTTCCCAGCCCATCACAAGTGTTTTGGTTCATATTTCCTTTATGTCCAGAGATGTTGACCATTTTTATGTGATTACTGGCCAATTTTATTCCTTCTGAGAAATCTCTACATAGCTTGTTTTCCCATTTGTTAATTGGTTTGTTAATTCTTTGCTAGTATAATTTATTGTGCTATTTGTATATTCTGATGTAGAGCTGGCAAAGATCTCTCCTTCCATAGGCTCTCTTTAGCTTTAATGATGTCCTTTGCCATGCAGAAACTTCTTACTTTGTCACAATCCCATTTGTGAATTCTCTCTTTGAGTCCAGGTATTATTGATGGTGAACTCTATATTCCTGTTCAGTGGGAGCCAAGGTTAGCAAGGCTTATAATTTTGGAACACTCCTTTCAAGATTTCAATCCTAGTGATGGATAGGTATGATTGCCCCGATTTTACAGGTAGAAAGTTCAAAATCTAATATTTTTCTGATTCTTTAAGCCACACATCCAGTCAAAGGATAGTCTAGAACCTATACTATAGGTTGTCCTAATGATTTCATGTTTTATATTTCTTCCTTAACTTTATACATCTGGTGTACAATATGATGGCTACTGACCACATGGGGCTGCTGAGCACTGTAAATTGTGGTTTGTTGTATTGATTTTGCTGTAAGGATAATGTACACCATGGAGTTGGAATACTACATACAAAGCAATGGGGGAAGATATTTTTTGTTTGTTTTGCCACTACTGGGGTTTAAGCTCGCCTTGGACACTGTCCTTGAGGGTCTTTTGCTCAAGGTAAGCGAGCAAACTACCACTTAAGCCACAGCACTACTCCCAGCTTTTTCTGTTTAAGTGGCACTGAGGAATCCAACTCAGGCCTTCATGCATGCTAGGCAAGCATGCTATCACTAAGCCACATTCCAGCTCTTCAGTTATTTTTTAAATGGTGTTTTTTTCATGAGATACTGGTGCCTGGCAAATGGTGATTTTTAACCTACCTTTAATTTTACTCATTGATAGACCAGCTGAGAAGATAACATGAAAAAAGGAGAAAGGCAGAGGTAAAAACAACAGTAGTAGATACGAAAAAAGGAAAGGAAAGTAGTACAATTGGAAAAGTGAAATAAAGGTTGCAATTTAATTAATAGCAATAGATTTTTTTTAAGTTTACAAACATATTGTACTGGTACATTCTATTAATAGTAGGGGAATGAGACGACATATAATCTGTTTACAACATTTAACTTTTCTGTGTACTAATCTTATGCAAACACAATTTATTGTAAAAAGGGCCAACAAGGACAGGTGTGAAAACCTGCTTGTAATCTCAACTCTTAGGAGCTAAGTTGGGAGGATTGAAAGTTGTTATGTAGGTTATAGAAAAAGTGTATCTATGAAATAAAAGACAGCAAAGAAGTAAAAGGGTAAAAACAACTCTAACCAAATATTTCATGGGCAATTTTGTCAAAGAAAATACTTCCTTTTTTTCCCTATTGTTAGGTGTCAGACCTGGAAAATTGCCCATTGTATATAACTCCTTTACTACTTAAGTAATGCCCCGATCTTTTTATTTACATGGTGTTTTTTAGTTTGGTGTGTTGGGAGTCTTTCTCTCTCTCTTTCTTATTCCTTTCTTCCTTTTTTTTCTTCCTTTTTTTCTTTCTTTCTTTCTTTTTTTTGGTGGGGATAGGACATGCTCAACTGGAATATTCGGTAGATGCCATCTAAACTAATGTATCACTTGTTTGACGGCTCCAGAAATTTTTTAAAAGAAAGAAACACTTCCTAATTAACTTCATAACCCCCATGACAAAATGAGAATGTATTTATAGTAATTTTACCTATGAAGAAAAAGGAAGAAATCCTAAATAAAAGAGAATATCTCTCAGAAATGAAGAACAGTTTATATTTATTGTTTTTCTATATTTCCAGTGTGTATTTTCCTGAAGATTTAACATAGGCTTCACACAGGGTAATCAAGTTATTCTAACACCAAGCTGCATCCCCACTTACACAGTTACAATTTAGAAAATCTAATGCAATTTATCACACTGAGTACCGAAGAAATCCCATATATTTTCAACAAATGCTGACACAGAAGCATTTAATATTTTTAATATTACTGAAAACTCTGAAACAAGGAACATGGCTGTAGATTATGTGGCAGATCTATCAAGCAGCTACGATATTCTTTTTTATTGTGAGAAAACCATAGAGAGGAGTTACAATTACATGGGAAAGATAACGAGTCTATTTCTTAACAAGCATTGTTGCTTCCTCTATTTTCCCCCTTCCCAACCCTTCTCAAACTCCCCCTCCTCCACCCGATCTTTCCCCCACTCCCCACTAAAGTTGTAAAGTTCGTTTTTCAACATAACGACTTGTAAATCTCATTGATGCAATGGGTCCACCTGTGTCCCTAGTTACACGATTTGTTTTATCCCTTCCCCTCCATAAATTATACCAACATCAAATACAGTGAAAGCAGGGGTTATACCATGGGGGAGGGACATACAAAGCAACAAAGAAATCATCTTATAAATATGTTAGAAACAATTGCATGAAAGGAAAATCAAAACAAAAAAAAAACTTTTGAATACTTATCTTGGGGTTCATTGCCCTAACATCAACTTATCTGACCTTTTCAGCTTGACTCAGACATATAATAGTTATTGCAAATAAGGGAAACCATGGGACCTATGTTTCTTTGGGCCTGGCTAACTTCACTTAATATAATTTTTCCACCCCTTTCCATTTCTTAACAAATGGGGCAATGCCATTCTTTCTGATGGAGGCATAGAATTCCATTGTGTATATATACCACATTTTCTTTATCCATTCATCTACTGAGGGGCATCTGGGTTGGTTCCATATCTTAGCTATGGTAAACAATGCTGCAATAAACATAGTCATGTTGGTAGCTTTCTTATGGTCTGCCGCCGACTGGCTCTGTCGGGATGACGGAGGACACCTAGGGGAGGAACTGGAATAGGTGGGGAGATGGCAAATAGACAACTCACACACAAGAGGAGTGGATGCTGAGTGCGATTTATTGCAGATGATGACAAGCTTTTATAGTAAAAGTCTCCATGAAAAAGGGCAAAAGGTTACACAATCTTGCTGCAAGGCTTCGTTCTTGGGTGGTCACCAGCTGGTCGCCTGATCTTGTTTTTTGGATGAGGAGCTATTACGATAGGCACTTGTTTTTGGCTTTACCTGTATTTTTAAGAAATACAATGGGTTTTGATGTTTATCTCCAATTAACCGTTAACCAGAGCATATGGGCAAGGTGCTGAACAGAAAGGCATGAACTCTAGTACTTCACAGTTACTTTTGTACTTTATATGTTTTAAATATTTTCTAAGCAATTGTGCTTAGAGGGTTCCCAATTTGTGGCCAAAAATCATGATATTCAGTATACTTAGTTAAATCTGGCCATATGTCAAATTTAAGCTCATAGTGTCTTTTCTGTAACCCTTTTACATAATCATTTACTCTTCTCCATAGAGGCCTTAACTGTCTCATAAGATCTTTCTTGTTCCTTCTTTGATAGTAAGCACCAAGGAGGCCTAGATCTAGCAAGTCTCTCAGTAAATGAAAGAGAGTAATAGGAAGTTGTTTCTCCTAAGTAGTTTTCCCAATGATTGCCATTCTTATCATACACACCTGTAAAAGGCTATGATCTGGGGGAAGTCTCTGGGTCCTCTAGATAATGGAGGATCCCACTATATTTCTCTGATAAGCCATTGCCACCTTTGATCTACCAACCTTTTAGGAATCTTATTTAGCTTTTGTTCTAAATATTCCTCTACATCTTTCTTATCTACAGGATATCTATATGAGTCTATGGTATATGCTTCAGGATTAAAGGGAAGTCTCCAATAGCCATACACTCTTTTTGCTCTAGCCGTGTCTACAGCTTCTTGTAAATCTTTTACAAACAATTCCTTCTGCTGAAGTGACATCATGAAACCCCCAATACTTTTATATTTACTTATGACTTGTCTACTAGCCTCCATAAGAGGGGCTTTCAGGGTAGCACTTAACTCTGGTAAGTTAGTCATATTCTCAGGACACTCATTGGATATTGGAGTTGTCAACACTTTCAAGAAAGAGCCTTGAATAAGGGAACATTGATCATGAGTAAGTACAATAAGCAGCAGGAACAGTAAAAGATTAATAGGCACTCCTATACAGTGAAGAAAAGAAAAACAGCAACACATCTTTCCCAGGGCTTGCCAGCCTTTCCAGGAGGTAGGCCTCTTTGAAGCCCCATTCTCTGAGGTAGATTTCGGTGAAGTCCCATTCTCAGAGATAGGTCTCTTTGAAGCCTCATTCTCTGAGGTAGACTTTGGTGAAGTCCCATTCTCAGAGACACACTTCTGTGAAGCCCCATTCTCAGGTCTGAAAACAGGTTTCCCATGCTAAGCAGACTCCACCAGAGTAGGCGTGGCAATGGTCCTGTTTGTGATCATTTGGGTAAATGCCCAAAAGTGGGATTACTGTGTCATATGGGAGCTCTATGTGGAGTCTTTTGAGGAACCTCCATACTGCTTCCTAAAGTAGTTGAATAAGTTTACATCCCACCAAAAATGCAGTAATGTTCCCTTCTGTCCACATCCACTCCAGCATCTGTTAGAATTCTTGTTTATAGCCATTCTAACTGTGGTGAGGTGGTATCTCAATGTTGTTTTGATTTACATTTCTTTTATGGCTAGGGAGGTTGAGCATTTCTTCATGTGTCTATTGGCCATCTTTCTCTCCTCCTCAGAGAATTTTCTCTTTAAGTCTTTAGCCCACTTATTTATCAAGAAGTTGTTTCTTTGAGGATTTGTTGTTGGGGATATATTTTTTAAGTTCCAGTTACATTTTAGATATGAGACCCTTGTCTGTTGTATGGCTAGTGAAGATCTTCTCCCAATCCGTGGGTTTTCTATTGATCTTGCTAGCTATGTCCTTTGCCATGCAGAAGCTCTGCAATTTCATGCAATCCCATTTGTCTAACTTTTCTTTGATTTTTTGTGTTTCTGGGTCTCTGTTAAGAAAATTTCAGGGGCTGGGAAGGTGGCTCAGTGGTAGAGCACCTGCCTTGCATGCCTGAGGCCCTGGGTTCAATTCCTCAGCACCACATAAGCAAAAAGAAAAAAACCGGAAGTGGTGCTGTGGCTCAAGTGGTAGAGCACTAGCCTTGAGCTGAAGAGCTGAGGGACAGCGCCCAGGCCCAGAGTTCAGTCCCCACGAACGGACCCCCCTCCCCCAAAAAAGAAAATTTCAGCCTGTGCCATGGAGACCTAGGGTTACTCTTATTCCTTCATGTAATGTTTTCAGAGTGTCTGCTTTGGCCCCGAGGTCTTTGGTCCATTTGGAGTTGATTCTGGTGCAGGGTGATATATAAGTATCTATCTCTAATTTTCTATACGTGATTAACCAGTTTTGCCAGCACCATTTACTGAAGAGGCTGTCTTTCTTCCTTTCTATTTTTTTTTTTTTTGCTTTCTTATTAAAGATTAGATGGATATAGGTCTTAGTTTCATTTCTGAGTTTTCATTTCTATTCCATTGGTCCTGAAATCTGTTCTTGTGCCAAAACCAAGCTCTTTTGTTTGCTATGGCTTTGTAGTAGAGTTTGAAATTTGGTATTTATATTCCTCCAGACATCGCGGCTGCTGGCAAGTGTTCAGATCTGTTTCCTTGCCTGGATTTTCCCTCTCTGGCCAAACTCTCTGTACAGTGATGGTACACTTGGTGTGATTCTCTGGCCTAGTTCTGTTCAATGGAACACCAAAACTGCTTTCTATGAGAGAGCTTGTTTAGCCTCCAGCTTCTCTGCCATCTTCCCACCATTCTCTATGATAGTCTTTAAAAAATAGCTGAGGTATTTCTGATGCAATCAATAGAGGAATTTGTTATCAATGTTAGCATGCGACAATACATTTGATGTTTTAACTGAAAAAGAAGAAGGAGAAGGAGAAGGAGAAGATTGCAATGGAAGGCAAACACTATAATTTGTGAGCAAATTGCAAGGGAGTCTACATAAAAATTTAAACATGTTTATAGGTTTACATGTTTACAGTTTTTCAGTAAGTGGGTTAAACATGAGGTCAACCAATGAGGAATTAAATAATCTTGTCCATCTCAAACAAACTTTACAATTTAGGTGGAGGGAGTGTAGTAGTGGAGATGGGAGGGAAGGGATGGTATGGGAAAAACCAAGGAGGAGGCAACAATGAATTATGAGAAATGTACTTCTTACCTTGCTCATGTAACTGTAAATCCTCAGTACAGTATTTTAACAATAAAGACTTATTTAAAATAATACAATAAATAATAAATGAATAATAAAATATAAAGCAATCTAAGCAATGGTAGAGTATTTGCTAATTATTTGTGAAGGGTCCTTGTTAAATCGCTTGCAAAATTCAAAACAGACCAAAAATTTTAAAATTTATACCGGAATGACAATAAAGCACAGGGTTTGGGCAAGCAAGTGGCTTACTTCCTAAAAATGAAGTAGCAGCAGATGATTTTGGTGGTACATACATGGAATCAAAACAGCTTTACTTAAAGTGGTTCAAGTGTTCAAGGCCAGTAAGCCAAATAAAACAACAACATAAAACAAGAGAAGTAGGTACATGACAGAAGAAAATACAGAGCCATTAAGCAAATTAAACTTCATCTGAATGGTGGGAAGTAGTCTGTCAGCGGTATTGTTTTCTTTTAAATACGTTCTTAGCCTTTCCACCATGTGAGGACACAGCAACATGGGAGCACATTAAAGCGCTGATGAAGCTGACCTCTCGGTACATTGAAATTTCTGGGTTCTAGATCTTGTCCTTTAGAATTTCTGTTGAGGACAAATAACTTGCTCTAAGCTATTGGGGCCTGGTCTTAAGGAATTTTGTTATAGAATCACAGTGGAATTGAAATACACAGCTATACCTCTTTCTCTAAAGGAAGACTGATGGATTTGGCAGTAGGAGAGTTCAAGCTGAGAACCTCCAAATTTCTAGGCAGGGGTTGTTCCACATAAATCCCCTACTCCAGCCTTTGTTCTTCACTTCGAACATATCAACACACTGCCTTACGGATTTCAAGGATTCTGATGTAAACTATCTGATAAGAAACTATATTGGGAAATGATGATGCTCTCTTTTCTCTCACTCCTATAGATGTTAATAACCTGCTTCATGGAGATATATGGTGTAGGGCATTTTGCTACAGTATCAGATGTTTCTGAAGTGATACCACTATTATTTTGACATCAGTAATTCAAGATTTAAAGGAAAAGACCTTGAATATCTTGACTAAATTGATGAGGTCTGTAAAAGACAAAAGTTAGAGCAGATTTTCAGATTATGGATGTCATGAATTATCCCACTGGATTTAATTTCTAAGTGAGAAAACAGCCCCTTCTATGACCCACCTAACTATAAAACTATTTGGTCTTAGTTTCTTTGCATTTTAATATAAAAGACAAAAATGCCAACTTATTGACTTTATAAGGGGACTCAGCATTGCATAATTAAATAGTTGTCAAAATTCTCTGAGTTGAATAGAGAACACAATTTATGTTAAAGCAGTAATGTATTGCTATTAATACACAGATGTGTTTTATTAGTAAATACTGAAAAGGAAAAAATGTATTTCTACCCGGGATTCATCCTGGCAATAGTAACTTAACAGTAGCCTGATACTACCTGACTTCTTTCAACAACGTGATATTGTTGAGTGTGATATTGTTTTAGTTCTACACAAGAGCGATTGGGCTCATCTTTAATTCCATTAAGAAAACACGAAAGTGCATACTGATATTAGAACCTTTTTTGTTGTTGGTCATGGTGCTTGAACTCTAGGCTTCAGCTCAAGGAAAGTGTTCTACCTCTTGAGCCACAGTGCCACTTGTGGTTTTCTGGTGGTTTATTGAAGATAAGAGTCTCATGGACTTTCCTTCCTGGGCTGGCTTTGAACCTCTATCCTCAGATCTCAGTCTCCTGAGTAGCTAGGATTACAGACGTGAGCCACTGGCACCCAGGTCTACTTCTTTGAATTTTCTCTTTACTGTGAAGTGAAAACAATCTGGATCCACTTTAGTGAATGTTTCCAAGTGGACTCTTTGTCATGTGGCCACTGCACCTAGAAATACATAAGAATTCATTTTCTTTTTAAATTGTTGGATCAAGTTCCAAGAACCGCACATATGATGAATGGAAGCCAATGTTTTGTGTATGTTTGGCACATACACATGGCCAGGGTTCTAACAGGAGCAGACATGTAGACATGGATAGTACTCAAGGACAAAACCTTTGGGAGCAAACACTAGGACCTGGCAGCCACCAAGGACAGAAGGCATTGGCTGATGCCCTTGCAGTTCCTGCAACACTGCCATGGCAGCAGCAGTGGCATTATCTGTGTGGCTCGCATCCCTTTGGAAACCTTGGCAATAGTCCTCCCGGCAGAAGACCAAAAGAGCCAATGGGTTCATGCCAAGCTGTGATTGGTCCATTGAAACTATTGTGAGTGGTCTCTGCAGTCTATTACAGTGCTGGGATTTCCTGGTGACCTGCTGGACTTAGTGCTACGTTGACAATTTTGAGTGTGTGGATGCATTTTTTGGAGGGGGGGATTATGCTTTGTTTGGGTTTGGGTATTTTCTTTTGCTTATTGCTCTGGGGTTTTTATTTTCTTAGCTATGTCTACATAGATTTACTCCTTGCCATGCTAGCAGAAAGATGGGAGAACAGAGTGAATTATCCTCAAGCTCTTCAGAGAAGGAGAGTTTCACTGAACAAGACAGTATGAAGATCATTGGCTATGGCAGGAGATTTTCCCTGAACAATACAGTGTGAAGGAGAAGATCACTGACTATCGTAGCTATGGATTTGTAAAGTTGGCCTAGCACCACCTCAGACACTAAGGTGGGAGCGAAAATAATCCTGAAAGGGAGTAAAACAATTGTCAGATCAAAAATGAGATGGACAGGCTAGGAAGGTGGCTCAGTGGTAGATGTTTACCTCACATGTTTGAGGCACTCGGTTCGATTCCACAGCACCACATACACAAAAAAAGCCAGAAGAGGTGCTGTGGCTCAAGTGGTAGAATACTAGCTTTAAGATGAAGAGCTCAGTGACAGTGCCCAGGCCCAGCTTTCAGGACCCACGACCCACAAAAATTTTAAAAATGAGATGGACATTATTAAGGTTTTCCATCACCCACACATGATCAGGTCATACCAGGTGAGGGAAAAGGATGAGCACCAATACCTGGCAGTGGAACTGGCCATCCAGAAACCTCCTGAGATAAATGTGAAAATCATACCACCTATTCAAGAATGAATTCAGGAATTTGTTCAGATTGTAAGAACTGTGCTTTGCTTTAACGAATTTAGAAATGTACACTGAAACATTAAACCAAGTAACATCATGTTGGATGACAAAGCCTATGTGAAGGTCAATGACTTTGGCATGAGCATGAGGATTTCCCAAGGGTAGGTGCTGAAGGATATATTTAGTACCTTAATTTTGTCCCTATAAAATATTCCTGCATGAAAATTACAATGGCTGCAAAGTAGACATCTAGTGCTTGGGAGTCCTCATTAGTATTCTATGAAGATGGCAAATTTTCCATTTGAATACATGAATTTTAGCCAGATAAAGGTAATTGTCTTGGAGGTCACATAAATCCATTCACTTCTCTCCAAAGGAACGAAATATCATCTTGAAACTGTAAATAACAGACCGAAAGCAGAGGCACAATATAGAACCAACAATGGAGATTGGCTCATCCAAGTTGAGGAATATTTCCAATGTCTTGATGAGCCACTATGCAATGAGCTCAACCCCATTATTCTTGCACTCATGTGTGACATGAGGTACAGCCTGCCTGATATGCACAAACTGATATTGGACAGGACTTTCAAGGAAATAATGGTCATCTATTTTTTATTAAAAATGTCAAAGTAGAATGACAGCAGTGAAATTAAATCAGTGCCTTCAATTGTTTCAGTGTGCCTATCTCCTGAAGATATAAAGTATGTATATATGTATATATCTCACATATATATTACATATTAAATATGTTGTATATAATTATATATGCATAAATATATATATATATAATTTTGGAGATGGAGTTTCATGGAATTCTCTGTTTTTGCATCAAGCAAGCATTCTTCACAAGTAAGCCTCCTTCGAAGCTAGGATTATAGACTGGGGCCAGGCAAAAGATTTCCTAATAAATGCAACATAGAACCTATCTTTAACTTCCAAGAAACATTAGAAACTTGAAGATAGTAGAATGATGAATGTTAAATACTTAACTCAGTGTAAAATTTCCAAAACTTATTCTATACAAATATTAGGTGACAGTGGTATGAGATTTATCCTTGACAAAAAGATTAATAAAAATTAAACACAGATATAGATTCCAGTTGGAAGTGTGAAAGTAAGTAGAAGGTCCATAAGTTCAAATCCTAGTACTGGCCCATAACCATACATTAAATTAATTTTTCTATGTCTTTTATTGTAAAAATACTGTACAGAGGGGTTACAGTTACATAAGCAAGGTAATGTGTACATTTCCTATCAAGTATTTTTGCCTCCTCCTTTGTTTTCCCCCTACCATCGCTTCCCTCCCACCTCCACAACTACTCCCCCACCTCCGAGGTTGTAAAGTTCATTTTCAAGATAGTGTCTTGTACATCGCATTTTTACAATGGGTCAAACTGTATCTCTATTTAAGCATTTTGTGTTTTCCTTTACCCTCCCCATATTAAAGAAGTGTATATAGAAAATTCAGGGCACCAACATCAAACAGTGTAAATAGGGGTTATACCGTGGGGGAGGAACATACAAACAACTAAAAACAACATGGTACCTTATAAATACGTTAGAAACAAAAGCAAGAAAGGAAAAGCCACTTGTGTCCCTATCTTGGGGATTATTTCACTTAACTTCATCTTATCTGGCGATATGTACATAGCTTTTGACCTTTTCTGCTTGTCCTAGACATGTACTACTAATTGCACATAAGGGAAACCATGGGCCTATGTTTCTTTGGGCATGCCTTACTTCACTTAATATAATTTTTTCAATGCTTTCTTTTTCCTATTAAATTGGAGGCATAGTATATATATATATATCACATTTTCTTGATCCATTCATCTACTGCGGGGCATTTGGATTGACTCCATATGTTAGCTATGGAAATAATGCTGCAAGGAAAATAGTTGTGCTGGTAGCCTTTGTATGGTCTTGTTTGTGATCATTTGGGTAAATGCCCGAAAGTGGGATTGCTGGGTCATAGGGGAGTTCTGTGTGGAGTCTTTTGAGGAACCTCCATACTGCTTTCCCCAGTGGTTGAACAAGTTTACACTCCCACCAACAAGGCAGTAGAGTATCCGTTCCAACATCGGTTGTATTAGATTTCTTATTTATAGCCATTCTAACAGGGGTAATGTGGAATCTGGATGTGTTTTCATTTGCATTTCCTTTATGGCTAGAGAAGCTGAATATTTCTTCATGTAGCTATTGGCCGTTATTATTTCCTCTTCAGAGAAGTTTCTCTTTAAGTCTTTAGCCCACTTATTTATCAAGCAGTTTTTTTGAGGAATTATTGTTGGATGATTTAATTTTTTGAGTTCCAAGCATATTTTAGATAGGGGTCCTTTGTCTGTTGTATGACTAGTGAAGATCTCCTAATCCATGGGCTTTTTACTGATTTTGCTAGCTATGTCCTATGCCATGCAGAAGCTCTGCATTCTCATGCAATCCCATATGTGCAACCTTTCTTTGATTTGTTTTGTTTCTGGGTCTCCAGATTTCAGCCTGTGCCAAGGAGACCTAGGGTTTCCCCTATTCCTTCCAGTAATGTTTTTAGGGTGTCTGCTTTGACTCTGAGCTTGACAATTAATTTTGTAGGCCAGAACTAGGTTTTTTTTCCATCTTTTTTTTTCATAGGAGTGTCTGCATTATGTGTAAACAGGTCCAGGTCATACAGTAGTTATTATATGGCTCTATGTAAGTATTGTATAATGACATATAGCTTTCTAATGATTTACCTATATAAATCTATTAGTGTTAATTAAGTGCCATAAAGAAGACCAAACCTTCATTTTGTGCCATCTCCATCCTTGTTCTCCTATTGACTAGCAGTTTATGTCACAATCAGCATAAATAAAGCTGGCCTATGGAGCAGATATGGACTCGATGGATCCTAGCTGTTAATGGCCCCAAATACAGCAAATATCAGAATCAAAGGGATCAAAGCAATTGTCTAAGGTGCCTAGTTGTATGAATGTGCTCGGCTTCCAATTGTCTCAACTGCTTTGGTCCGAAGCCTATTGATGCTCTGTCACCATCAAAGCTGAGACTGAAGCTTAACTTCTGAATGTAGCAGTGTCAGGAGGTGGCACCATTAAGAGAGGTTTTAGTCATAAATGGATTAATGCCATCTCATCAACTCTCAAGGGACTAACATTATCAATGTTAACAGTTTTTGAAAGCAACCTATGCCCCCTACTCCCTGTCATTCTAGCACATGCCATGAGGCTGAGATCCTCTGTGATATGATACACCTAGGGGGCCTTGTCCCATATGCTACCATGCTACTATTGTGATTGAAATAGACTTTTTATTCCTTATGAATTTTGTTAAACCATGACAAAATGGACTGAGATGCTATACTTTTTGTCTTTTTCATGGAACTGAGGATTAAACTTAGGGCCTTACACTTAATAGGTAGATACATTACTACTTGAGCCTGCATGTCCCCAACCTTTTTTTTTTCTTTCTCAGTTTACTTTTCATATAGGGTCTTATGCTAACTTCACTCAAGCCACCCTTAGTACCCCATCCTCCTATACCTCTATGTGTCAATATCTGGGTTTACAGACCTGTGACACCACAATTTGCCTGTTAGAATATACTATTCTTTTGGGGAAAGTGGTACAGACCCCTGAGATTCTTATGTGTGTTTTTGTGTATGCTTGTATGTGTGCTTTTGTGTGTGTGTGTGTGTGTGTGTGTGTGTGTGTGTGAATTCACGTAATTGGTCTTGGTGATTTACTTAGTACTGAGGGTGTATGTTCCTGAAGAATCTGTATACTTAATTCTTTTCACTGAAAAAGAAATGCTTCTCTGTGTGCTAGTGTCTCACAACTAATCCTAGCTCCTCAGAATGCTAAGATTTGGGGATAAAATTGTTAAGCTAGGTGAGCCAGGAAAATTCCATGATACTCTTTTCTCCATTTAATCACCAAAAAAGTCAGAAGTGGAGCTGTGGCTTAAGTAACAGAGTAATATCCTTCAGGAAAATATAGGAATAGCACCTAGGCTCTTTTCAAGGCTCAGGACCAGCACCCATACAAAATCTCCAGATAGCACTTGTGCTATTACAATGAACTCGTGCTATTGCCAGTCACAATTATGTCTAATGGCTTATTTCTACAGGACAGTTGCAGCAAAAAATCTTTTATTACTTCATATGTTCTTTCTGGACCATGTTTATACCCCGTCTTTCTCTCTCAAATGATCTCTTGATTTTGAAATAGAGGAAAAATTCAGTGATGAATTTGGTCTCTAGATCCCTCTCTCATCCATTATTGACATGTTCTCTCTTTATTTTTTGGCAATACTGGAGCATGAGCTCAGGGCCTGGGCACTGTCACTCAGCTTGTTTTTTGCACAAGGTTAGCACCCTATGTCTTGAGCCACAGCACCACTTATGGCTCTTTCTGTTTATGTGGTATTGAGGAATTGAACCCAGGGCTTCATGTATGCTAGACAAGCACTCTACAACTAATCCACATTTCCAGCCACATGTTCTCTTTGTAAAATATGTCTAACATATTTACCTTTGTATCTCTGAAGGCACTGCCACTGCTATTGAATCTATCCTCAGTTTAACTCCTAACTGCCTTTCGTTCTCTATAACTGCCGAATTGTTTTCCACTCCACCAAAGGAACTATCTTTCATTTTCTTGAATTTCATATTTCATTGGCTAAAATCAATCAATAATTCAACATTACCAGTGTCTGAAATTGAGGACACTTAGAAAAATATTTTTTTTTCCATTTTTTTGTCGGCCGAGGGGCTTGAACTCTGGAACTGGGCACTGTCCTTCAGCTCTTCAGCTCAAAATGAGTGTGCTACCACTGGAACCACAGTGCTACTTCCAGTTTTCTGAGTTGTTTATTGGAGATAATAGTCTCTCAGCCTTTCCTTCCCGGGCTGGCTTTGAACCAGGAGCCTCAAATCTCATCCTCCAGAGTAGCTAGGATTAGAGGGATGAGCCACCAGTGCCCAGCTAATAAATAGCTTTTTATGTGTATCAGCTGATACACAACAACTCAGGACCTTGGGATGTCTTTTATCTTCCAGTCAAGGCAGGATCTAACCACAATATGCTCTGGTTGATAACAAAATTAGAGATTCTACAAATGTAATTAGTTGTTACAAGAGTTGGGTATGAGTTTCTTCCAAGGAGTGAGTGAAAATTAAGGCCTTTCTAGAAGCCAGTGACGCCAACAGAATGAATCAAACAGTAAGGAGGATATGTTTGTCAAGAAAGTATGGAGGTGTCTAGGAGCTGACAAGAGTGGCTGTATGATAGGTGACCAGAAAGCAGAAACCTCAGTCTCAAAACCACAGAACATAAACCCTATGAGACATGCCTTAAGCTTGGAAGAGATCTCCACATTCCATGAGAGACTATAGCCTGGTGGTCCCCTGCTAAAATCTGAGCAGCCGCTAGGGACAAACTACACCCAAACTACCAGCCCAAAATTATATCCTACAATAGTTAGTGTTCAGTGGGAAAAGAAATGAATTTGCGGTAGTTTGCCACATAACATGAAAAAATAAATGCATCTCTCAGAGTGCTGGTGCCTCGCACCTTGAATCCCAGCTACATAGGAGGCTGAGATATGAAGATCCAGATTCAAAGGTATCTCATGTAGCAATGTCTGTAAGATTCATATTGCAAATAAATAGCAAAAACCTAGAAATGGTGGTATAGATTAAGTAGTAGCTCACAAGACTTAAGGGAGAAGCTAAGTAAAAGCACAAGACCCTAAGTGCAAACTTCAGTACCAGCACATACACACACACAAAAAAAAACCCCACAAAAACGAATAGAAAAATGAAAAAATTATTGTTGGCCACGTGGTATTTTCTCTGCTTTGTGTAAAACTCTAACATCTTTCACACTTTTTCATTGTTCTTGAAGGAATTTATTAAAATGTACAACACCACCATAACGATATTTAACTATACACAAATACACAAATGTGTTGGTCACACAATTTCTATATATTATATTGTAATAGTTACTGCAAACAAAGTACCTTTCCTACTAATTTAACCTAATCACAGAAACTGGATTTGTATTTTGGTATTTTTTACAATACCTTAGTTGAAATTAAACTTAAACTTCTTTACTCATCGAAAGGGAAATCTTATGCTATATCTTCAGGTACATTCCTTTCTGTCACTTTTCCTACAAATGAAATTAATTGATTGCAGCACTTAAAAATCCCATATCCCACCTGAATAAAAGACTGATTAAAACTAAAAAAAATTTAAAGTGTTTTCAATTTCTGTTTTATTTGGACAAAGTAATTAAAGATATCTTTGGACTTCTATAGAGATATCATATCCAAAACTTCATCTATACCATAGAAATAAGTTCAATAAAGGCTGTCTATAAATTCACATAGAAGGTGCTCAATTCACTAGACCAAAAGAACTATAAATTTTGAACTACATCTATAAACATCCCATGACAATTTCTAGAAAATTCCATTTTTCTCACAACAATGAAGGCTGCCAAGAAACTCACTAACTGTGAGGGGAGAAAAAAAGAAAGTTTGCGATGGCTGACATTTTATACAAGCCTTATTCACACGTGGGTACACACAGACAGCCAAACAATGTTCAGCTTTACCTGGAAAGTAAAGGAACCTACCCTACAGAGAGAGAAAAGCCCTTGTCAGGAGGAAGATAGACTGAAGAATTACCTGAAGGCATATCTTCTCATATGTACCCTTCCATGTGCTTCACGGAGTTTTCTCGGTGTCGCACTGCTTAATAACGCAGACCTCAGGCATCCCAGCAGAATCACAGGCAGCCAAGACTCAGGTTACAGTAATTGCTTTGCTCTCCCTGTGGAAACATCACCAACCAAATGAAAAAGAAAGCAAAGTGGATTTCAGGGGCACATAAGAATAACCGTAATGGTTTTGGGGATGAAGAAAATGTGTGTGTGTGAGTGTGTGTGTGTGTGTGTGTGTGTGTGTGTGTGTGTGTGTGTTGGTACTGGTACTTAAACTCAGGACTTGGTAATTATCCTTTTTGAACTACAAATAACTACACTTCAGCTTCTTTGCTCAAGCCTTGTGCTCTACCACTTGAGCCACACTCCACTTTTGGCTTTTTAGTCATGAATTGAAGACAAGAGCATCATGATCTTTCCTGAACAAGCTGGCTTTGAACCTTGATCCTCAGATCTC
Organism: Dipodomys spectabilis; assembly: GCF_019054845.1. Classification (NCBI taxonomy): domain Eukaryota; kingdom Metazoa; phylum Chordata; class Mammalia; order Rodentia; family Heteromyidae; genus Dipodomys; species Dipodomys spectabilis. The sequence goes on from NW_024871140.1 coordinate 3,061,086, forward strand.
AGCCTCCTGAGTAGCCAGAATTACAGGAATGAGCCATCAATGCTGGCATTAGTGACACACCAACCTATTGATTTCCAGCCCCAATACTAGCACAAAAACCAACACCACAATCAACTTTAAAGCCAATAAATATACTGGTAGCATATTAACCCAATATAATGAAATATGAAGAAATGTGAAGTACATCAGAAAGTGATTATCATTATTAGCTTTTCTGATTTTTAAAGACCTAAAATTACTTTGCTAAAATGGAAAATACCTACAGAAGACCCCTGGTACCAAGGTGTATGTTTCAAATGAGATAGCTGTTGAGTGCAAACTGAAAATGCTGAGGAAAACAAAGAATTTTAGAATTCAGTGATTACTACACAGAAAATATACCTGAGCATCTGTACTTGAAACTGTTTCAAGTAGGCTACAGTAATGACACAAAAACTACTGTTCTTCTCATTAATACTCCTCATAAAAATAGGTTTACTTTATTCCGTTTATCTATCTAGGAATGCTCTGAATATTTGATTCACTTTTCCCAAAATGATACTAAAGAGACTCAATCTTTCACAAAAGAGGAGAGGAAAGCACTCAGTAGATCATCCAATTTAAATGTAAATGGCTAACTTACTCTGGAGGCTGAGATCTGAGGATCATGGTTAAAACCAGCTCAGGCAGGAGAAAGAAAGACTCTTATCTCCAATTGAAAATCAAAAAGCTGGAAGATGTGACACAAGTGGGAGGGTGTTAAGCTTGAGCAAGAAGACACAAAAGGGGGTGGGAAAAGAGGACAGCATCCAGGGCCAAACTTCAAACTCAAAGACCATCACACATATACACATATAAATCTGAGAACAATTCAGAGTAACATCTTCTGAACTGCCTAATGGGAAATGTGCATGAGAATTTAAAAATATTTCTATTTTTGAGAAATACATTTAAAAAAGAAATGCATTAGCATTTTCAATCATGGTTAAAAATTTTACATGGTTGCCAAGCATCCGTGAATCGTGCCTGTAATCCTAGCTACTAATGAGGCTGAGATAAGAGATTGTACTGTAAAGCCAGCCCATGTAGGAAAGTCTGTGAGACTCTTATCACCTGAAAGCTGGAAGTGGCACTGTGGCTCAGTCTTGGGCTGAATCACTGAGGGACAGGGCCGATGCCCAGAGTTCAATCCTCATGACAAAAAGTGTTTTTACCTGGTAAAAACATAGATAAAAATTCTGGGAATATATTGGCTGGCATACTGCATTCTGCCTTAAGCAAATAACTTTGTGGTTTGAATTTGGAAAACTTATTATAAGATCATTTTTCCATAGAATCATTTTGGTTCAAGTTAAGGTGTTTGGTCTAAAAAAGGAGTCTTTGTGGTCAAGATAGAAAAATTTATCTTAAGTCATCACTGCAACTGAACTGATCTCTTTTGTAGTGAAGTTCTTCATGTCACTCAATGTTAAAGTTGTATAGAATGACACATACATTCATTCACAAACTTTTAACAAATCTAAGCAGTCAGACTTAGCATGGTGGATATTACTAGTATGGAATATAGCATGCAAGATGGAAAAGGAGGATCCTGAGGGGAGCTTCAGACCACAGCAACTCACTCAGGTTGAACTCATGTCCCTGATGAGTTGATCTTGAAGGTATCAACACTAAGTTTCTAAAGGTTATGCTGTATGGCAAGTCCTTCCTCTCAACAGCTATATAGTGAGGGAAAGCCTGTCTTAACAGTTTCTACAAACATATCTGTTTCTAGACTATGACTGTATCTAACTAGATTACTCAAAACCTAAAAATCTGAAGCATTCCAATACATTGGAATAAAATATTTTTTTCCATCCTACACTCAGATGTAGGGAGAATTTAAAAAATATTCTGGGGCTGGGTTATAGTTCAGTGAGAGTACTTGCCTAGCTAATGAAATATCCTGGGATCAATCCTCATTAACACAAAAAAGAGAGAAAATCAGGTAGGAGGCAAAGCCCAGAAAGTGGAAAGTAATTCAAGTAAAACTCCTGAAACACAGACCAACTCTCCTGGTATATGTCAAGAAAAGTAAAATAAGAAAGATCAACCCTGGCACCTGCCATAGCTACCAAGTGTGTAGACCTGGACCAATCAAACCTCAGGCAATCAAAACTGAAGAAACAACAACATAAAGCCTGTGATTTACTGCAGGGTATTGAGGGACAGGGGAGAGATAATGGGGAGAAGGAAGACTGGTAATGCCAGCAGCCATATACTTAGAATGGTCAGTGACATTATCTTGTGTAGAACTTGGAGAGATGCACATTGGACACAGGAGAAATTACATTGACACCCAGCTGCTGTACCAGTTAAAATGAACCTTTGCAAGCTTACATCTCAGTTGATGGACATATATATTCTGTCAGAATTATATATGGATATATGCACATAGACCATATGTACACACAACTCAGATCCAAAACTAGAAAGAAAGTAATACCACAAGGATAAACAGTTCAACCTGAACAATGTGGTGGTCCCAGCTAATACATCAGAATGGTGATTCTTTACCTCTCTTCCTTGCATTCTTTGGGTATGGTTATGATGAATATGGCTTGGAAGAGAACTAAAGATAACTGGTGCTGGGTAGAGGAGCCTTATTTTTTATCATGGCAGCTTGCTATTTTTATAACGTGGTATTTGGATTGAACACAATCAAAGCACAATAGTAATTGATCTCCCCTTCCTGGATGAATGAGCAAATGATTAAACATTAATGACCACATCCTTGAACATAAAGCTTGGCTGCTTTGACATCTCCCTCCATGGAGCTCTCATCACTCAAATATAAGAAATTTGGTAAAATATTGTTAGGTTGAGTCTTACTTGCCTTCATTCAGTGATCTTTGTATGTATCCAGTGGATGTGGAATATGTCTTTTGTTTTCTTGTTTGTGTTTTTTCCCCTTCCTGCTCCTGTGCCTCATTTTCAAATGATTTATTATTATAGCTGAAGCTCAGTAAGACATTAAGTACTTTGAACTGTCCCAATGAAGGAAGGAAATATTCATGTGAGTGCACATACAAAAGCAAAAAACCCTTAATCCTCCTGTTGATTCCTCCAGGGAGAAGGCTGGTGGGGATCTACTTGCCTTGAAAGGGGGCATCTGGCCATGGTACCTGCACCTGGGCTGACAGGGACCAGAAGATGGAGGTCTAGGAGGTGAAGAATATTAGGCCCTTGGGCAGGGAATTTTTGTAGGCTCTAGAAGCTGTGTGCAAGCCACAGTAATGGAACAACAAAGAAGTAAAGAAAAGTAAGGGAAAAAACAGAAAAGAAGAGAAAAATAAAGAAAGACCTATCACTTGAGTGCATTATATACATTAACTATGCCTCATGGGTATGGGTGATATGAATTTGTTACCCCAGATGTGGCCCATTCTACCAACGGGTCTTCACTATAAACCTCTTCTCGGTGCCCCAGAGAGTTTTGCCCTTGCTAGGTGAATAGGGAGATGAAGTTTCTTTCCTTTAGTATAGATTGTGGAGCATGATGGACTCGAACCGGATGGGCTTACCCCCAATAGAGCACAGATGAGCGGAGTACACAACACATGGAGAGAGCCATACTGAACAGCCCAGTTTCTAGTTAAGCGGACTCAATGCCTCTTTTTGCTCCCCTATCAACTCCTCCACTTGGCTAGGTTCCTTGTCCAATACCTCCCTGCCCCATCATATCACCTCCCACCCCCACCCACTGGACAATTGCCAACCTGTGTTTCCCCAGCCCACGATCATGCTATGTGCCCTACTCCCCTTTCTGGACATGTCCCAATCTTGAGTTCAAATACACCTCAGGGCTCCACTCATTCTCCTGACCCACATCCTCTCACAGCCACAACTTTAACCTCCCCCCCACCTTTTCAGCCCTACCCCTTCCAGCCCCACCCCTTCCCCTCTTCTTTCCCCTCACTGCCTTGTCCCACACATTCTGTGGGAACACATGCATGTGGGAACACAGGATTGTGCACATGCCCAGCACTCACTACATAATGCTCGGTGCCAGAATGTTCCAAACATGAATTATGGCTGCCCCAGAGAAGGAAGGCCAAGGTCAGAGTCAGGCCCTCTTCCTTGCCTTGCTGAGTCCTGGACATCCCCAGGGTTCTCTGATTTACCTGAGTTCACTGGCTGTTGCGGGGCTAGAGATACAGACCTCTCCTCCATCACCTCAACTAGTGCTGTGCCTTCCTGAGGGATTTTTGGCTTCACTGTGTGGACCTCCATCTTTCTACTCAGTGTGGGCCCAGTTAAGGGCACCATCCCATGATGACCCCGATTTGAGGTGAGATAGCCTCTTTCATAAACCCCTCTTTTTTCCATTTCTTCTCTCCTCCCCTGTGGAAGCATCCCATCTCAGCTCGGTTTCAACCGAAGTGTGCCCATCCCCTCTTCCTGGGCCCCAATATCCCCTGCCAGGCTTCCCCTTCCACCACCACCTGGCCCACACTCACACCATTCCCCTCAACACATGGGCCACCACTGCCCCATTGCCTGGTGCCCCACAAACCTTCGTTGTGTTAGGGATGTGTGGGCTAAGCTGCCAAAGACAACCCTAGAAGACCCAGTTTCATGGTAAAGATGCTACACTCCTCCCAATTTACTCCTCCCCACCCCCGTTGGTCTGAACCTCACCCTCAACCCCACACCACCCCTCTCAGTTTAGGAAGATTCATGGGTGAGGGGATGAACCTTCTCCATAGAAGGAAGAGAGGGGCTTAGAGTTAACCCCCTTCCCCTCCTAGTCATGCCCTCAATAGTCACCGGTTTCTATGAACCAACTTCTGGAGGCATTGGAGCTGAGGAAGCTGCCACCTCTCCCAACTGGTGCTGCATCTGTTGCACGGATTTGGTCCCCCAGTGCCTCTTAGGCTTCATCAGTCAGCCAACATCCACTTTCAAGGTCACTGGGGAGTTAACTGCTGGAGCCATCACCAAAGTCCCAGATTCAATATAAGTGAGTTCCCCTCCTCTCACCCCTATTACATTGCCCTCTTCTCCATTCTTTCCTCTTCCCCTCAGCAGGAGCCATCCCTGGGACAGGGCTCTTAAATGTTAAGTGGGCTGAACCCTTCTTCTTGTCCCCCTTTCTAGTGCTAGGTTCTCCACCGCTGTCCCCTTCCTCACTACCCCCTTCCCCATCCACAACTCCACACTATGCTTCCCCTTCCCACAACCCATTGTTTCCCTTGCCCACCACAAGCCATGCTTACCCACCCCAGTACCTCACGTACCCTTTGCTTCCCCTACTCCATCCTGATTGCTTTCTTCTCTTGTCCCCCTTCCCACCCATTCCCCATCCCAGCCCCTCCTGTGTGAGGGGATGTGTGTGGGCATGCATGAAGGTAGATGATGTAATTTGACTGAACCAAGGCCACATACTCATTGGAGAAGGAAAGCAGGAAATCAGAGATTTCCCTGTCCACCATTCCACCTATTGCCTTGCAGCAAGCTTAGTTGCTCAGTTCCAACCACATCCGCTTGTACTGGAGCTCATGGTGGTGCCTCTTCATCATTACCATGGGTGACATCCACATTCCTGGTCAGTTTCGGCCCATCTGCAGGATCCATCTCTGGCAGCCCTGAGTCGAGGTAATTGGGGGCTAACTCCTCCCACCTGGTCCCCCTCTCCCTGCCCACCCTTATCTCCACTCACCTCTGACTCTAGTGCCCCACCCAACACCCCCCCCTCTACGTCCACCTCCTGGCTCAGCCCCTCCTGTGTGAAAACATGTTCGGGTGAGGGGATGTGTATGTGTCCACACACAATACACAGAAGTAGTACCAGACTGTTATGAATCCAGTTGTGGTGGCCACAGAGAAGGAAGGCCCTGGCTCAGAGTATGCTCTGCATCCCCTCTTGGCTACAGCTTGTAAGGCTTCTGGATTCCTTGTTTTTCCCATGTCCACTGGCCATTATGTGGCTGGAGGTACAGCCCTTGTCTCCCTCTCTCAACTGGTGTTATGCCTGCCACAGCCACTGGGGGAGCCTGGTGGATCTTCAGATTCACCAGTTGACCTTACTGCTCAATGTGGGCCCAGCTGTGGGAGCTATCCTCAGAGGACCCCATGAGGTAAGTGAGCCAATCTCCTTCATTCCTTGCTTTTTCATTTCTCCTCTGACCCTTGTGGGAGATATTTTAGGACAGCCCTGTTTTGAGATAATTTGGTCCCACCACCTCTTCCTAGGCTTCTATACCATCTGCCCCGCCTCCTCTTTTGGCTGTGGCTTGTTTAGCTGGGGATTATGGGACAAGAGATGGGATGCTGCCACAATCACCAACCCACTACAGCTTCAACTGCAACAAGGAGGTTCTGCCCATAGACCTCTTCATCCTCACCTGGTACACTGCCGTCGTTCTGGTCTGTGTCTTCCCAGGTGACAGTGCCATTGTGGCCCCAAGGGAATGAAGGCCATACACAGAGTATTTCAGGGCTCCCTTCCAGGCTATAGAGAGCATCGCCCTGGGTTCTGGGCTGGGAGCCTGCAATGATTCTGTCCTTCCAAACCAGTGTTTCACCTGCCACAGAGCATGATGAACTGTTTTTCTTTTCTTTTATTAATACTGTAGACAGGGGTTACATTTACATGAGACAGGAAATGAGTACATTTCTTATCAAGCATTGTTGCTCATCCTTTGTTTTTCCCCTACCATTCCTTCCCTCCTATCTCCACAACTACACTCCCCCAGCCCCTGCTAAATTGTAAAGTTTGTTTTTCAACATAGTGTTTTGTACATCTCACTGTTACAGTGGGTCGACCTGTATCCCTATCAAAACATTTAGCTTTTTCCCTTCTCCTTCCCAAATTATACTGACATCAAATACAGTGAAAACAGGCGTTATACCATGGAACATACAAAGCAACAAAAAAAATCACATGGTACCTTATAAATACATTAGAAACAATAGCAAGAAAGGAATAACCAATTATGTTCCTATTTGGTGTTCATTTCGTTTAACTTCATCTTATCTGGTCATATACACAGCTTTTGACGTTTTCTACTTGTCCTAGACATATACGAGTTATTGTAAATAAGGGAAACTATTGGAACTATGTTTCTTTGGGCTTGGGTTACTTCAATTAACATAATTTTTTTCCATGTCTTTCCATTTACTAACAAATAATGCAATGTCATTCTTTCTGATGGAGGCATAGAATTCCATTGTGTATATATACCACATTTTCATAATCCACTCATCTACTGAGGGGCACCTGGGTTGCTTCCATATCCTAACTATGGTAAACAGTGCTGTGATAAACATCTTGTGCTGGTAGACTTACTATGGCCTTGTTTGTGGTCGTTCGTGTAAATTCCCAAAAGTGGGATTGCTCGTTCATAAGGGAGTTCTATGCGGAGTCTTTTGAGAAGCCTCCATATTACTTTCCAAAATTGTTGAACATGTTTAAACTACCACTAAGAATTCAGTAGGGTTCCATTCTGGCCACATCCCCTGCAGCATCTGTTGTTTTTAGAGTTCTTTTCTATATTAATAATTTTTATATTGTGAAAATACCATACAGAGGGGTTACAATTACATGAGGAAGGTAATGAGTACATTTCTTATCAAGCATTGCTGCCTCCTCTTTTGTTTCCCCTTACTATCCCTACCCTCACATCTCGCTCTGCCCCAAAGTTGTACAGTTTGTTTTTCTACATAACTTCTTGAACATCTCATTGTTGCAATGGGTCCACCTGTATCCCTATTTAAACAACTTACATCCTTCCCCTCCACAAATTGTACAAACATGAAATACAGTGAAAACAGAGGTTATACCATGGGGGAAGGACATACAATGCAACAAAGAAACCATCTTATAAATATGTTAGGAACAATCTCAAGAAAGAAAAAAATTTGAGTCCTTATCCGTGGGTTCATTTCACCTAATATCTACTTGTCTGACCTTTTCTGCTTGTCTCAGACATATACTATTTATTTCAAATAAGGGGAACCATGGGACCTATGTTTCTTTAGGCCTGGGTTATTTCACTTCATATAATTTACTCCAAGTCTTTCCACTTCCTAACAAATTGGGCAATTGTTGGTGGGAGTGTCAACTTTTTCAACCACTTTGGAAAGTAGCATGAAGGTTCCTCAAATGACTCCACATAGAGCTTCCCAATGACACAGCAATCCCACTTTTGGGCATTTACCCGAATCATCATAAATAAGACAACACTAAAGGTAACAGCACAAGTATGTTTATTGCAGCATTTTTTCCCATAGCTAAGATACGGAACCAACCCAGACGCCCATCAGTAGATAAATGGATCAAGAAAATGTGGTATGTATACACAATGGAATTCTAACCCTCTATCAGATAGATTTCTTCATTATTGCTATTCTAACTGGGATGAGGAGGAATCTCAATGTTGTTTTCCTTTGCATTTCTTTTATATCTAGAGAGGTTGAGCATGTCTTCATATGTCTATTGGCCTTTGTTATTTCCTCTTCATTGAAGTTTCTCTTTAAGTATTTAGCCCACTTATTTATCAGGCAATTGTTTCTGTGAGGATTTGTTGGTAAGGGATTTAATTTTTTGAGTTCAAAGTATATTTTAGATATGAGACCCTTATCGGTTCTATGGCTAGTGAAGATCTTCTCCCAATACGTGCACTTCCTATTGATCTTGCTAACTATGACCTTTGCCATGTAGAATCTCTACAGCTTCATGCAATTCCATTTGTGCAACAATTCTTTGATTTGTTGTGTTTCAGGGTCTCTATTACAAAAAAATTCAACCTGTGCCAAGGAGACCTGGGGTTTCCCCTATTCTGTCCTTTAATGTTTTCAGCGTGTCCTCTTTGACTTTAAGCACTTTGATCCATTTGGAGATGATTCTGTTACAGGATGATAAATACTGATCTAGCTTAGTTTTCTACAGGTGATTAAGCAATTTTGTCATTTACTGAAGAGGCTGTCTTTCTTCCATTCTATTGTTTTAGCTCCTCCCTTATCAAAGAATAGATATCTAAAGGTCTGTGGGTTCCTTTCTGGGTTTTCAATACTATGCCATTGGTCCTGAGGTCTCTTCTTGTGCCGTACTACACTGTTTTGATTACTATGGCTTTGTAGTCGAATTTGTAATTTGGCATTGATATTCCTCTAGCACTCTCTTTTTTTCTGTTAAGAATCGTTTTCCCATATTCAATATTTTATTGCTCCATATGAATTTTTGGATTGCTTCTTCTATTTCCTTGAAGAATGAGGTTGGAATATTGACAGGTATTGCATTGCATTTGTAGATACCTTTGGGAAGTATTGCCATTTTCACGATAATGATCCTTCTGATCCAGGAGCTACGGAGGTTTTTCCACTTTCTAAGTTCTGCTTTGATTTCCTTTTTCAAGTTTTTAAAGTTTAGATCATAGAGGTCCACTTCTTTAGTTAACTCCGAAGTATTTTATTATTTGTGGGGTTATTACAAAAGAAGTTGCTTTCCTAATTTCATCTGCACTTTTCTTATTGTTGGCATACAGAAAAACCATTGATTTTTGAGGGTTAATTTTATATCCTGCTTCTTTGCCAAATTTTCGAATCAGCTGGAGTAATTTGGGAGTGGAGTCCATGGAATTCTTTAAATACTAAATCATGTCATCTGCAAGAGGGAGAGTTTTACTTCATCATTCTCTATTTGGATCCCTTTTATGTTTGCATCTTGTCTTATTGCTGTAGCTATCATTGTAATGCTAAATTGAAGAGAAGTGGATAGAGTGGGCATACTTGTCTCGTTCCTGAGTTAAGAAGAAATGGCTTTAGTTTTTCACCATTATGTATAATGCTGGCTGTTGGTTTGTGATATACAGCCTTTATTGTATTGAGGAATGTTACATGAATTCCTAATTTTTCCAGAGCTTTCAACATAAGGGGGTGTTGGATCTTGTCAAATGCTTTTTCTGCATCTATTGAGATAACCATGTGTTTCTTATCCTTGCTCTTGTTGATGCGATGGATTATATTAATTGATTTGCATATATTGAACAAGATTTGCATCCGTGAAATGAAACCTGTTTGATTGTGGTGGATAATTTTTTGACGAATATTTGAAGTCGATTTGCCAAAATTTTGTTTTTGCATCAATGTTCATCAAAGAAATGGGTCAATAGTTCTATTTCTATGATGAGTCTCTGCCTGGTTTTAGGATGAGTGTTATAATGGCTTTTTATTGTAAAGGCACTCTAGGGAGGGTTTACAATTACATAGGTAAGGTAATGAGTACATATCCTTTCAAACATTGTTACCCTCTACTTTGTTTTTAGCATACAGTACCTTCTATCCTTATCTCACCAACTCCTCCCTTCCCCCATATCCAAAGATATAAATTTCATTATTAATATAGTGTCTTATACCTCTCATTGTTACAATGTTTCAACCTGTAACCTTATTTCAACATTTTGGTATTTTTTCCCCTCCCCAAATTTGAAAATTGTATATATAAAATGTAGGGCACTGGAATATTCTTCCTTCACCTTGGGAACTCCCTGATTCCTCGTCCTAGTTGTCCCAGGTGCATATAACATCTGGGGATGCTCTTGGTCCACATAAGTGTTCCCCTTCCCTTCCTGAACTGTAGGAACCTAGTTTTAGGGCAAGGGTTGTGGGGTGTTGTCTTCAGCCTTAAGAGAACATGGATTTCTTTCTCTTGCTGTCACTTACTGAATTAAAGATTTTATTTTGAGATATACACTAATTTGTTGGTATTTTCCTATATATATATATATATATATATATATATATATATATATATATATTTCTTTTGGGAAATAAATCTCCATTCTTAAAACACACTTATTATTCTTAAAGCTCCCAAGAGTTACTTTCTATCTTTGAGTCCTTATTTGTTTTTAGGAATTGTTTGCAAAGGTTTAAGACATGGTTTATTTTGTATCATATTCATATAGATAGCTAGCTATATTAGTGGCTGTTTATTGCATAGTCTAGTGTCAGATCTCAAGTTTTCACACAAGTTTGGTTCTCATTTCTCTATTGTTTCCTTATTGTGTTTCTTCAGCTTTAATATCAGACTGTCTTAATTACTATGCTTCAGTGTGGCAAATCTTAATTTCAGGTGCGATGCATCCTCACTTGTTCTTCCTCATTCTTTGGGTCTTTGATCTTTCATAATCCATCTCCTTCTCTATTGTTGGAGACCAAACTCAGGGTCTTCTGCATGGAAGAAGTGCTCTAGCACTGAGCTACACTCCCACCCAGCTCTTAAATAATTGAAGCAACAGTCACTGTGTCCAAGTGGAGCTTTTTAAAATTTCCCTCTAGAATTAGGGTCTCTTGACTTAGAGTCCTTGACTTTGGTCACAGAAGAAGAATTTCCACAGAAGTCACCATGGCAAGAAAAGTTGGCATAGCTTTACTGAGTAAGCAAGCAAACAAACAGCAGGAGACAGACAGAGGCCCCCTCAGTATATAGGTGTTGTCACAGAGAGAAGCCTAGAGCTGATTGACATCAGGGGTGTTTCTCTGATAAAGCAAGGCCTGTCATAAAGTCAGGCAGATACTTGTTTATCTTTGCACTTTATCATTCTTGGTGTTACACCTTCTGAGTTCTTGGTTATTTATTTGGTGTCTCACTCTTTAGATTATTTCTTCCAGGAAAAAATGCTTTTTGCCATACAGCAGATGTTTGTCCTTAAGATGAGGAATACATATTGTTGTTTCTCAGGCTGTATTTAAAAACAAAAAAGATGTACTTGCATGTTTCTAAATGTCTTGTTTCTTTTGAGTTCCTGTGGGCCATCCTCAAGGCTTATTTTTTTTAGTTGATGGTGCCACCAATGTATACAAATTCCTGTGAAGAATTACCATAGTATTGCATTCAATGTATAGATTGTTTTATGGAAAATAATACCTTCTTGATGCTGTGTATTGCTGTTCACGATTGAGCCATGGTTCTACTTTTAGCTCTTTCAATTATATTCATGTTTTTATTTTCTTTACAATGTGTAATATATTGTTAGATAGTCCTTAGTGTTCTTTTCATGGGTTGTTTTGGTATGAACAAAACTGGGGATTGATCTCATACCTCCTTTATGGGAAGAAATCACTTTCCCACCTAAGTCACAATTCAGCTTATAGCAGTTTTTTTTTGTTTGCTTGTTTGTTTTTCTTGGTCATGGGGCTTGATCTCTGGGCCAGGGTGATAGCCCTCAGCTCTTCAGCTCAAGACTAGTGCTCTACCACTTTAGCTACAGTGCCACTTCCAGTTTTCTGTGTGGTTCCTTGGAGATAAGAGTCTCATGGACTTTTCCTTCCTCGGTTGTCTCTGAACAGCAATCCTCAGATCTCAGCTTCCTGAGTAGCTAGGATTACATGTGTGAGCCACCACCACGGTGCTATGGTAGATTCTTTTTTAACAATTTAAATTATTTATTTTTGTCCTAATTTAATTTAATACTTTTATCCTTTTTCTCCCAGGGAATTGAGTATAGGACCATGTATATATATATATATATATATATAATATTTTTTTATTTTTAATAGTGAAAATCATGTACAGAGGAGTCACAATTACATGGGCAAGATAATGAGTACATTTCTTATCAAGCATTGTAGCCTCCTCCTGTGTTTCCCCTTCCAATCTCTTTCCATCCTCCCCCCCCCCCCGCCCTCCCACCCAATCCTTGCCCCCACCCCCCGCACCAAAGTTGTAAAGTTCATTTTCGACATAACGACTTGTACATCTCATTGTTGCAATGGGTCCACCTGTATCCCTATTATGTGTATATATATTTATGTACATGCTTTTGTGTACATATGTGTCAATACTTAGGCTTGAATATCCTTAACTTTTTCCAAGCAACGCTGAAACTATGCCACCAGAGCCACACCTTCAGGGTTGTTTTTTTTTTTTTTTTTTTGCTGCTTAGTTGAAGGTAAGAATCTCTGATTTGCTACTTTGAAGGCTTAGTTTTTGGATGGCAGTTCGGAGCCAGACTGTGCAATAACTTTACCTCTTCCCTGTAATAAATTACTCAGGAAAAACTTCAAGTGTTTCTATGGCTCAAAAGGTATAGCACTAGCCTTAATGAAAAGCAATTCATATACAGTTCTTAGGCCTGAATTTAAAACCTGGGGCCAGCAGGTTAAAAAAATGATAAACTCTGAATTGTTTGACCAGTCTATGTTTAAACCATGATCCTATAAATCTCAGCCTCTAAAATATCCAGGATTACAGGTTTGAGTCTTTAGTAATAGTGATAGTTTTCTATTATTATTGACAGATGCTTTAAGAACACATAATATGAGTAACAGTGGCTTATGGTTATAATCCTTGGTATTATGGAGCCTGAGACATAACAATCTCGGTTTGAAGTTGGGCCCAATGACAGAATGTCTGTGAGTCTTATCTCCAATTAACAGCCAAAAAGTTGGATGTAGAACTGTGGCCCAAGTTTTAGAGTCATAGCCTTGAGCAGAAAAAGCTTAGGAATAGTGTTCAGGAAATGAGTGCAAGTCCCAAGATCAGTAAACAAAATTAAAATAAATAGAACAAAACAATAATCCCAGGTATGGCTAGTGATAGTTTGCCTAGTTTGCTAAAATTCTGAGTTTGGTAGCCACCACAAAGAAAAATAGACAAATCAACAAATTATGTATCCATAGCCAGATGAAACTTTTGCTGATAAATCTTCACTAATATTTTATTTTAAATTTCTTACACTCTTTCATTTAGAAAGTTAGTCAAAACTTAATGCCAGTTGAAGAGAAATCGTAAGTGATGACTACTTCAGCAGCAATGCATTTTTTAGGTTTTGAAAAGGAAATGTCACATATTTATCACCTTTTAAATATATATATATATATATATATATATATATATATATAAACATTATTAAATAAATTTCAGCTAAATAGTAACTTCACTGTCCTCTAAATTGAAGTATTGACATATATTTTATATCAGAGTGACTTGTATGCGCATTAGGGAAATAACTGAGGCAATGAAAAGGTGAGCAGAAATAAATGTTCTTTTCAGAACAAATTGTTTTGAGGCAGGCCAGCAAGGTAGGTCTTTGAAAGGCCAGGGCTGTTTATCATTCCTAAGGTCCCTTTCCTGACTGGTCCTCCTCCCCTTGAGTCTAATCAAAGGATTAGCTTATAGGTGTGGGAACAGCAGCAGGTTGAGTGGAAGGCTTTCTTTAAATCCTCTTTCTTGGGTTTAAATGTAGGAACTAGAGAAGTTACTGGCTGCCTGAATTCTAACTTTGAAAGAACTTGAAACAATGAAGACAAAGCTTAGCCAGCACATTGTGGAGGAGAACATGGTGGCGGCAAAGAACAGATAGAACTTTTGCACAGAACATGCACATTCTTAGTCCTGTGTGTAAGTCAGTATTCTTCCCATAGGAAACTGCAATGTCCCCAAATGCCAATGGTAGAAAAGAGCTTTAATTTCGTTAGAGTTCATTTTCAGTGGAATCCCTGCTTTTCCACTGTTCCTTTAGATTCTGTAGTTTTAAAAGGCAGCAGCATGCTTAACAGAAACAACCCCTTGTTTCCACAGCACTGGATGCTGCAAGTCTGTACACATTTAAGGAAAGTTTGAAAATAACCGTCATCAGGGAGAACAATGAGAGGGATGGGGTTCTAATGGGGCTCAGCTCTTATTGTTTACATGGTGACAATTGTTGTCTGTCTGTTGAGAGGCCTGTGGCCTTGCTTGACCAACACCTCATCTGAGTCTAACAGGAGGGGTCTTAATGGGCTCCCCTACATACCATGTAATCAGCTTCTTTTTAGAAGCTGGTGGAATTTTTAAACTTTTAGAAGCTATCAGATTAACTGAACTCAAGAGGGTATGGGTACTTAGCTGTTCACTGCTACTCAGGAGAGATTCCTGGTTAGTGTATTTGACAGTTTATGGAAGTGATGAGCTCAAGGCAAATTAAAGGTTTCAAGTAGACTTTTTTTGTGTGTGAAAATACCATACAGAGGGGTTACAATTACATGGTCAAGATAGTGAGTACATTTTTCAAGCATTGTTGCCTCCTCCTTTGTTTCCCCTTACCATCCCTTCCCCTATCCATCACCCCAACCCCACTAACCACCCCCCCCCCCCCGCCAAAGTTTTAAAGTTCGTTTTTCAAGATAAAACCTTGTACATCTCATTTTTGTAGTAGGTCTGCCTGTAACCTTATTTAAACAATTTGCTTTTTTCCTTCCTCTCCACAAATTATATCTGTTGGCTCTTCGTCCATCCCGCAGAAGACAGACAGGGTCCGAGGAAAGGTAAGTGAGCTGTTTGCCTGTTCCCCAGCCTCCCTTAGCCTCAGAGACAGTCATGCAGCTAGGAGTCAAGTCAAGCCGGAACTCTTTTATTACCACACAGCAAGCACTTTTTAAAGCAAAAAACTGCGTGCCATGGAAGGGAAGGAAAAAGAACCAACCAATCACTGTGCAGGTAGCCCTATCATGTGCCAAAGCTTTCTATACTTTGCTGCCCAGAGCTGCTCACGCACTGACGTCACTTCACCTGATTGTGGTATCCACTCAGATTTTCACATAAACAACTCAGGCTCTGCCTACTCAACTTCCGCTCAGTGCAAACTTTGCTGCCCTTGTGCCCTACAGATTCCCCCTTTTTGTTTTAATGGCAGACCCACCACTTTGCTGAGGTTTGGGTCAGGGCATATGTTACAAGGTTTGCTCAATTCACACCTGCTCTTTCTGAGGTTCGCCTAAGGTAGGAGTTAATCTTTGCCCTAAGCTTATCATAATGGATGTGGAGAGCCTTCAGTTGGATCTCTTGGTTTCTATCCTTTTTGATATAACTGCAACCCCCACATCCTGCCCACCTTCCAAGTTAGTTATCCTTTTTCCATCCTCTGTTAATACATGTCAGGCCCCAAACAGTTAGAAATATTTGAAGCAGTTTGATTACTTCTGGGACATATATAAAAGTCAGTATCTAGTAAGGTTTCTCTCTTTAAAGTATGGGAGCAGCTTGGGTATTGGGGGTACCACACACACACACACATATATATATAGATATATATATATGTATATATACATATATATATCTATATATATACTGGTTTAAGGCCCATTGTAATTCTGTGTCTGGGACTTGGGTAGAGACCTTTTTCCTGAGATCAATAAGTCTTTGTGGTGACCATAACACATCTGCCTGATTGGAAGGAAGAATGGGTGCAGGGAGGAGTGCGAGTATGTGGGAGTGAGCCATTGAGCCAGAATCGATCACAACTACACTTTGAAGATTCCAACACTGCTCTCAAATCTTCATGGAACTTTTTCTCTTCTGTACGTGTTGAAGTACATTCGATGTCATTACCCAGTTTTCCTTCTACCATTTTACTTGGCCTCCTGGGTATGGCTTTAGTCTATGTTTGGAATTCAGCCCTGTCTTCTGAGGTACCAGGCACTGAGGCAGAGCAGTGGGACTGCAGTCCATAGTCACACTGCATTTTCTGTCTAGGATGTTGGCTTTAATGGCACTTTCGTTGAGGTCTGGCTGCCACTGAGTTTGTGATCCATTCTTCAGCTTCACAGGATCTGTCTACCCTTCATAATTTTTTTTCATAATTTTTTATTGTGAAAATACTGTACAGAGGAGTTACAATTACATGGGCAAGATAATGAGTACATTTCTTATCAAGCATTGTAGCCTCTTCCTTTGTTTCCCCTTCTCATCCCTTCCTATGCACCCCCCACCGCCCCACCTAATCCTCCCCGCTCCCCTCCCCCCACACCAAAGTTGTAAAATTCGTTTTCAATATAATGACTTGTACATCTCATTGTTGCAATGGGTCCACCTGTATCCCTATTTAAACGATTTGTTTTTCCCTCTTTTAAACACAAGCCTCGACCACCATAACCATTTTCTTTCCTTATTGGTTAGTTTATCCTTGAGCATCCTCCTATATAGAGGAAATGGATAAAAACTTAAGGTTCCTTGCCTGGATCCAAATAGGGGTTGTCTCCTCATGGGAAAAACGCATCCAAATCCCATGCTCATGGTAACCAGGGGGTCAGGTCCTCTCCAGTGTTGTTTCAGAGGATCCTTCAACCTGACTTTCATTTGGGACATAGGGTTTACTTATCCCCATTAATTCTAAAATCTGAGTTCAGTTGCCCCTTTTGAAAAATTTAAAAGGTTAATGGTGAACAAAGCTATTTGTTACTGTATATGGGGGGTAACTCCCTCTTTATGTTTTTATTAATTTCTCATTAAGACATTGGTGATTTCTTTCTATAATAGCTTGGCCTTGGGGATAATAGGGAATTCCTGTACTGTGACTAATAGGCCATCTGTCAAAAAAGTCTGACATTGCTTTATTAACAATACAGGGTCCATTATCGGTTTTAACTTTTGCTGATAGACCCAAAGTGGCAAAGCATTGAAGAAAGTGTGCTTGTGAATGTCTAGATTTTTTTTTCCTGTATGTGCTTTGGCCCAGTATGCCCCTGAGTAAGTATCTATAGAGACAAAGATATATTTAAGCTTACCAAAGGCTGGGCAATGAGTAACATCAGTTTGAAAGAGGACTTTGGGTTTAAGGCCTCTGGGATCTACCCCTGGTGATTGTAACGGGGGTACTTTTAAGAAAGGCTAACATGTTTTGCAGATATGTGTTATCCTTTTGAGGTCGTTTACAGAAATCTGAGGGAATTTATGTTGAAGACCTTTCCAATTATGTAAATGGGTGGCCTCTTGTAATGTTAATTACAATTAATTATAATAATTAATTAATTACAATAATTGTGGGCCAGTAGCTAACTGGTCCACCTAATTATTGCCCATGGATAAAAACCCATGAAGTTTTGATTGCCCTTTCAAATGTTGAATAAGAATAGGGGCTCCCTGTCCTTCTAATAACCCCTAAGGGTAACCATAAGGGGGAAATAGGGTTTCCATCCAGCTTAATATGTGCCTGGGGAATATGAGGGAGCAAGTTAATCATATATAGGCTATCAGAATACAAATTAAAGTGTGTTTTGAATGTCCTGAATGGCCATAGATACAGCCAGCATTTCTTTATATTGTGCTGACCCTTGATAAGGTTGAAATATTTGTTGGCTCAGGGTCTTTTGTTGCTCCTCAAAGGCTGCATATGCAGAGACTGCTTTAGCTCCATCAGTAAAACATGGACAGTGCCAAGAATAGGTGTAGGAGAAACTAGAGATGGAATTTTGAGGGGAAGTCACCATAATATGATGGTAGATTTTGATTGCCCGTAATGGTAGTCAATTTGGCCTAGAAATCCCTCCAGGGAGATAGTAAGATGAGCATTGGCTCGAGTGAGCCACTCAACGTCTGCCATCCAAATAGGAAAAACAATGGAGTGAGGGTCGAGGCCATAATGCCTTTGGGCTTGGGTCCTGCCCTATACGATAGCATCTGTAAGTTGGTCTGACTGAGAGTACCCCTTAAGTGTGCCCCCCAAGAGAGTGTGAACCCACTCTAATGTCTCCCCCCTTTGAGTTAAAACTGCAGAAATCAATATGACACCTGCAAACAACCCTAGGGAAATCAAATCAAGAATTGAATACCTCTTTAGGGAAACTTGATCCAGGGCTCTTTGAAACTGTAAAAATATTGAACTATGGCTGTCTGTAAATGTAATAACTTCTTGGGTCTTCCTGTCTTTTAGTAGGGCAAATAAGGGCACAAGACTATTTTTAGGGACTGGAAACCATGGCAACTGCCAATTGATTTC
This sequence comes from Dipodomys spectabilis, assembly GCF_019054845.1. NCBI lineage: Eukaryota > Metazoa > Chordata > Mammalia > Rodentia > Heteromyidae > Dipodomys > Dipodomys spectabilis. Next base: position 3,079,805 of record NW_024871140.1, read on the forward strand.
CCCTAAAAGACTTTGAAGTTGGGTTAGGGTCAGAGAGGTTGGAATATCCAGCAATGGCTTAAGGGGGCTGTCCTGAGTCAAGGTAAGGTGGGATCTGAGCATCTTAAAAGTACGTACATTTTGAATTTTATTGAGGGCTATGGTAACCCCCCCTTTTTTAATATGGCATGAACCTGGGCCAGAAGCCCCTCCAGGTGGCCTAGATCTTGGTGCCCCAAGATTATATCATCCATGTAAGCATAGGCAAGGGAGGTATCTGAACCCAGCACAGGCCCTAAAACTGTGGCCAAGTATTGTTGGCAAAAGATTGAGCTATTGGCCATTCCCTGTGGCAGCACCGTCCATTCAAACCTCCAATCAGGCTGGGAAAAATTAAGAGAAGGGATGGATAAGGCAAACTTCTCGCAGTCATCTGGATGCAGGGTAATAGAAAATGAAACAATCTTTAATATCAATTACAACCAAGGTATATTCTGAAGGTATAGTGGGAGTCCAGCAAATGCCTATTAGGGGCATTTCTACTAGCTCCATCCTTTCATGTACCTTACGTAGATCTTGGAGCATGCACCAGGCCCGGGATGCTTTTTGGATAACAAATAAGGGTGTGTTCCTATGACTCATAGAAGGGCATATGTGTCCAAAGTTTATCTGTTCTTCCACCAAATGGTGGAGTTTTACAAGTTGAGGTTTGGTCAATGGCCACTGGTCCACCCAAATAGGGCTTTCCCACTTTCACCAAATGGGAGGTACTCAGGGGACAGTGAACTTTAAGATTGGGGGTACACCTGAGTGGGTCCCTTATGTTCCTCTCTGTAATTATGAAAGTTAAAAAAATCCTTTTCCTTAACTCTCTATAGATCCCACTTAAGCCTTTGTGCTTCTTCCTCCATCCAGAATATTGTCATAGAGTGCTCGATTGTTCATAGTGACCACAGCATTCATTTATCTTAGCATGTCTTGCCCTAGTAAATTGGCGGTGAGGTTTTTTTGCCACTAGAGGGTGTATCTTTCCCTGCTCTCCATCTGGGCTAGTCCATTTCATCAGGGCAACCATCTCTTTGGACTGGGAGTTGCCCCCTACCCCCAATTGGGGCCCAGGTGAAAGCTTCCAGTCCAAGGGTACTTCCATCTCCCTCTGTATGGTTCGATCTGCCCCCATGGCAATTAGGCAGTGAAATCGCTTCCCACATATGAAAATACTCATTTTAGGGTGGAGTCTTTTCACCAGGGGGACGGTCCAATGGGCCTGGGTCGCCCTGCCATGAGGCTGCCTGGGCCTTACAGCAGAGGGGCTTCCTCCTTGAGTTAACTGTGCTGGAGGATGCCCCTCCTCTAGTTTAAAGGCTTCTCGTCTAAATCAAATTTGTATCAACAATCCTTTTTCCAATGGTACCCCTTCCTGCATTGGGGCAGGGTGTAGATGGCGGTTGGGACCCCCAGTCTGGTTGCTGGCGGATTGTTGTGAACAGTCCCTCTTATAGTGCCCCTCCTGCCCGCATTTAAAACAAATCCCTATCCCTGATGGTCTTGGGGTTCCTTGGCCCTAGATGCCAGTGCCTGATAATAGCCTCAGGCATTGCAGATGTCTGAGCCTGTAAAGCTAAAGGTAGTGATTGGGACTGGTACTGTTGCATTCCCACATACTGAGAGGCCACCACCCATCTGCTCAGGAAAATCTCAATCCTGTGCAGGACATGCAGTGTTCTGCATTCATCTCTTCCCAAACCAGTAGCTTTACAAACTGATCTGTTAGTTCCCCTGCTGGCAACTTGCAGTGAACAATCTATTGGACTTGGTCCATAAGATCAGGTAGAGACTCAGCCAGTTTTTGTCTCACTCCTGCTATGGGGGACTCAGTGGACCCTTCATCTAGTTTGTACCCCACAGCAAGTCCTGCCTGCCTCATCTGGTCACGGTACATGCCAAGTATTGTGGCCTGTTGGACACCAGTGGAATACCCTTCTCCTGTCCCACTAACATGGCATAATAAATAGGTTTCTCAGGTTGAGCCTGCCGATTATTGTTCACACACAATCTGCATTCCTCATAAAGAAGGCATATCATTTCATAAGCTGAGAACTGGTGAGGACAGCTTTGGCCACATCCAGTTAGTCCTTAGGGACACACAGTTGATAAGCAAAGTCCTGTAGTAGGGTCTGGGTCTAAGGAGGGTTCAGGCCATCCTCTGCCACTGCCTGCGGAGCTCTTTAAGATCCTTAGTTTCCCATGGGTACCATTCCAAGGGTCTGTTAGCTCGGTGCCAGAATGAGAGGATATGCTTGGGGAAGCAAATCCTGTGGCCAGGGTCTTGTGCTCCCAAATGACCCTCCCTTTACAGGGTTGGCCTCCTCATAGGTTATTTCCCCAACCCTCGGCCTTTCCATGGAAAGTTAGTAGTAGCGGTCCTGGTCTCGCAGGTCCCTCTGTAGGGCCGCATAGGGCGCCGTACCTCTCTCCCAATCGGGGGAATAGGGTGGGGTCATAGGATAATCAGGGGCACCCGAGTCAGAGGGGCTAGTCTTCACCCTCATTTTGATTCCACTGTGCATACTTCTGTCTGATCAGTCAGTGTGTTTTTGGTCAAATTTGACCCATTCCTTTTTCTTCTCACTTCCCAAGTCCTCCTTCTGAGAGATCGCATTACCCATACTCAGGTTTTTACTTACCCTGAGAGACTGCTTAGCCTTGCATGACCCACGTTGTGCACCCCGAGATATTGGGTCTTCGTCACTCCTGCAGAAGACAGGGTCCGAGGAAAGGTAAGTGTGCCAGCCGCCCATTCCCCAGTATCCTTTAGCCCCACAGGGAATCAGACACAGTAGGGAGTCAAGTCAAGCAGGAACTCATTTATTATCACACAGGAAGCCTTTTTTAAAGCAAAATCTCAGTGGCAGGTAAGGGGAGAAAAAAGAACCAAGCAATCACTGTAGCAGTCCCCCTATCATGTGCCTAAACTTTCTGTACTTTCCCTGCTCTCCACGAGCTGTTCACGCACTGACATCACTTTCCCTGATTGTGCTATCCAGTCAGATATTCACATAAACAACTCAGGTTCTTCCCACTCAACTTTCTCTCAGTGCCATCTTTGCTGCCCATGTGCCCTACAATAGCAGCATCAAATACAGTGAAAGCAGGGCTTATACAATGGGGGAGGTACATACAAAGCAATAAAGAAACCACCTTATAAATATGTTGGAAACAATTGCGAGGACAAAAAAAACATTTGAATCCTTATCTTAGGGTTCATTTCACCTAACATCAATTTCTCTGACAGTTTATGTTTATCTCAGACATAAACAAGTTATTGCAAATAATGGAAACCATGGGACTTATATTCCTTTGGGCCTGGCTTACTTCACTTAATGTAATTTTTCCAAGTCTTTCCATTTCCTAACAGACGGGAAAATTTCATTCTTCTGATGGAGTCATAGAATTCCATTGTGCATATAACACATTTTCTGGATTCATTCATTTTCTGAGGGGCATCTGGGTTAGTTCCATATCTTAGCTATGGTAAATAATGCTGCAATAAACATAGTTGTGTTGGGAGATTTAGTATGGTCTTGTTCGTGATCATTTGGGGTAAACGCCTAAAAGTGGGATTCCTGGGTCATAGGGGAGCTCTATGTGGAGCCTTTTGAGGAACCTCCACACTACCTTCCAGAGTGGTTGAATGAATTTACAATAACACCAACATTGCAATAAGGTTCCCTTCTGTCCACATCCCCTCCAGCATCTGTTGTTATTAGAGTTCGTGATTATAGCCATTCTAACTGGGGTGAGGTGCTATCTCAATGTTGTTTTGATTTACATTTCTTTATGGATAGGGAGGTTAAGCATTTCTTCATGTATCTATTAGCCATACTCCTTTCCTCTCCAGAGAATTTTCTCTTTAAGTCTTCAGCCCACTTATTTATTGGGATCTATTATCTATTGGGTCTCTATTAAGAAAATTTTGGCCTTTGTCAAGGAGCCATAGGGTTTCTCCTATTCCATCCTGTAATATTTTTAGAGTGTCTGCTTTGACTCCAAGGTCTTTGGTCCATTTGAAGTTGATTCTGATGCAGGGTGATATATAAAGATCTAGCTTTAATTTTCTACAAGTGATTAACCAATTTAGCCAGCACCAGTTACTGAGAGGCTTTCTTCCATTCTAGTTTTTTAGCTCCCTTATCGAAGATTAGATGGCTATATATCTGTAGGTTCATTTCTGGGGATTCAATTCTATTCCATTGTTCCTTAGGTCTGGTCTTGTGCCAGTACCACACTGCTTTAATTACTATGGCTTTGCAGTAGAGTTTGCAATTTGCTATTGATATTCCTCTAGCACTGTTCTTTCTGTTCAGGATCATTTTTTGTTAAGCCATCATAACCCTCATCCCAAAGCCAGTCATGGATTCATCAAAGAAAGATACTATAGACGTATTTTTCAATGAACATTGGTGCAAAACTTCTCAACAAAATTTTGGCTAATGAACTTCAAAAATTCATCCAAGAAATCATACACCACGATTAAGCAGGGTTCATTTCAGGATATAAAACTGGTTCAATATATGTTAATCAATTAATATAATCCATCACATCAACAATAGCAAGGATAAGAACCACATGTTTATCTCAATAGATTCAGAAAAAGCATTTGACAAGATCCAACACCCTTTTATGATGAAGGTTCTGGAAAAATTAGTAGTTCATGGAACATTCCTCAATACAATAAAGGCTTTATGAAAAACATACAGCCAGCCTTATACACCTAATGTTGGAAATCTAAAGCCATTTTCTCTTAACTCAGGAGTTCATTCTCTCCACTTCTCTTCAATTTAGTATTAGAATGCCTAGCTACAGTAACAAGACAAGATGTAAATATAAAAGTGATCCAAATAGGGAAAGATGAAGTAAAACTCTTCCTCTTTGCAGATGACACGATTTTATATCTAAAAAATCCCACGGACTCCACTCCCAAATTTCTCAAGATGATTCAAAACTTTGGCCAAGTAGCAGGATATAAAATTAACCTTCAAGTTGTCTTAAAGATCTTTAAGAACACACAATCCAGTGGAAAGTGGCACTGTGGCTCAAAGGGGTTGGTCACTGGCCTTGAAGGCCTACCATCGACAAAATAATATGAACAAAGTATTTTCTCATCTCATTTATAGATGTCAATTTAAACATTTTATTAAAATTTTATATAAAAATGTGTTTGGTGTTCTACCAAATTTCTTCAAAAACTAATGTAGAGCAGAATATAGTGCCATTGTGAGATTAATTAGGAATTTAGAGCCACGATACACTAGAGTTTTAAAATCTGAACTAAATACATGTCAGAGAGATGAAAACAAAACTTGGCTCTCTAGGGATAGACTTTCAAGTCTTTTCAATACATTTGGCCAGGTAATTGTTGCTACATTTGGTAATTTTCCTTCACTCTGAAAGTCTTGGTTAGGTTTTTGTGTGTAAGAAGAAAATCCCTTTTGCTTTCCTGTTTATGAACTGCATGTTAAAACTTTAGCAAAGGACCTTCGTGGACCCTTTTTCACTCTAACTATTTATAGATTTTTAAAACCTCAGAATCCTTTTGTACTGTCAGCCAGGCTGTTTCGAACTATTTACTTTCAAATTTATTAGCATAAACCATTTATCATTGTAGAGAGGAGAATCTTATGCTCAATAATGTCTACTTGATGGAGTTGTTTGAAAGCAATGAAGCATTAGGTATTTCAGGTTTAGCCCATGTAGAGTATATTGGATTGAGGTGACATTTCCATGATTTTTGACAAAATCACACTGTTCCATTAGAAGCGTGGGAGCAAATGAGTCATGGGCATTGGTTTAAATTTTATTTTATTTTGCCTCGTATAAATTCTCCATCATATATGTGGCTTTAATCTTCTTGATATGTTGTATTATAAGCATTTTGTTTTAGAATGATATGAATTATAGTTTTTAAATTAAATAAGCAGGACATTTGGCTTTAATGATGTAAGAATTTGATTAAATTTTAAGAGCAAAAAATATTGCCAGAAATATATTATCAGATTATCATCATTTGAAAATAAATATTGAAAGGACATAAAGCAGAATAATTTAGGTGGTGCTTAATATATTCAGCCTTTTTTGTTTATAAGGTTTGCTGTGACCTGCTAGTAAAAAGATTTTCAATGGGTGAAAGTCCTGTTGGTCACCTAGAGTTATTACTTCAACAAAGGTATGAGAATGTCTGATGATGATGAACCCTAGGTTTCTAAGAGGAAGAAACACAGATGTAAGTCCTCAAAGATGCTGACTAAAAGGAATGAAAGTTACACTCCATTAATAGGAGTTAAGGGCACCATTTTGTTTGCTATTTTCAGCAACCGAACTCATTTTTCTCTGCAGGTGACTATCAGCAAAGAGGAGATATTAGACAGACACAATTTTTGGATCCTATTCAATGAAGAGAATAAGGAGCTGTGTGGATGCTGGGATTAGATGGAAACAGTTCTATAGACATCAGACAGCATCATTGAAGAAAGCCTTGAGAAGTTTCAGAAGGTGATCCAGCAGTGTCCAGGTAGGTGTAGTGTGAATACCCTTCTCACTCCTGAGAATCTCATGTTACAGGCATGATTCCTATAAGGGTTGAAGAGAACAGTTGCTTTCTCTGCATTGGCAAGTCTGACAGGAAGAGGAGCTTGTCTCCTGAAGTATCTTGGTGTCTTAGACCAGTGAAGTAGTCTAGTTATTGCACAATAATAGAGATCATCTACAGTGAAGTTGATTTTAGGTAGTCACTAGTCCTCAGATGTAATGTAGCTCAGTAATACATGTAACAAGAGTGATGTTCATGTATTTAAATGAAACTGAGTTATATCCACGTGTGAATTCCCAATTAAATTAGAATTGAAGATATCCATGTGAGAACTCAGTGGGGCTGTTGCATCAAGAAAGTAAGAACAAAGCACATTTTCAACTTGATTAGTGAGCCTTCCTTAACGTTCCAACATTTTCCTATGAAATTGCATTAGCTATCACGTATGATGAAAATTTCTCAATTACAAAACTCTTTAAGAGGCACCCCATGTTTTTGGCCAAGGAATAAATGCTTTTGTGGTCTTGACACTAATGGCTAAATCCTGTAATCTTAGCTACTCAGAAGTCTGTGAAGTTAAGATTGAAGTTCAAATCCTGTCCAGACAAAAATCTTACTTTAGTCCTCAAAAACCATGGAAATGTAGCTATAGCTCAAGTTATAGAGCACCTGCCTTAACAGAAAAAGCTAAAGGACAGTGCCAAGGCCTTGAGTGGAACAAATAAGAAGTAAAAAAGAGAGATGGAGTAGTAATGGAGCTTCCTGTTTTCATACCTTTCCAGAAATGCATGGAGGTAATAATCTTATTAAGTAAAAAGAAGGTCCAGTTGAACCAAATGGGTGAACAGTAGAGAAGGGCCAGCAGCAATAGAAGAGCCTTGAAGATGGATGGCAAGCTTAGCAAAATCAATAGCATTCATCTTCAAGAAAACACACCTCTCTAATCACATATTCACCTTTGATTATTTTCTTCATCCCTATGAACATCCTCTAAGATTGGCTACATTTATCTAATAAAGTTATCATACCACAGCATATACTTTGTGGCATTTCCTGGATAAAGTTGCTTGTCTTCATTGTCATCAGCCTTTCAGCAGCTTTAGTGAAGAGCATGTTCTCCCATTTTGCCTGTAGATGATAGCATCCTGTTCTATTTCCCAGCAAAGAAACTGTGGCTAGCAGGCTTGCGAATGGTTACATTCCGAGGTTCTTTAATTTTGCATTTTTCCCTTCCTTTCTTGGTAGGTGAGTTGGAATATGAAAAAAAATTAAGCAGTATGTTTTAGTTTAAATGAAAAGATATTTATCTGAAAATACTACAAGTTATAATTCTTCAAATTTATTTTTAATTCAAATATAATAGGTTTGTTTTTAGTGCGGCATGCCTTTAAACCTATTTAGAAGGCTGAAAGCTGAGGATCATAGTTTCAAGGTAGACAACGTAAAATCTATCATGAGACTCTTATCTTCAACTAAGAAGCAAAAAGCTAAAGATGGAGCTGTGGCTCAAATGGAAGAATGCTAACCTTGAGCAACAAGGAAAAACAAAAGAAAGCTGGCCCTAAAATTATAGTACTAGCACACAGATACATCTACCTATGTATCTATGTATCTAAGTATCTATGTATCTAAATACTTATGTATGTATCTATCTTCCTATATGCATGCATATATATGCATATATAAGTGACAATATGTATATAAATTGTATATGCATGTGTATGTATATATAATTCTATAATAAATTATGAACAAGTGTCTACTATATACAGACACTTAGTCTTGCTCTTAAAAACAGATTCATATGCAATTATGAACCCTTGTGATTTATAGGAGCCAACATATATAGAAACGTAAACCACCATGCTAGTAAATTAATAGAAAGAATTTTGTTATAGAATAGACTGTATGCCCAAGATTAGGCAAATGATACTAAGTCGTTTCCCAAAACATTGAAAGCAAAAGCATAATAGTACAAGAAATCACAGTTAGACATGGACTATGCCACTCAGAAGACAGGTAGATCAGGAAAATATGATAGCTATATGCATATAAATATGCATATATGTGCATATATTCATATACAAGCATATATATATACATACACAAGTACATACACTGTGGAATTTTATTTATCCGTTTGAAAGAACGATAATGCATCATGTGCAAAAAAAGGAAAGAAATTGGGGAAAATCATGTTAAGTGAAGTAAGGGAAGAATGTCAAACCCAGAGAGACAAATAAGATATTTTTTCTGTTATATAGGAAGTTAGACAAAATCTAGATCAATGAAATATGCACACATTGGGGTGGAATCCAAGTATACACTGAGGTATGAATGGAAATATGGTTGGTTCAGAGAAGAATCCAAAGAATGTAATTCCTTAGAATAGCTAACTCACATTCCAACAAAATAAACACTAGGAATCAATTACTCAGAGGTGTGACTGGGATCAAGGTGGGGAGAAATAGATAAGTGAAGCAAAAAAGTGGGGAGAAATGCAGTATCTAACTGCATATCCTACCAAATGAAGAAACTTGAAAAGATGGGATTGAGAATGTTGGGGAAAATTATGAAAGAAGTGACATTGATCAAAATCCAGTGTACTCATGTACTCATGTATTGAATGTCAACTCCTGTGTACAAGTTGAAATCAAAATGAAATTTAAAAACCCAATGCTTGGTATGCTCATGAGAGTATTTTTGTGATAGCAGTTCTCTGAATAACAACAAAGGGTTCAAGGAAATAAGTAGCAGAAATGGAAATCATGTTTGGGTGGAGAAGAGGTTTAAGAAAAGAAGAGGCAGATTAATGAAAAGAGGAAGGATGGCAAATACAATCATTATATTAATGATATATATGTAAAAATGGAACCAAGTAACTTGGAGGATGGGTAGTGTTAGGAAAGATGGGATAGATCAATGGAACACTAATCAGGATGCATTGTTCCCCTGTTTTCACTGTATTTAATGTTGGTATAATTTGTGGAAGGGAAGGGAAAAAACAAATTGTCTAAATAGGGATACAGGTGGACCCATTCCAACGATGAGACGTACAAGACTTTATGTCCAAAAACTAAGTTTACAACTTTGGCGTCAGAGAAGGATCAGAAGGAATGTGAAGGGGAAACAAAGGAGGAGTCAACAAAAATACATTGTACTAATAAACAAACATTGAACTGAAATCTCTTTGCACAACAACTTTATGAAAATTACATATGAGTAAAAACAAAGACAATAATTAAATTTGTGCTTCATTTTATGTAGCACAATTAATATATAGTAAGCTTTAATTTGGACAAAAACTAATGTTAAATTAGCTACATGTCAAAATAAGAAACTGGAAATGTCTTGTGGGTAACATTGCCTTTGGAAATATACATACCTCATAATATACTTTTCAAAAATATCAAGATTCTGATTGCTCTGATATTTTTGAAAATAAAGTGACTTGTGAACTTTGGGACATAATGTCTTATGATACATAAGTTAGCTAGAGTTGCTAAGATAATCATTGTTATTTATCTTATATTGTAAACTATAAGGAATTGGTATGATACCACTACATTATAACACAGATACCGAAGTTTCTCTTTTTAAATTGCTGTATGGGCGACTGTTACATATAAATTGTTACAATTCTCAAAATCATAAATATAGGTAAAATTACTTAGAAGGAAATGGTAGGAGGATAATTATTATCTTTCACAATCAATGTCAGCCATGGACTTCATAAGTCAGAGACAAATGTGTTTGTTTCACAAGGCCTCTAGTGCCAAAAAAGAAGTGTTGCAAATACCCGTTATGGCAACCTATTTCTCAAAGTCAGACCACTATATAGTCAGACCTTCCAAGACCACTACATGGAAGAGAATCTCTTCCTTTAGTAATTTAGCTGTTTTGAATTTAGATAATGAATGAACGTTTTTCACACAAATGAAGTTTGAAATCCCTTTGATCCATTTTGCCATGCTTAAAACTAGCAATACAATATAATAGTTGCCACAATTTTGAATTTTCTGTATCAATGGAAAAACAATCTGGATAATATAATTTCTAGAAATAATCAAAGGAATCCAGAGATGCATCTATTTTCCACAAAATTGTTCAAGTGGAATGAAGGCCAATATAATTTCTTTAAAGTAAGAATTAGTCTAATTCTGCACACCCACACTTAACAAACATTTGTTGTAAACTAAGTGATTGTACTCTAGGTAGACATTGTAGACTTTCTTATTGTTAACAGAGACAAAAATCTAATTGAATGAGACAGAGCAACCTTAAGTAAGACTTACAGATAAAGCACATAGTGTGTTAGAAGAGGAAATCATAATAGAAAAATGAAACTTACAGGGCTGGGAAGGTACCTCATTGGTAGAGCGCTGGCCTTGCATGCATGAAGCACTGAGTTCGATTCCCCAGCACCACATAAGCAAAAATAAAAAATGCCAGAAGTGGCGCTGTGGCTCAAGTGGTAAAGCACTAAACTTGAGCTGAAGAGCTGAGAGACAGCGCCCAGGCCTACAGTTCAGGCCCCATGACCGGACCCCCCCCCCAAAAAAAAAAACGAAACTTGCTTTTTTTTAGTCATGGGGTGTAAACTCAGGGTCTGAGTACTGTCCCTCAGCTCCTTGGTTCAAAGCTAACCCTCCACCACTTTGGAAGAGATTTCCACTTCTGATTATTTGTTGAATAACTAGAGACAAATCTCATAGACTTTGTTACCAGGCTAGCTTAGAACCATAATTCTCAGATCTCAGTCTCATGCGTAGCTAGGAATATAGATGTGAGCCACCAGTATCCACCACCCCACAAATTGAAACTTTTCAGCTTCTAGTGAGTTCAATTTTCAGTGGACACTTGAAAAAGTATGGCTAGGAAAGACCTCCTAGAATGGTTCTTGCTACTAAGGAATTGAAACTACTGTATGAGCAACCAGGAAGTCGTCTGTTAGTAAAGACGAACATATAAAAAGGTGCTATTAATTTCAGTTATTTTTTCAATATGATTGATCTTCAGTTCAAATATGACCTTGTTGTCACCTCTTGGCAGGAGCAGAGCCTGGGCCTATTCTACTGCAAATGCAAGAGATTAGCAAAAGAATAGCCTATGGTCTTTCTGCCTAGAAGTCAGGACAATTAGTTGAATACAGGAAAGAAGCAACATATTCCTGGCATGGGAAGGTGTGGGAGAGACAACAACCTAGAGAGAAAAATGGTGGTCACAACATTTAACCCCTTCTCCTCTGACGAACTGACCTCCCACAAAGTGGCTGTGACATATTTCACATAGTGCATTTTCTGATATGAAGGAAGGTATCATGTCTCACTAAACAACTTACTTGTAGTCAAAAAAGGGAAATTCTTTTATATGCCCCTTATGCCCAGTCTCAGTTAATCTCTACCATAGACTTTGTCCAGTTTCTGTTCTTACCAGAAGATACTTGTGTGATCTCCTGGTTCATTCTCTGAATTTTGCCTTTGTACCAAATCTCTTCAGAGAAATTCAAGGAATGACACATTCGGTCTGAGGGAGTTACTTTCTTGATTTCCAAAGAGGTCAATTAATATCTGATTCTGAGGCCCAGATCCGTCACTAGATCATCTAAGCTGGAGTGGAAATTAGTGCAGAATCCAGGCCATCCTCACATGTCTCCAGCTCTTTCTCATGAACCAATAGATCACACGAGTTAAGTTCAGAAACAAGGAAAAATAAGAGTAGCAGAAAAATCATGGGCAAGTGGAGGAATTAGAAACTCGGTGAAAATGAGATCAGAAAATCTCGTAGGATCACTCACATCATTCAGAAATCATATCATAAGATTAGGGAATAAATGTAATAAATTACTGCTTAAACTAATAACTCTACTGCTCTGACTACAAGTGTTCTGTCAAAAGGTAGATGTCCTAGATCTAGGTTGATGAGGAAAAGACAGCACACTCTTTCATCACAAATTTCTACTGAGTATATTCATCTATAACACAGATTGTTTTTACTCTCTACTTCTCAGTTCCTTTTCTTTGCTAGATTCTATCAATGACATTTGAAAGTGTTATCATTTTCAGATGTAATTACATTTTACTTTAATCCATTTGTTATGAAATAAAACAAATTTTGGGGAAAATCTGTCCATGTCTCATTTTCTTCCATAGCCTATTTATTTGATGCTATTAAGTATTGAATAGTTTCATTTTTTAAAATTGAGCAAAATGTTTTGTTAAATTAACACTAATTAGTTGCATATTTTTCGTATTTTTCCTTGTCTGTATTTCTGAAAATATATCTCAATCAGCACCCCACATGTTTTCTTCATCTTCTTTCCTTCTTTCCCACAAAAACATAGGTGCATTTTGCAACTTCAATCACATCAACAATTTTGGCCATATTCTCTCTCGTTCACAATTCTGAACACCCTGTAAATTCCTGCTATTATATATACAAAGACAGACCCTGTTTTGTCTTCTCATAAACATTTTAAGTTTATTTTATGTTTTGGAATGAGTTTCATCAGTGTACACCATATATACATATACTTCATTCAAATTGACCATGCAGATGAATGTTTTTTCTAACCTTCATCCATCTTCTATCATTCAACAGCTTTTGATGAATCTTATTTTACATCTTCTTCGTTCAACTTTTCAAGATAATTTGTTTTTAAGTTCCAGCATTATTTTTTCACAATTGTTGCTTCTTAATTTGCTTCAAATTATAACTATATATGATGTTCCTGCATGTGTTCACTCATATATTTAAATTTTGTTCTAACATTCACATATTATAGGATATCTTTAACCTGTTGTAACTGCTCTGAAAATCAATAGGGATGTTCCTCACAGAAGTAAAAATACAATGCCATAAAACCCATTGAAATTAGTATTAAGTGTATATCAAAAATACTTTGCAATGAAACAGTGGAAGCATTAACTTCTATTATATCCAGAATATGTTTATAGCTATGAATAGCACATTTTCTTTATTCCTTCTTACTGGTGCATGTAGCTTGATTGCAGATCTGGGTTGGTATGAATACTGCAACCATGAACATGGATGTTCATGTTAAATCATATTCCTTCAATATGTATCCAAGTTACTGTAAAGGCCATTAAAATATATGTTGTTTTCTTTTTTTGGTATTGTGTAAACTTCCATTCTAACCTCCATATGGGTTGCGCTAGTTTAAATGTCACACAACTAAATACAGTTCCTGATTTATTTCAACCTCTTCAGCATTTGTTTTTATTTGTTAGAGTAGTTATAACTATTCTGATGTGTAACATGGGATCTCAGTGACATTTTGATATGTATTTCTTATGTGGATAAGAATTTCAAATATTTCATTTATTTATTAAACATTTACATTTGTACTTCATTACTGATCAGTGTTACTATTTGATCTATTTTTAAGTTTTTTAATTTGTGATTTTTTTCCATTTCCAACTATTAACATTAGCAAAAATAATCATTACAGTGGTGCACAATTTACTAAATTCAAGTGATCATATTTTTTTTTATTTTTTTATTTTTGATCTGTCGTGGGGCTTGAACTCTGGGCTTGGGCGCTGTCCCTCAGATCTTCAGCTCAAGGGGAGCACTCTACCGCTTGAGCCACAGCGCCACCTCTGGTTTTCTAGTGGTTTATTGGAGATAAGAGTCTCCAGGACTTTCCTGCCTGGGCTGGATTTTAACAGCGATCCTCAGATCTCAGCCTCTGAGTAGGTAGGATTACAGGCGAGAGCCACTGGTGCCTGGCAAGTGATTGTACATTTATAACACTGTTTTTGTGTTTGTTTACACCCAGGTAAATATTTCAATAAAGATGCTGAACTTCTTTCACTAGAAAAGTAGATTGAAAGTATAATATCTCAATTAGCTCTAAGATAATCTCAGAATTAACAGTCACAGCCTAGACCCCAACAGTTGGGCTAAGTAAAAATTGCATTTAAAGAGATCAAAGGACTTCATAAAAGATTTTTTAAAAGGCACTACCTTCATGAAGCAAATGTTGAAGTTCGCAAGCAGATCATAGGAATGTGAACATCAAGTAGATCAAGGGATAAAAGTATACAGAAGGAAAATTTTATTACATTGACTCAGAATTGGTGGAGGGGGGAAAACCACTAGATACCAAAACTCAATGCTGAAGGGAAGAAGTGTTTTACCCCACACCTCAGCTGTCTGACTCTCTCACGCCACATAGACATACACACACACACACACACACACACACACACACACACACACACACACACACACACACACACACACACACACACACCCCTCATGTACACAGAGAACCCCAGTGGCAGCTGTATCCTATTCCTTTCAGATAATTAAACTTGATAGTGAAGTTGGCTCCACAGCCACCCCACACTTGAGCATGAGGAGGGAAAGGATTCCTTAGAATGAAGCACAGCCTTGTGTACCCCTGGCTTTCTGTGTAAGAATGCAGTTCATGGTCCCCTAGGCATGGGTGGCCAAGTTAAAATGGGGGTATGCTTTGCCTGGAGGATGGCACACGTGAGCCCCACATGCATGGTGAATCAGGCTTGGGATGCCCTTTAAGCATCTTCGTAATGGACACTCAGTGGTGTGCCGTTGACTCTGTAGTTGGATGTGGCTGGAGGCAGGAGGACAGCTGGAATCCAGAAGGTGGGAGAGGAACAGGAGTGAATGGGCCTTTCTGTGGAGACACCTAGGGCAAGCTAAGGAAGTTCCCAGCCCACACTTGACAGCCACCATGTTGGTCCCCGGAGGACCCACCCAGTCTTGTCCATGGCACCAGTCCTCACCTACAGCTGGAACTTCCCCGGAGGCCCTCTTCTTGGCTGGGCTGGAACAGTGCCAGTCAGGCATGTTTCCTCATCCTCCCTGTGCATGGCCTCCCAGCCACTGCTCTATGGGGCAGGCCGAGGCTCTGCTGGACAGTCCTGGTGCCCAGTGCAAGATAAGTTGCAGGCTGAGTCCGTGGCGGCGGAGTTGGCCCTCACACACTTCCAGGGGTATTGGGAGAAGCATCACTGCAGCTTGAGTCCTGTTGCCTCCACCCTCAATGCCCCTACAGTTTGCCTCCAAGTCCCTGCCTTTGTTTTTTAAAATTCTTCATCCACCGATTGTCTCATTTCTCATTTTCTGCTTGGCAGGACTTGAGAATCCTTCCTTTGCTCACAAGGCTGCCAGGCCCCAGGGGATATGCCCCAACCATCCCACCTCACAGACACTCCCCAGAACCTAGCCACCATAGGGGTGGCTGCTGCCTGAGCCACTGACCTTCCCCCTCCTTCCTCTCCTAACAAGCCTCTCCCATGTCCTACCCTCCTCTCCCTACCCCCCCCCCCAACTCCAACCCCAGTAAGGCCACTGTTCTGGGGAAGACAACCCCGTGGCTTAGGTAGCATCAACGTTGCCAATGTGTGCAGCTGGCTGAGAGCTGGAGGCAGCATAGGTCTCTCTGATCAGTGTCTTTCACTTTACTTACCCATTTTTCATTGTATTAATATAGTACATAATTTTTTAATCTTGTAAGTATCATTTCATTAAGCCTTTGCAGAAGAGCTGGTAGAAATATAGTCTCAAAATTTGGATTGTCTCTTGTTTAATTCTTTCCAGATTCAGAGATGTTTTGGGTACTTACAATAATCATGAACTCTCATTTCCATAGCAGAATGCTATTCAAAAATAATTGCTTATGCATCTGTTATTAATTATTTACAATACTTAACTCTTTTAAAATTTCAAATATTACAGGAAGGTCTGATTCATGTTGAGTGGATGTTTGTGAGTAGGTTGAGCTGTTGCATACATTTGTGGGGGGGTAGGGGAGTGTACATATATTATTGAAATCATGGATACAGATGATGAGCGTAGGTCTGAAACTGTTTCTTTTTTCTGAGATATACATTAGAGTGTGTCTCTTTTGGTGGTGTGCTGTGACTGCTTGTTTTTGCCTGGTGTGCACTTTCCAGCTCAATTTTTTAATAAAAGATTCTTATTTCTTATTGAGCATACAGGGCTCTGGTATTTGTCTTTAGTCTGCCATCTAGGATGTTATTTTCCTCTTTAAAAATTAACATTCAATATAAATTTTACTTCCTGGCTGATTTTCAAACTTTAATTTGCATTTAGAATAAGTATTATAAGATCTTTGAGCTCTGTATTCATGATGAAAAACAATTTTGAATTCTCTTTTTAATTCTCTTGTTAGCACCAAGATCTTGAATTTCTTTTGTAGTTTTAGTTTAAAATACCCGTCTTTGTGATTTTTGGCATTAGGAGACAAATAATTCCTGGTAACCATAAGAAGAGTTTTATTCATTAAAATATCAGATAATTCATAATTTTGAATATGTCTAATGGCAAATGAATATATTTCCTCAATAGATTTGCTGCATAAACCCATGCACAAAAATACCACTCAGTGGCTGGGAAGGTGCCTCAGTGGTAGACTGCTTACCTTGCATGCATGAGGCCCTGGGTTGGATTGCTCAACACCCCGTAAGCAGAAAAATAAGGGGTGCTGTGGCTCAAGTGGTAGAGCTCTACCCTTGAGCTGAAGAGCAGAGGAATGGTGACTAGGCCCAGAGTTCACCACCACCTACAAAATAATAATTAAATAAAACTAATAGTCAAGGAGATTAATTTCAAAGGTTGATTATCATGTTACCTAGGGGCATGGTGCCAAGACATAGTAGACCTCTATCCCAAAGCTTTAAGAAGGATTTCAACACCTAAAAAGTACCGAAAACAAAAAGTTAAAAAAAATAGCTTTGCCAACAACATAGAGAATCTGCACTCAAACAGAAACAGTTACTAAGGATGCAAACTTTTTATAACATTTCTTAAGAGATTCTGGCACTACATTATCATAAAAATTGATCTTTAAAAACTCCATAGATGGGTCTAAGTCTTAAGGGCCTCTAACTAAAACCGGAGGAGAGAATCATAAACCTGGATTTTTTTGTTATTGTTAAGGTAGTGTTCACTTGGGTCACAATTTTGTAAGTTAGGTAATGACTTCATTTCTTATTGGACAGTCTCATCACTTCCTTTGCTCTTTCTCTGTTTTTCCCTCCTGTCCCTGTCCACAACCGGTATAATTCATTATCAACATAATATCTACAG
Organism: Dipodomys spectabilis; assembly: GCF_019054845.1. Lineage (NCBI taxonomy): Eukaryota > Metazoa > Chordata > Mammalia > Rodentia > Heteromyidae > Dipodomys > Dipodomys spectabilis. Next base: position 3,097,494 of record NW_024871140.1, read on the forward strand.
AGAACCAGTGCTGTATTTGTATCCCTGTTCTGTTTGAATTTCTGTGGATCCCTTCCTGCCCATAAATTGATAAACAAGAACAGAAAAATACCTCTTGCTCCGAATTCCTGTAATTCATTTAAATATAAATATCAGAAGTTTTATGAGAGCGTCAGGCTCTGTCCACACATCCAGAACAGTTATACTTCCTGCAACCAGTCATAACTCCCACCAGATTCTAAGCTCCATACAGTAAATCTTTTCACTTTCCAGATGGGAAGAACCTGAGACTCAGAAAGATTGAGTAATATACTGGAAATACTGAGCTGAACATTGAAGCTTACTCTTATAGTTTTCCTACTCCAGAGAGTGAGATCTGAAAATCATAGTTTGAAACCAACCCAGGTTGGCATATTCATTAAATGTTTTTCTCCAGTTAGCCATCAGAATTGTGTGTTTCAAGTGGTACAGTTAGAACACCATGAGACTTGAATGGGAAACCTACATGGTAGTGCCAATATGTGATTTTATTAAGAAAAAATGTTGTCCCATACAAAAAAATCAAACACCACACACACACACACACACACACACACACACACACACACACACACACACCTTAAAAAAGATGTTAGTACTGAAATACAAATAGGTTTTTTATTTTTATATGTTTTATTATTAGTTTTAGTGAGATTTGACGTGGTAGTCTCTACTGATGAGCCACAATTTGAAAACTGTTGAAATGACTACCCATGTCTGTGCTCAGAGAAAAATTCTCCTATTTAAGTCTTCCTCCTTTTCCAGCAATGATAAGTTGTCTGTCCTTGGCCCAGTTTCTTTTTTCGGGATGCAATATCTTAGACATTTCTGTCTTAATATCCAGGATTATAGGTGGCAACTACTGTACTGGACGATACTGTTGGGAAAAGTGTTGAAAGTTCACCATTCAGTAGAGGTTGTTAGCATTCACCCATGATCACTCTGTACACAGAATTGGGAACTTCTTAGGGCTAGGAATTCAGGGGAAGCACTGTGTGTTATTTCCTATTTTTTGATTTAATAGCAGCTTCTATCTATTGTCGACTTTTAGCATTATGTGAAGTTTAAGATTGCCTCTAGCAGACAGAAGCACTGTACTAATTGTTACTATCAGAACACAGGAAGAGGGAAAAGAAGTTCTGAAAGAGCCATATAGCCTAGGCAATGAGCTCTTAGAAACTCAAGCTGCCTGTTATCTTATTTCAACCTAGAAAGTCAGAGCCTGAAGGGGTTTGTAAGCTCCACTTATATTCCTGATCATGGGGCTATCTTCCCCTCAGTACTTCTGACCCTTTGCTTCAGGGTTTGGCAGTGTGTCTTTCTTTCTTGTTAGTTCATTGGATATTAAGCACGCCGAACTGCGGGTTTCCATTGCCCTAGTAGATGTTTGGCATTCTAGGACCTTCCTTCCAGGGAATTCTCTTCTTAGACCCTCATAGGCATATTCCCACAGAAGTGAGTGACTCACAGACTGTGGAACATAGTTGCTCAATGATGATCAACTCAGAGACTCAAGAAGGTGTCATTTGGAGCCTTTCTGGGAGACCTTAGCCTAGGCACTGTGGGCAACATTGACAGCAATTCCTCAGAGAAATACCACTGACAGCAAGTGAGCCCTGATTAGTCCTTAGTATCCTTTACTGTTCTACTTAAGAGTGTGAACAAATGACCAAGTCCTGTTTAGCCTATTGTACAGTAGCCCAATCACTGAAGTCATTTTGAGCCTAGGAGAAAAAGCTCCCTTTGTAAAGCAGTACACAAAAGAAGCAGATGATGCCCCACACTCAAACGCTCCAGGAGAACAGAGTGTAAGGGTGTCTACACAGTTGGGAAATAGGATTCTGAAGGGTGGGAAGGGAAGACATCAGATGTTAAACTTTGAAGAAATTATAAATTTTTTAATTGTTACCCTAACTTCCTTGTGCCCCTTAGATCTAGTTTCAGGAAGTGATCTAGTTTCAGGAATTTTTATGATCACAAAATGGAGTTTTTAACCCCAGGCCCAAACTCTAAGTGATCTTGTTAGATCTTCCCACCTGTCACTTATGCCAAATAAAGAGATGTGGTGAAGGTCAGGAAAAGGCATTGATTAGATGACAGCCATGACAAGACAACACATTAGCACAACTTCAGATCACTAAGCATTACTAACCTACATTCCTATTCACCCATATCATTAGATCTGTGTTGTATCTAGGAGTCCTCCGTGCCTTCTGAACAGGAAGATCTAGGGAAAGATTGGTCTGGCATTTCTGACATAAACTAACTTGTTTGATGGAAACCCTGTGTACTGTCCTATATATTTATGCATTTACCGTACTATATTTGATACGTATCCCCTCACTAACTTATGTATGATTGGTTCAGTTGCTGCCATAGCAGCAGTCTGGTGGTTGAATTGTGACATCGTTTTTTCTAGTGAACCAGAAATGGAGATGGAGAGACTGACCTCAGCACGTTTGTACATTTCTCCATGAGCAGTGATTGGCAGGGGTGTATTTAAGATGCTACCTATGTTCTTAGCTGAGCACTCCTCAGATCCCTTGTGACCATGAAAATTGACGTTGGAGAGGAACAGTGAGGTTTGTAAAAGCTGAGTGCAGGTAACTATGTGGAGCCTGTTCTGCACCATTGTGGATTGTGGACTCTCAGGATGCTTAGGGCAAAGATCCCAAAGCCAGTGTCAAAGAATGCAATCAATTTGGAGTAGACATTTATGGATGGCACGTGCCTGAACCCAACATGCTGATAATGAGCTGCTTGGAGTAGCTCCCTAAAGATCTAACAGTCAAAACTGGAGAGGCAAACCCAGAGTTCTGCACCACATCAGTCTACCATACCAGTTGTTTCTACCGTAGTACTGGCTACCTAGTTTGCACACCCATGATCTTGTTACCCTGATTGTGTCACCCTAATCCCTCACAGCTTTTACTGTTTCACTTTGCCTTTGCTTCCTTGTCCCTGCTAATCTGTCTCAATACCTGTGTTAGCTACCCCAATCCCTGAAAAGCTGTTGCTACTACACAATTTCCTGCCACTGCAACTAAGCAATTACAGTCACAATTCCCCTTTCCCTTGTATCCTAGTCTCTGCTACTCTGTTCTGCTACCCATAATTCATAACACCATGGTTCCAGCCACCTGATCCCTAACACCCCTGTTGCTGATATCCCCTTCCCTAATAAAGGGAAGAATGGGCACAGCCATGGACTTGGGTACTGCTGTCCTATTGAGGCACATTGGGACAAGTTATACCTCAGGTATTTAACATGAGGGACTAACTAGAGGTGGAAATGAAAGAGATTACTCAGAGGTGACTAAACTATAGGGACATCAATATATCACTGGTTGCTAGGAAAAGAAAAGCCAAAGGTGAAAATTAATGAAAAAAGAAAATTTTACAAAGAATATTCGGAATGATACAATAGGTTTAGCTTATTCTCTACTATTAGTGATCTGTATAATTTTATGACATAGATATGCAACTGTTTCACATTTTAAAAATTATATGAAAATACACATTTATGTGTGCTTATATTAATTTAAGGAATAGTTGCATATGATCACATTAATAATATTCTGTATTTTATGCTCTATGATATTCTCATTAGTCTGCCTTTGTCAATATGAACTGAGCTCTCTATCAAAAAATGGAATTTCATTGTCAAATACTAGAAGAAGATTACTGATGCTAGTACCAAAATGAAAGCTAGAACAGGAAAATTGAATAAAGCTACATGTTTGAAAGGAGGGGACAGTTGTAAGAGTTATGATGAGGACTAGTAAAATGGAGGTTCACATGGTGAATTGAAAGAGGATTCAGGGCACAGCCTTGCTGTAGTACTGAACAGCTGGCAAGTAAAAAGGAAAAACATCCCCTAAATCTTTACATCAATGCTAACTTATTATATTTTTAAAAAGAGTTTTACTTTCCTCTTGTTCTATATTTTTGCCTGGGACCCTCTGAATTAACCAGAAATCTCCAGGAATTCTTCATGCTCAGTAATACAAATAAATGTTGCTTCTATTTTCTTTAATTAATGAAGGTTGCATTTAGGACTTTCCCATGTAAGATACATGAAAAAGAAATCCTGCAGTGAATCTGTGAAACACCGAACAGGATGTCTTCTAAACTTCTCAATGCAAAAACGTGGAGCAGTGCCTGTCTTCAGAATAAAATGAGCTAGCAACAGGTACTCACCCACATTGTCAATGGGCTAGCTCTCTCTGATTAAAAAATAATGCTGCCGTGCACATGCAGATCACTTATGGAAAATATTTTCCAACATTCTTGTTGTTATATTGCATTTCTCTTCCTCCTCCAGTCTCCTCTCCTCCTCTTCCCACTGGTCCTTTTCCTCATTCTTTCCCTCCTTCTCCCTTCTTTTTTCTCCCTTTTCCATACTCCTCCTCTTTCTCCTGCTTTCTCCATTTCCTCTTTTTCCTTTTCCCTTCTCTCGCCCCTTCATCTCCATTTTTAATCTCTTTCTCCTCCTCTTTCACTTTCTTCTACTTCTTTATGGTCCTGGGGCTTGGAATCAGGGCCTTGTTCTCACTAAGCAGATGCTCTGTTGCTCATGCTAGTCTGCCAGTCATTTCAATGACAATCTATTTGTGAATATTTTAAGTACCACACCCAGCATGGCTTCTGATTCAGGATCAAATTCATTTTACATATTCTATACATTAAATATATGCTACACACATGTTGTGGCAAATGGGTTTTGATTATGCTCTGGGCTTCAGATAAACTTATCAGAAACAATGTGTTTGAAGGCACTCTAAATGTGAGCTTGTGTTACTCCCAATTAACGAACTGGTTACTTTGCATCTTGCACAAGTGACTTCCATATTACTCTCAATTTAAAGGGCTCTCACATTGTGGTAGTACCCACAGTAACAGTAGGGGATCAGAAGATTAAATCCAGACAGAAAAATCCATTAGATCTGCATCTCCAATTAACTACTAAGAAGCCAGAAGACCTGTGGCTCAGTGATTTAGTCCCATCCTTGCAGAGAATAAGGCCTGAGTTGAAGACTTGTGCTAGGTGTACACACACACACACACACACACACACACACACACACACACTTTCCCAGCAAGAGCAAGTAGAGTTTCTGTTTCCCAGTAACATGTCTGAGTTTCTTTCCTATGTGTTTGGATACGTTTGAAAGCTGCATCAGCTTCCCTAATTTCAATAAATGACTCTCGTTCACTATTATTTCTTCCTCGTTGGAAAAAATTTTAAGACACATTTTCATGTAGAAAATTGAGTTTGCTCCCAATATTCTGACTCTCTTTGATTGTAAGAAAATTAATAATTGTGCCTTTTATTAATTAGCTCATAAGTTAAGTTATACGCTTCATTTAGGAGTTAAATTGATGCTCATCGGGAAGAGTTTGAAGTCACTTGTCTGAACTTTTAAAGTGGAATTTGAATTGCAGAGAAGCCTGAGGTAGTGAAAGCAAGAGACAGATGAAAAGAAACAGAAATGAACTTCAGACTCTGCTTAAGGCCAGTTATATTTCACAGTCCTGCTCTTGAACTCAGTATGTAATGATTTTGCTCAATAACAGGCACTCTACCACATTGAGTCACACTTCTAAGTCCTAAAGGCATTCATTTGAGAGGGGAATTCCTGGAGCTTGAATTCAGGGTCTGGGCTCTATCCTTGAGCATCTCTGGTACAAGCAATCTAGCACTTGAGGCACAACTCCACTTCTGTCTTTTGGTAGTTAATTCAATCTAAGAATCTCAGAAACTTTCCTGCCCAGTCTCACTTCAAACTGGGACCCTCAGATTACATCTTCTGAATAGCTAGTGTTTTAAGTATGAGCCACCTCCAGCCAAAGCTAGGAGTTTCTATGAGACTCTTATTTCCAATAAAAGTCTCTAAAACACATACACGCACAAACACTCACACCCACAAGAAAAAAGTTCAGCTATTGCTCAAGTGTTACAAAGAGTGTTAACCTGTAGCAAAAACACCCACATACAGTGGCCAGGCCCTAAGTTCAAGTGCTAGAACCAACAGAAAAATAAATAAATTCATTAATTAAAATATAACAATGTCAAAACAAAAAATAAGTGGAAAAGGCAAGTTGGAAGAAAAGATGCATTAAGGGGGTGGAGAGGCCTGGCTAAGTTAGTGAAAGCATTGGTTGGCTTGTGGGAGTCCTGGTCCTGGACTTAAAAATATAGAAAAAAGAAAACAATTATGGCTTCTAAAATGAGCCAGGCAGTAGTGGCACACATCTGCAGTTGCTACTAAAAATCAGCTATCTGAAGGTCGGGATTCACTGTCCAGGTAGAAAATCCTCCTGCCTGCTTGCAACCAGCAGACAGGCATCATCAGCCCTGTGCCTGCAGCACAGCTGGACCCCTATGCTCACCTAAACCCAGAGCAGAAACCCACCCAGCTGGACACAACAGCAAAATCCAAGCCTTCCCCAACTTGATTTAGAGCCCAGAGGCACTTTCTGTGTACTATGGTTTTGCTGCTCCAGGGCAGCAAATGAGCCAGACCCTTGTTTCATGGCTCCACTGTATTTTATCTTGCTGGCACCCTCTGTCTAGGAGTCCAGCCCAAGCTTCCTTTCTGTCCTATAGGTGCAGAGACTTCAGCCCTGTTCTTGTCTGAAAACACTTTCAGACAAGTTTTATTTTCTAGTTACCCAATCCAAATTGAATTAAAATCTGTGTTCAGAATCTCTTTCTACTTCCTTTCTCTGGATAGCCACCATTTTCTTCTCGTATATTGTAGTCAGTAAATAATCTTTACATGGAAAATCCATTCTTCATTATGACTTCAACAATGAAGGCTCAATTTAACTGATCATATACTCCAATCGTTTTCATTATCTTACCTTTTTCTTGACAGTCATGAAGCATAGAGAGTTGAATGGAAATACACGAATCCACAATTAACAGGACACTTCATTCCCTCTCTCACATCTGTTTTGCTGATGGAGACCCCTGAGAGAGGATGCAAAGCCATTAAGAAGTACAGAAAGAAGGAAAAAGAGAGGGAGAGGAAAAGCCAGAGGGAAAAGTGGGACAGGGAGAGGGAGCACCAAGCCAACAGGGACAGGTTTACCTCACGCAGAGGTTTGGCAGGTTTGCAGTGGAGTTCTTCCAGAAATTTAAAATTTGGTAACAGTGGGTGAGGGAAATCAACATCCCAGTAAGTCCTAATGAGCCATATATTAGCTTCCATGAGGTCAAGGATTGAGGTGGGTCTTCCTGAATGGAGAAAAGAATATGATAGGAAGGATCATGAAAAACTTTTCCCTGACTACAACACATGATTTAATGAAATAAGTGAAATAATGTAGGTAAGACCTGTAGATATTATATTTTGATAAGGGATATTTGTTTATAATGACACAAGCATTGCTCTGTATATAAAATACATTCTCTCAAAGCTATAAAAGTATCAAATAAAATGTTAGAATCATATGGATGTCCAGAACCAATTACTAATATCACATACTCTAAGAAAGTATTCTCAGGTTTCTCTAGTTTAACATGAAATGTGTTGATCCTTGATTTATTTCCCACAACAATAATTTTTTGAGTCTTAATTAAATTCTGAGTTGTGTTATTGCATTTGTTTCATATTAAGTAGTTGATAATATTACTCTCCCCCTCTCAAAGAAGAGAGAGAGAAAGAGAGAGAGACAATTAGATGCAGTCACTAGTGCATTTTCTCTGGGGGGACAGACAATATTTACTAATTGTAAATAAGTAAATAGCTAGCTCTTCCTAGAACTATAGGTAAATGAATACTTTATAACTGAGAAAAGTAAGCTACAAAAGATGGAATATTTTCCTTTTGTTCATAGTTTTGGTGATAAATTACCAACTGTAGGGAGTAAATCTACCTACCTGTACTCATTAAGACATTAATGAGATTTATACTTCATTTTCTTTCTTTATGTACATGTCTAGGGGTTGATATCAGGATCTGTGTTGTTTTTGAGTTTTTTTTAATAATCACTCAATTTTTTTAATGTTATTATAGAGCTGATGTAAGGAGCGGTTACAGTTGCACAAGTCAGGTAATGGATATATTGCTTTGCTTTTAGGATGATGTCAACCCTTCTATCCCTGAGCTTTTGTTTTTTCAAGGTTAGCACGCTAACACACTTGGGCCACAGCTCTACTTCTGGCCTTTTGCTGTTTCATTGGAGTTAACAGTCTCACTGACTTTTCTGACTGAGCTTATTTGAAGTTAACCTTCCATATAGGAAGGATTATATTTGTGAACATTTGGTACCTGGAATATTGTTCTTTAACCTGACATAAAAGTATAGTAAAATACACAATACTCTGGAAACGCAGTCTGTGATTCAAGTAGCAGAGTTATTCCTTCTGGAAATGTTTCTAAAAAGAAGATAGCCAGAGAATTTTAATTCCTCCTCTAATGTAAGCCTTTCATTTCGTTGATCTGAATTTCCCTCAGGTGCTTAAGATTGATATTTACTTCAGCTCACCTTCAAAGGAACAGAAAGTTAGGATTAAATCATAAAAATTTAAATGGTAGCTTACCTAAAACTTCATTATAAAACTGATTCCACTTCTTCTCATTAAATGTTTGAAAGTACAGATCAAAAACAATCATATTCATCATCTACTTTACCCTCTCCATGAATGACATTTGATCACTGATCTCAGACAGTCCAATAGGCACATAGGAAGGTGGAAACAGAAGTCTTCCAAACTGTTTCTCATATTCATTGCCAGGGAAGAAGCAGGGAGTGTACACAAAAGGAATTTTCAGTAGCTCAGACAGCAGTTCTCCACAGGAAACCAGGGGGTCTGCTAGCAGGACATCAAACTTTTCTTCGTGTAATTTTTTTCAAATTTTCTTGGTTCAGAACATGTCTTTGCAGAGGATTTCATAAACATCAGAAAATTCTCTAGACATGCTTTGGTATATTGAATAAAATTTCCAGACAGTATTTTGGGAACTCATATGTCCATTCATTGACCTACTGTTTGAAATGACTTTCAACACCTGCGTATTCAAAGACATTTGGAAAATCTCAAATTTAAAAGGGGATGATTTTCTGGAATCCACACGAATGGCAGTAGAGAATGACAGGACATTGATCTCATGGCCCCTCTGCACGATCTCATCCAAGATCATCTTCACATTCATCCAATGGCTGTACCATTGTGTCATTAACTAGAATTCTCTGTCCTGTTAAGGCGAACATGAAGAGAAAATGAACATTATTCATTAGCTACATTTTATGCTTAAGAACTCTTTTGGAAGCAGCATCATTTATTGAATAATGCAGGTGAGAGAACAAGTTTAGTAAAGACTGTAGGTTAAAGGATACATTCTAGATTTTCATTATAGAAAATGTTAATACATTTACCAGTGCCAACTTAATTTAATTTTCTTCTCTAGAATGAAAAATACCAGGGAAAGATAGGTTCAGTCATAGAGGATGGTGAAAGGGAACAATGAGTACAAAGTCTCTAACTTTTTCAAGTCTTCATACTGATTGTTTTCATTTTTATTTAAATGATATATTCTAATCACTAGAATAAGAACTTAAGGATACTTTAGTGTTCGTGTAATGGCAGAGTTAAATAACAGTGACAATAAGAAAAGTGATCAAAGAACTATGTATCTACCTCTGAAAGTTTAAATGTGTGTAAATAATTAAAATTGATATAAAGGATAGTTCTTGAAACATAACAGTTTCTCACTCTAAATTACATATTTCTTGACTCAAAATCTGAAGCTATTTCACAAACTAATATGAAGTATTATAACCATTAACCTCAAATGTGGATATCAGGAAAAAAACAAAACTCTAGTTTCCATTGATCCTACCTTTTCCAATTTTATTAACATTAATTGATTTCCTAAACTTAACTATATCCCTAAACCTAACCTTTAACCTAACACTAAATTTAACCTAATTTAAAAACAAAAGTGTAAAAGTAAAAAGAAAGGAAAAAAATCACTGCTATTTTTTTTTATAAAATTTAACATTTATTTTAATTTTGATTGAAAGTAGTACAGTCAGTATTACCCTAAAGCTTCCATTTTTAAAACTCTACCCTTAAGTAAAACTAGAAAGCTAAACCTAATTAGCTCGAATTATTCTTGCATGCAAAATGTCCCACAAACATACTTATTTTCTTTTATTCTAACAGTGACTCAATTGATAATTGTTAAAAGTAAGTTGCATTCCCACCAACAATGCTGTAAGGTTCCCTTCTGTACACATCCCCTCCAGCATCTGATGTTATTAGAGTTCTTGATTTTAGCCTTTCTAAATTGAGTGTGGTGGTATCTCAATGTTGTTTTGATTTGCATTTCTTTTATGGCTAGGGAGTTTGAGCATTTCTTCATGTGTCTATTGGCCATCCTTCTTTCTTCTTCAGAGAAGTTTCTCTTTAAGTCTTTAGCCCACTTATTAACCACTTTGGGAAGTAGTATGGAGGTTCCTCAAAAGACTCCACATAGAGCTCCCCAATGACCCAGCAGTCCCACTTTTGGGCATTTACCCAAATGTTTACAAACAGGAACACACTAAAGCACTAGAACACACTACCAGCACGACTATGTTTATTGCAGCATTACTTACGATAGCTAGGATATGGAACCAACCCAGATGCCCCTCAATAGATGAATGGATCAAGAAAATGTGGTATATATACACAATGGAATTCTATGCCTCCATCAGAAAGAATGGCATTGCCCCATTTGTTAGGAAATGGAAAGGCTTGGAAAAAATTATATTAAGTGAAGTAAGTTAGGCCCAAAGAAACATAGGTCCCATGGTTACCCTTATTTGCAATATCTAGTATATGTCTGAGTCAAGCAGAAAAGGTCAGATAAGGTGATGTTAGGGAAATGAACCCTAAGATATATTCAAAGGTTTTTTTTTTCTTTCATGCAATTGTTTCTAACACATTTATAAGATTATTTCTTTGTTACTTTGTATGTCCCTCCCCCACAGTATAACCCCTACTTTCACTGTATTTGATGCCGGTATAATTTGTGGAGGGAAAGGGGAAAAACAAATGGTTTAAATAAGGATACAGGTGGATCCATTGCAACAGAGATGTACAAGTCGTTATGTCAAAAACGAAATTTACAACTTTGATGGGTGGGTCGGGGAGATTTGGGAGGGATGGTGGTGGGGAGGATGGGAAGGGATGGGAAGGGGAAACAAAGGAGGAGGCTACAATGCTTGATAAGATATGTACTCATTATCTTGCCCATGTAATTGTAACATCTCTGTAGAATATTTTCACAATAGAAAAAATACAATAAAAAAAGTAAGTTGCATTTTACCTCATAGTTTCTCTTTTCTAATTCTATCCCTAGCACCAACTGGAGCACTCAGGCGAAACCTAAATTTAATTATATATGAATCCTCAAATTATTGCAACGTATGTTTCACATTCCTCCTCACCTTTACTTGGCGTGTATTTATTTTTAGTTTAGGCCTCCTTTTTCCATTTTTCTAACCCTAACCATATCTCTGCACAGAACTCTTACCTGAGCCCTATTCCTAATGGTGGCCTAATCCTAAAGTTGAAGAAAAATCTTGGAGTTTTATTCATCTTAGGTGATACACCATTTGTCTTTCTTGAAAGGAATTAACCCCAAATCTTACAGGTTACCTGACTCATAATTATGAAAGAATCTTCTTCGCTGACATGAACATTACATCCATGGACCTCATATTCTCATACACACACACACACACACACACACACACACACACACACACACACACACACACACATACACACACCACACACACACACACACACACACACACACACACATATGTATATTTATAGTTTTCATTGATATTAACTATCCCTGAACTCTTAGATGTTAATGTAAGTTTCAGATTTACCAGCTGTCCAACCCATTTTTTCATCCTAAACCAATTCCTAAAAAAAACCAGAAACCTACCACTACCCTTACCAAATTTACACCATATTGAAAATGTAAGTAAATTCTCAAGTTTCTGTTCAATATAACATTTATTTTTTCTTCTACTTGTTAGTGGAAAATACAATTTAATCCTAATGTAACCCTTTCCTAACCCTAACCAGTACTAATGTAAACCTCACCTAAAAGGAATGATACCAGAATAGTTTTCATTCATCCTAACTTTGATTTAATGCATCCTCCTTATAATAAGTTGAAGTTTTATGCAGTATCCTACCATTTTTCTAAACTTCACTCTAACCCTAATTAAAACACTGAGGCTCACGCAAAATATAATTAAACCAAAATCCTAAAATTACTACCAATACTCTACACTTGTCCAAAGTCTTTTGTTTCTTGTAGTTCTAAATTCTATTTTCATATCGATGCTTCATTTTCCATTATTCGAACCTGCACCCTAATATCTGCCAGAACCCTATCCCTAAACTTCATCCTAATTGTAGCCAATTCATAAAGTAAATAAAAACTACTCAATTTTTATTCATTCTAATAGATAATCTAGTTATCGCTCTTGAAATAAGTTGCAGTTGACCTTAAGTCCTACAGATTTCCTGACTCTAGACCTGAAGTTACCTTGGTCCCTAACATGAACCATTTTATCAATTGACCTGGAATGTTGACATCATGAAAAATACTATGATTTCTCTAGGTTGTAGCTTTTTCTGTCCTAGATCCTAAAATAACTTTCACATTTACTTAGCATTAATCCATTTCCTAACTCCAACTTTAAATCTACATGTAATTTAAAACCGAAATTTATAAAGTTAAGGCTAATACACAATGAAAAGTAAATGTAGGGAAAATACTACACTTTCTAGAATATTTCACACTTATTTTACATCTGTTAATAAAAATAAACTCAGTTTTATCCTAAAGCTTCCTCTTCCACAACTCAAAACCTAGCCTGAACTAGAAAAACAAACCTAAACCTAGCCCTAATAACCCTCCTAATGTACTACGTTTCATTCATCCTACCTTTGAATGAATTGATATTTGTTGAAATTGGTTATTTTTAACCAGACATCGAAACATTTTTTCTGAGCCTAACCCTAATCCAGAATCAAACAGTGAAACTCACTATAACCCTAATTGCACCAGAATCTTTATATTAGTATCAGAAGTCTACTTCACATTCATCTGAAAATTTATTTGTCTTGTAGATCTAAAGTTTAGTTTGAGTTTGAGTTTGACAGTAAATTTTCCATTTCCATAAACACCAACACCCCCAGACATGAATCTTAAACATAACCTTGATGCGAATGGTAGCCCAATCCTAATGTTATAAAAAGAACTTGAGTTTTGATTCAGCATAGATTCAAACTCTGAATCTATCTTATTCTCAGTTAGGAGTAGTTTTAACCATTGACTTCAAATGCTCACAATATTAAAATACATAACAAAAAATACTGTAGATTCTATTGAGCCTAACTTTTCCTGAATTCCTGTATACTAAAGAATGTTTCAGATTTACTACACTCTAGTTTATTACTTAACCATAACCCTATCCCTAACCTTACTGGACACCTTACCCTAAACCTGACCCAAATGATCTCTGATAGGAAATGTAGGGGAAACATTGTAGTTTACATTAAATTTCACAAATAATTGACCCGTAATTAGTAGTAGAAAACAGTTTTACCTCAAATCTTACCCTTCCCTGACCCTAAGGTTAATCTGAATTAGAAAAGTAATCCTAACCCTATGGATTAAAATAAAAATAATATGAATACATTGGTTTTTACTCATCCTGACTTTGGTTCAACACATCCTTCTTAAAATAGTTTGTGGTGGTACCTCATATATTATATTTTTTCAAACCCTAACCTTAATTCTAACCCTAATGGGAACATTGAGGCTAACCCTAACACTAAATGTACCTGAATGCTCATGTAAATAGCAATCCTGTGTTTAACATTCATCCTAACTCTTCCTCAGCCTGTAGTTCTCAGATTTACTCTTCAGTTTTATGCTCAACCTTCCATTTACCTAATCCTAACTCTAATCTTTGTCAGAACCCTAAGAGTAACCTTGATGATAATAGTAACCCAATCCTAAAGTTAATGGAAAATACTCGAGTTTAGATACATCCTAACAGATACTCATTGTCTTTGAAATGATTTGCAGTTTGATCCAAATCCTACAGATACCCTAACTTGGTATCTGAATTTATCTTGTTCCCTATTATGAATCATTAACCTCAAATCGTCATATCATGAAAAATACCCTAGTTTCCACTGATCTTAACTATTACTCTACTTCTATATCTCCAAAAAGAAGTTGGAGGTTTATGTAAAATCAACTCTATTTCCTAAACCTAACTACATACCTGAACCTTACTAAAAACCTAACTTTTAATTTAACCCTGTTGAACACTAAATAGGAAACTAAGGAAAACTCTGTAGCTTTTGTCAAATTTCACAATAATTTTATTTGAAAGTGTTAGAAGAAAACTCAGTTTTACCTTAAAACTTTCCTTTCCCTAACCCTGTCTAACCTGTACTAGAAAATAACCCTAACCCTAGAACTAATTGCCTTAGGATTCTAAAAGCCATAAAAATACATGAGTTTTTATTCATCTTATCTTTAATTTAATTCATCTTTCTTAAAAGTTTGTAGGTTTACTCAATATCTTGCCATTTTTCTAACTCGAACCCTAACTGGAACATTGAGGCTAACCTTCACACTAATCACACCCTAATCCTAATATTATTAGCAGTTTCTTATTTCACATTTATCATAATTCTAACTTGATTTGTTATTTGAAGATTTACTTTCAGTTTGACCCCTAAATTTTCCATTTCCCTAATGCTAACATTACGCTCAACTGGAACTGAAAACTAACTTTTACCCTAAAGATAGTCCAATTCTAATGTTTAAGAAAAATACTGTAGTTTTAATTAATTGTAATGAATACTCCAGTTTGCACTCTGGAAATGAGTTTCAATTTGCCCTAATTCCTACAAATTCCCTGACTCTACCTTTGAAGTGATCTTGTTCCCTAACATGAACCACTATATTACTTGTCCTCAAATTCTCCTATCAGGAAAAATACTGTTGTCTCAATTGATCCTACCGTTTCTGGAACCCCTGTGACCTAAAACAGTTTCAGATTTACTTACCATCTAGTTCATTACTTAACACTAACTCTCAACCTAAACCTGGCTGGAAAACTCTTATTAATCATTACAAGAATGATCACTGAGAAATTATAAATATAATGATAATGCTCTAGTTACTATTCAATCTCACATTTTTTTCTTCTACTTGTTGGTGAAAACTCAATTTTATACTAAAACCTTTTTTCATATCAGTAATCATAATAAGAACAAAATATTGACCTAATCTTAATCGAAATTTTATGTCAATAATAATAATAACAGTAACAGAAGTACAGTAATTTTCACATCCTCTTTATAGAAATAAGCCTTCCAAACAAAGATTTCAATTTTTTTCCAATATCTTAGTCATTTTCTAACCTTAAACTTAATCTTAACTGGAACATTGAGAATAACCAGAAGCCTAATTGTAAGTAGATTCTAATATTAATAGCACTAATTTCGTTAACAAATATTCTAATCTTATCGGGTTTATTCTAAAATTTAGCTTCAATTTGAGCCTCATTTTTTTCTCCTTCCCTCTAACCCTAAACATGGTTGGAATCCTAACCATAACTTTGAATCTAATGTTATCCTAATTCTTGAATTTATGAAAAATACTGATTTTGTGTCATCCTAACTGAAATTCCAATCTCAATTCAATAGAGATTTAATTCTTGAAGTAAATTGCAGGTTTTCCTAAACCCTAGTGATTTTCTCACTCTTCACTGTGAATCTATCTTGTTCCACAGCAGGAATCATTATACCCATTGATCTCAAATAATGATATTATGAAATACATTGTACTTCTATTACCTCAGCTTTTCCTGAATTCCTAGAACTTGAAATAAATTCGGATATACTTAACATTTAGCCAATTCCTTTTTTTTCTTTTTGTTGGTTGAGAGGCTTGATCTCTGGGCCTCGATATGATCCCTTAGCTCTAGGCATGGGGACAGTCCCTGAGTTCCTTAGCTCAAGGTGTGCACTTTACCACTTGAGCCACAGCACCACTTTTGGGTTTTACCGTGGTTAATTGGACATAACATTCTCCTGGACTTTCCTACCTGGGATGGTTTTGAGCTGTGATCCTCAGAAATCAGCTTCCAGAGTAGCTAGGATAATAGGCATGAGCCACCAGTTTAACCCATTTCTTTATCCTAAACCCCATTTAACCAGAAACCTAATCCTAATAAAAATCTGAATTAACACCAAATGGTTAATGTAAGGAAACTTATGTAGATTTTATTCAATCAAACATTTTTTGTTTCTACTTCTTAGTGGAAGACTAAAGCTTATCTTTCCCTAATCCTAACAAGAAATTAAAAAAACTCACACTTTAAACCAAATTATATCTGAATATTTAAAGTAACACAGACACTGGTTTTCTCTCATTCTAACTTTGATGCCATTCATTCTTCTTAAAACATGTTGCAGTTTTATACAATATCTTACATATTTTTCTCATCCTTACCCCAGCTCTAACTTGAACACCTTGCCAATCCTAAACCTATATATAACTGAATAATAATATTAATAGCAAGGCTCTATTTCAAAATTATCCTAATTCTTGCTAGGCATGTAGGTCTAAATTTTACTTACATTTTGAACCTAAAATTTTAAAGTGTTTTTCTATTTCATGTCAGGTTTTATTTTTTCATTTTTAAAACTTTATTTTATTGTAAAGACACTTACAGTGGGATTACAGTTATATGCGTAAGGTAATGAGTATATTTCTTGTTGAGCATTGTTACCCTCTTCTTTGTTGTTGTCCCACTATCCCTTCCCTCTCCCACCTCCCTCACTCCTCCCTCCCCATGGTGTAAAGTTGATTTTCAACATAGTGTCTTGTGAGTATCATTGTTGCAATGAGTCATCCTGTGTTGAACCTAAATTTTCTATTTCTCTTAACCTCATTCTAATTCTGTCTGGCATCCTAACCCTAACCATAACTATAATGATAGCTCAATTCAGAATTTAACAAAAATATTCAAGTTTTTATTCATCCTGTTAATCCACTGTACATCTTGAACTAAGTAGCATTTCACCTTAAATCTTCCAAATTAAATTATATGTGCATATATAAAGATGTAATTTTATGTGAAAAACAGAAGTTCTTTGGAGGAAGGAGTACGAAAAAGTAAATAGAGGAAGTATAATCAAATGCTTTAAATATATTATGGAAAGAGCATAATGAAACTGCCAATTCTGGGAAGTAATAACCATTAACAAAATAACTCAAAATTAAGAAATAAATAACACTACCTAATAGGGTTCTTTTTTTATAGTGAAAATACCATACGGAGGGGTTACAATTACATAGGCAAGGTAATGAGTACACGTCTTATAAAGCATTATTGACTCCTCCTTTATTTCCCCTTCCCATTCCTTCCAATCTCCCACTTCTCCTCTTCCCCCTCCCCCAAAGTTGTAAAGTTCGGTTTTCCACATAACGTCTTGTACATCTTATTGTTGCAATGGTTCAACCTGTATCCCTATTTAAACAATTTGTTTTTTCCTTTCCCCTCCACTAATTATGCCAACATCAAATACAGTGAAAGCAGGGGTTGCACCATGCGGGAGGGACATACAAAGCAACAAAGAAATCATCTTATAAATATGTTATAAACAATAGCAAGAAAGAAAAAAAGCATTCGAATTCTTATCTTGGGGTTCATTTCACCTAACATCAACTTATCTGACCATTTCTGCTTGTCTCAGACTTATACTAGTAATTGTAAATAAGAGGACCCTTGGTAACTATATTTCTTTGGGCCTGGATTAATTGGCTTAATATAATTTTTTTCAAATCTTTCCATTTCCTAACAAATGAGGCAATGTCATTCTTTCTGGTGTTCTTCAGCAGAGCCATGATATGACTTGTGAAGAAAGTACTTGTGTTAGATAAACTTTGTTCATGCATAACTTATATATTGTTATTGATGAATTAGTTAACTTAATCAATAAAAATATCTCAAATATGATTCCATGATAAAAATATAAAACAGTTACTTAGTAATTGTTTGAGAAAAAAGTTATAGTCATGACTTTTAGGACAATAAATTTCTATTTCCCTACAAAGCAATGATTTAGGTTTATGAATCTACTGTTTGTGGTAAGTCTAGAGAACATAATTGGCTTGAAAAAGAACAAACTGTACATCTTGCTTCTTGAATGAGAGATATTTAAACATTGTCTTTTATCAAATGAATACTTATGTTTATTTTTCAAGTTCTCCTTTCAGAACAAGTATTTACCTTGCAAGTAAATATATTAATATATTAAGGTATTTAAAAGCTAAATTTTCTATGTTTGATATGTAGCTCTACATATTCAGAATGACAGGATTTTTCTATTCGTAAATGTCTAACCTCTGGGATATTTGCTTCATCAATATGAGTTTTCTCATGAGGTTTTTGTGAAGGCTCTAATAACCAGTGTGGTCAAAATCATTTCCTGAATTCTAAATTTTAAATCTAACCATTTTAGCCTTTGATTATAACATTTATTTTCTCATCAGAGCAATTAAACAAAAATACATACTACTTTCTAAACATTTCACTCACATTGTAAGTGATATTTACATAGTTCACACAGAGACTAATTATTCAGACTCACCATATTTGATGACCTTAGTGTGAAGAATGTAGAGAGTATAAGGTCTTTATACTTAATAATATTTTTGTTTATATTAAATTAAATCATACCTGGATTTCTAATTTGGAAGTTAATCACATGGAAACCGTAAAATAATAAGAAAAATGATTACTTTGGGACTATTTTCTTCTTAAAATTATGCAGCAAAAACTATCTCTAAGAAATATATTTTCAATAAAATGTTTCAATCCTTAGGCAAAGTGTATTATACTTTAATATAAAGTTAATCTCAGAATAGAAATTCTGCAATTAATCTAATATATGTTTTCATGCACAAAATGCTGTGACTTCTAGACTTGTTATGTGAATTTAATTATATTTTTCGTTGTGACATGATCCCTACTTACATTTATTACTAACTTCTGTAATTATACAAGTCATGTCTGTGCACTCTAATTTACGTAAGATTATATTAAAACAAAATTATCTTTTTTCCTGTCTTCCACAGGAAGTAAATTGAGATTTGATGTGGTAGTTCTTGTGTCTAATTATTCGTGTATAAACATGTTCACTGCACTTTTATATTTTTATGTATAAAAATAATCCCCAAGGATTTACTTTAAAGTGATAACGCTGAGTGGGGTATGTCTTTCTGTTCCAAACTTGATATTTATTTCAGTAAAACTACTAGAAATACATGATGTTAACTGGAACAATATTAAAGATGAGAGCATATTTCTAAAAAGAAAAGATTTATTGAATAAAACATAGAAAAGAGTAAAATACTCAGGTTTCTTTCTTGAGACTGCATAAGTTTAATATGAATGTAGCTCACGATGAGACTCAAAGATAAATCCATATTAATATTCCTAAGATTTACATCACAATATAAGCAATATAGGAATTTAAATAATTGGTCATTCAAAGCTCTACATACCTGATGGATGAAGAATAGAATTCAAAATTACAGAGGAAAACAATTCAACATGCAGCTATTTATGATTTTATAATACTAATATGAAAGAAATGTGCTTTTGCCTTTCTGAAGAAGAAAGTTTAGCCAGTTATTTCAATGTAATGCACCAGTAAAGTGTTTTCTTCCAAGATATCCAAGAGAACTATACTCACCATCTGAAGAGAAAATAAGTAATTACTTCAATTAGCTCTGCTTAATATTAATTTTCTTGTAGCAAATAGGTTAAAAAGTCTGCTCTCTTTCTTTTAACGTAGTAACATATATTTCATGTTGCAAGAGGTAAGGACAAGAGAAACACATAAAGGGAATTCAAATAGGAAAGAAGTAAATCTAACCCTTTGTGCAGATGAAATGATCCTATATTTAAAGGGACCTATATGTTCCTCCCTCAAATTAGTAAAGGTTATGCTAACATTCAGCAATGTAGCAGGGTGTAAAACCCACAAGAATCAGTAGTTTTTCTGTGTTACCAACAATGGGAAGGTTGAGGCTGAAATCCAAAAAGCAAACTCATATTTATTATCCTCAAAATCTAATCAAATCTAAACAAAGAAACAACAATACAACTAGGAATTAATTAATTTAACTAAATATGCGAAGGAACTCTACTGTGAAAACATTAAAAATCTAAAAAAGGAAATTGAAGCAGATTAAAGGAAATGGAAAGTCTTTCAATATTGCAATTTTAAGGATGTTAATTCTTCCAAACAGGAGCATTGGAAAAATACTGCCCCCAAACAATTGACATTGCAATACCCATCAAAATCCCAATAATATTCTTCAACGCAGTCTTGAAAGCAATACAAATTTAATATAGAATTACAAAATGACAGATGAAACAGAAGGCTTAGAAATGAACTCATGGGCCTATAGGCATCATGAACACACACACACACACACACACACACACACACACACACACACACACACACACACACAAAATGGAATTCTATTCACTCATCAAAAAGGATGACTTTTCACCAGTCTTAAGGAAAATGAAAGGTTGGGGAAATTATACTAAGAGAAAGGAATACAGACTCAGAGAAATATAGGTTTCATTGATTCATTTATGGTAGCAAGAAAGTGCCTACAAATCTACAAGTAAACAAGACAAATTCTACCTCGTCTAATTTAGGATGGCCATTATCAAGAAAACTAATAATAGCAAATGCTGGCATGGATGTAGTAAATTGGGAAGTCTATTACACTGTTGGTGGGAAATTAAACTTTCCAACCTCTCTGGAATGCAGTATGGAGATTCCTCAAAAGACTAAACCTAGATCTCCCTTATGACTCAGTAATACTCCTCATGGACAGTAATCCAATAAATAACAAACAAGCTCATGTTAAAGCTGCTAGCATAATCATGTTCAGAGCCCAGGCCCAGAGTTCAAGGACTGGAAAGAAAGTTACTACTGCTGGTATTTGTTTCCGCAAATACGAATCTCTTGACATAAGATACCAAATCATTCTATTTGCAGTAGCTAGGATAGGACTTAAATATACTGGGTGATAAAATGCCTTCTTTGTTGAATATTAGGAAAAGATGTAGGCAGTCCAAGAAAAGGGAGATTTTTGTTGTTGTTGTTGGTCAAGGGGCTTGAAGAGTGGACCTGGGCACTGACCTTGAGCTCTTCAACTCAAGGTAAGTGCTCTTCATCTTGAGCGACAGTGTCACTTCTGGTTTTCTGGTGATTAAATGGAGATAAGAATTTCAGGGACTTTACTACCCAGGCTGGCTTTGAACAGAAGTCCTCAGATCTCAGCTTCCTGAGTAGCTACGATTACAGCTGTGAGCCACTGGCACCAGGCTAAAAATGGTTCTTTTTGTTTTTTTATAAAAGAAGAAAATCCGTCTCTTATATTGGGTTTAAACTTCAGATATCACTATTAGAACACTTCTCCCTCAACTCAGTCATCAGACATTTGTAAATTTTCTCCTTCCTACATGTGGGAATATTGCAGTCAAAATTAACTGAGCTGTGAGACTGGATCAATTGTACGGTAATCTCTAGCACCTAAATCAGGAACTATTACATCATAAGAAATGAAACCCTCATTTGGAATAATGTTTTTTCTCTTTTTATTACAAATCTGTGCTCGATTGCTTCCTAATGTGATATTGGACTTCCTATCAGAGTGATGCCATTTTCTTTCTCTTCAGCAATTGGCCTTCTCCCACATGTGGTAAATTTTTAAGAATTGAAAGATTTCCTTGGATAATTCATTAAGCTGACCTCTAAGAAATTGTGCGTTTCTGAAATTTGGTCTGCTGTCTTGTACTTACATGCACAGGCTTTGTATGATTTATTTCTTCTACAAGGAATTCTATTTTCCAATCTTCGTGTGACCAATTTTAGTCTCTCTGATCAGTCTTCCTGACCCTCTCTCTGGAATCTCATTTCATTCTCCCTCATAAAAATATATTCGTTATCAGCTAACTGATTCTCAGCTTCTGGTTTTTTTTTTTTTTTGACTGACTTCATGTAGACTGTGATAGCAGACCTGACTGGCTGTGCTTACTGGAGGTTTTACTGTTTGTTTGTTTGTTTTTAGATGTCTAGGATTACTATTCAAGGTAGTAGCTTCTCTGGGCCTCATTGATTTCTCTGGCCTAGAGTCAATGGTTTTTTTCTCCTAAAGATACAAAGAACAGCTAACTAAATTCCTGTTTTAATTGTCTCAAAATGAGGCAATTTGGCATCCTTGAAAATCCATGAATAATCCTTGTAACCATGTACAGAAATGGTCTATCAAGATTGCTTTTCAAGATTAACTGTGAAAAATGTTCATTTCCAAGTCACCACCATAAAACAGATCACATCCTTGGGAGCTGACTTTTGGAAGGAAGGTTCACCTTCTTTCCTACTCTTATGACAGATCAAACCAAAATATTCTGCAGTTGTGGTCAGCCTGGAGCACATTTTCCCAAGAATATTCTGTAGTGTAAAAGAGGACCAACTATCAAAATAAAGGTGAAAATACTTGTCTAGTATGACTGATTTATCTTGCTTATATCTGTTGTTATTTTCATTACTTCAAACACATGGATAATTTATATTGGGATTAGACAAGTGGCAAAGGATTAATGGAATAAACATTCAGTTTACTTTCATATATCCAGTGTAATACACTTAACCCCTTATGGAAAATTAAATCTAACTGTAGAAACAATGTCAGAAATATTAAATAATCCTCAATACATGTAATCTGGCACACATACACCATCATCTACTCAGAAATTCAGTCTGTCTATAAATATTTATTTAGTACAAAATAATAAAAATTTAATTAATGAATATGACTTTTAAGTATCATCTGAAATACTCCTCACATATATAATTGTATAGCTGTCACCTAGACAGGAATTTAACATGCATGTAGAAATCAAATTTCCACAATATAAGCTAGAGAGGAGTCATATGCTCATGTACAGTATTGTGTGAATTTTACCACGGTGCTGAACCCTTCTGCCTAATACCAAGAGTCATGTGCAATAATTTATTATTTAACATTAAGAATACACTTTGAATTATTACATAATTATTACATAATTCACAGAATTGAAACAATAATGATATATTATTTGTTTAAATTCTAATGTTTCTCAATTTTACAATTCATGAAATATATTATTAAACTTAGTTTCACTTTCTTCATTGCCATAGATACTAAAATTTAAATTATATATTAAACATTAAACTTAAGAAATCAATAATAAGTAACTTATTATTAAAAATAATATGCTATTAATCTGTGATTTAAGTTATAGTTCTAACAAATTATGAGGTAAAAAAGATTTGATAGAAGTATGGTTAATTTTTTTAAACTTACCAGCTTGTTATTTGTTTCCTAATTGTGTCATTTGTTATTCTTGTTCCAAGTCATCTATTCCTCTTCATTGTTTAGTGTTCTGTTTTATCGCTATTGGTTTACTGATTGTGCATTTTTCTGCTCTTCTTAGTGACTGACATGAGGCTGAAAATTTGTATGCTAGTTTATTCCTCCTATGTTAAAGCAAAATTACTGCTCTCCACAGCTGTTCTACTCTTCTTTGTATAGTACAGTATTTCCCCCACTCCCATCTCTTGTTTTACTGCTCTCATGTATTTTATTTTTTTATTTAAATGTTTTTCCCACCATCCCTTCCCTCACACCTCCACAATACACTCCCCAAGCCCTCCACCCCTCACTACCCCCTGCCCTCCTAAATTGTGAAGTTTGTTTTTCAACATAGTGTCTTGTGCATCTCATTGTTACAATGGGTCAACCTGCATCTCTATCTAAGCATTTTGTTTTTTCTCTTTCCCTCCCCAAATTAGCGAAGTAGATATACAAAATGCAGGAGCACCAACATTGAATACAGTGAAAACAAGGGTTATACTATGAGGGAGGATTATATAAAAAAAAGGAAAAAAAATCACATTGTACATTATAAATACATTAGAAACAACAGCAAGAAAGAAAAAACAACTTACGTTCTTATCTTGGGGTTCATTTAACTTAATATCATCTTATCTAGTCCTATGCACATAGCTTATGATCTTTTCTGCTTATCCCAGACATATATTAATTATTGCAAATAAGGGATACCATGGGAAATATGTTCCTTGAGACTTGGCTTACTTCATTTAATATAATTTTTTCCAAGTATTTCCATTTCCTAACAAATTGGGTGATGCCATTCTTTCTGATGTAGGCATACAATTCATGTACACACACGCATGCACACACACACACACACACACAAACACACACATTTTCTGGATCCATTAATCTACTGAGGGGAATCGAGTTTGGTTCCATATGTTAGCTATGTTAAATGATGCTGCAATAAACATAGTTGTGCTGGTAGTTTTAATATGGTCTTGCGTGTGGTGATTTGGGTGAATGCACAAAAGTGGGATTGCTAGGTTATAGGAGAGCTCTACATGGACTCTTTTGAGGAACTTCCACACTAATTTCCAAAGTGGTTGGACAAGTTTACACTCCCACAAATAATGCAGTAGGGTTCCCTTCTGGCCACATCGCCTCCAGCTGTTGTTGTAAAAATGGAATGCTTCAGTAATTTGCATTTGTAATCCTTGCACTGCTGCCATGCTAATGTTGTCTATATTGTTCCAATTTTAGTGTATGTCCTGCCAAATTGAGCACAGAACAGTTTTTTTTTAATCTCTAAAGTGCAACTGATTTTCTTAAACTAGACAATTAAAGAAAAAGTAAGTTCAAAAGAATTGTCGTGAAATTTTAGAATCATGTATTTCTTCCATAAGCACACAATTAAGAATAAAGTCAAGATTAACCTGTCCACAACAAAATAATTCCAGATATTTGTTGTTCAAGAAATTGTAGGAGGAGGAATTCAATTATTGTATACAAGGCACCTGCCATAATGAACACTGCAGCAAGTGTAAAGATTTGTTAAAGTTTTACTGTTTAAACATTTAATTTTGAGAATTTGCCTATATATGCCAAAATGAAGTCTGGCAGGTGAAAATACTTTTCCATAAACTATTTAAGATTTATATTAGCAGACATATACTACTAAATATATACATTTCAGAGTTTATAGAAACTTTACTGAGAAGTTGCAAAGTCTTTGTCTAAAGAAGCAGAATGAAGAGTTAAGACTTTGTTAATTACACAGTTTCTGTTAAAACTTTAGGGCTTCCATACTTTTTATGTTAGCGAAGAACAAATGATGATATAAGCCATGTACAAACGATAAAATGAGCCATATATACTAATCATCGCCTACTCATCGCCTATAAAACTCTTGTTGAACATCATAAACTTAGCCAGTTTTAAATGTACAGGAATACGAGAAAATAGTAAAAATCTAATATGTAATACACTTCAAGTCCTGGAAACACTGGTAATTTTTTTACTTTATTAATCATTAATATTTAATTATTGGTTTTCTTTATTTGTAGCATTCTTTTTCTTGTACTATAATACAACTTTTTAAGTCATCATTAAGAGGTACTTTGAGGATGTTAATGGGATTGTCACAGCATTTTTTTATAGGTGCACATGAATTTACAAAGAACAAAATTAAAACAAAATATTGATTAAAAATTTTATCAAGCGATACCACTTGATGCACAGTATCACTTCCATCTTTTTCTGCTTATGTGGTGCTGAGTAATCAAACCCAGGGCCTCATGCATTCAAAGCAAGCACTCTACCACTACGCCACCTTCCCAGCACCTGAGATACTGTGTTTTAAAAAATCATCTAAACAACATTTGTTTTCTACTTTGGGTTATATAATGAAATATATGAATATCATTTTATATTTTTGTGAATTGTCATATTTCTAAAATTTATTAACCAAAGCTACTTTATTCTTTTCAAAGTCATGAAATATCTCTGAGAGTTTACTTCTGTGAAGATTGTTTTAGCATTTATAATTTGTTCTGAGTCATTTTTATGTTTTATCAAAATTACTTTATATTTTATGTTGATGGGTTATCATACATCAAATACATTCAAACGTACATGTAGAATCTAAGGATAGCAGTATGAGTATTCTCATACAGCTCTTGTTTATCTGTTATGCACTTTCAGTATTATGATATTTCTCTCTCTCTTTCACTCTCATTTTCTCTCTTTTTCTTTCATGTTGCATGTCTGCTACTTAGAATTTCTGCTAGTCTACTATTATCTTTCAGGTTCCACTGGTTTTGTAGGAACATGATAGGGACCATCAGTTACCCTTGCATTCTTTAAGAGTTATAACAGTGACTTGATATTATTCTCTGTCATTCTAAATGGCAAAACAACAGATCTAGGAATTCCTTTTCTCTTTTACCACAATTATAAATTTTATCTCATAGGAAACATTGGGATGAATATGATACTTTTAACCTGTGACCTAAAAGTTCTTTTTCTTTTACAAACAACCTTTTTATTTTATTATCAGTAAGTAACTACATGTAATGAAAACAAAGCTGTCCTATGGAAAATAGACTGAAGTTGTTCACAGGGATGAGAAACAAGGTAATGGGGGAAATGAGTACAAAGTGATACACATTATATACCACAGAACCTCAGAGCAGTTTATCATGTACACTTTGTGAGAATGACAATGTGCTGGGAACTGTAGGTTAAATCACTGAACACCTGATATATGTGTGTGTGTGCATATATATATATATATATATATATATATATTAGCGTGTGCACATATATTTTAAATGTATAGTTATTTATATATACATATATGTGTATAAGCCCTTATATGTGTACACATGTATGTTACTATACACACAAATGCACACATACTTATACCCATGTGTACATGAACACATGGAGAAAGACACATAGTTACAGCCAACACAAGTTTCACTAGTTGTTGAATTTGCCTTAGACGGAATGCTTAGAACCAAATATGTTGAAGATATATTGGTCTCTAAGAGAAATTTTGTCCTTCGTCTTATCTCTTAAAACTGGTAGGTTTTAAGAGATAAGATTCGACTTCAAATGTTTTCTTCTTTCTTGAGATTGCTTAGAACATATTCATAAGATGATTTTTTGTTCATTTGAATGTCCCTCCCCCCTGCTTTCACTGTATTTGATGTTTGTAAAATTTCTGGAGGGAAAGGGCAAAAACAAATCTTATAAATAGGGATACAGGTGGACCCATTGCAACAATGAGATGTACAAGTCGTTGTTTCGAAAAACAAACTTTACAACTATGGTGGGGGGAGGATTGGGTGGAGGGAGGTGGAAGGAGTATGCGAAGGGATGAGAAGTTGAAACAAAGAGGAGGCAACAATACTTGATAAGAAATGTACTCGTTATATTGCCCATGTAATTGTAACTCCTCTGTACGGTATTCTACCAATTTTTTTTTTAAAGCTCCAATCAAAGAAAAAAAAGAAAACCATACATTTTTAGAGATCATTGTCATCAGAAATATATACATATATCTAAATTTATGTGTAGAACAGTATACAATATAGTGAAACAAATATCATAAAACATAATTAAAAATTTAAAAACACATAAAACAAGTGCCAGTGACTCACGCCTATAATTCGAGCTATTCTGGGTAATGAGATCTTAGAATTTTGTTGAAACTAGCCTAGACAGAAAAGTACTTGTTAGATTCTTTCTCCAATTAACCACTAAAAACAGGAATTAGCTCTGTGCTTCAAGTTGTAGAGTGCTGGCTTTGAGCACTAAAAGGCTTAGGGACAATGCCAACAATTACAAACACTAACAACCAAAACAACAAAATATAGCACATTAATTTCACAAAACATCTTTTAACTGCTATGAACATTTCTTAGAAACATGAATACTTGCACCTGGAAAATGTTAAGTAAAAATTATAGAATATTTGGTGCTGGGAAAGTGGCTCAGTGCTAGAGAGCTTGCCTTGCATGCATGAGGCCCTGGGTTTGATTCCTCAGCACCACATTAGCAAAAAGAAAAAAGCCCAGATTGGTGCTGTGGCTCAAGTTGTAGAGCACTAGTCTTGAGCTGAAGAGCTGAGGAACAGCGCCCAGGCCCAGAGTTCAGGCCCGACGACCGGACCCCCCCCCCAAAAAAAAAGAAAGTATAGAATATTTACGTCTATGTTAAAGACATGAATATTTAGATTGTTTAAGATATTTAGATAATGATTAGAAATTAAGAATAATGATAATATATTGAGACTGGTCTTTTATTCTATTTTACAATAGTAAGAAATGATATTTTAATGATTATATAAAATTACTCTTGTTTGGTATTGGAATTATAATAAGTGATAACCATTTTTAACTGATTTCCATAGGAAAGGATCATTTTCTTAACAGTATCAATTCTTCTGTAATTTCACAACAATTAAGAAAATTATTCCAAGGCTGGTTTGCTCTAAGACTGTAATTTTTTTCTTGTTCTAGTTTTCATATGTTGGTAGAAATTAAAATTCCAAAAATTCAATGGATGTTGGCAATCAGGAACATCTTCATAGATACCAAATTTGGAGTCGATTGAGTGGAATTGTTTTATTTAATATTTTCACAAATAAATCAAGATGATTGTCTATTTTGTTTCTTTTCACTGCTATTGCCTCTTAACCTGAGAATACTTTTTCTTCCTAGCAAAGTAGAGAAAAGCAATTGGATTGAACAAGTAACATATGGCTTTCATAAAATGCAGATGCATAGATTTGGGTCTTCTGTCATTTGCTAAAAGTTTCTTCCAGAAAAGGTTATCAATTTCTCATAAGTGATGCATAATTCCTAGATATTCCATTTATCACATACACTTTTTGATTGAGTTATCTCTGCATAAACTCAAAACGATAGACCAAAAAATAAACAGAAATATCATCTTTTTTTAAAAGCTGTAGTTTTTTTTAGCCAACTCCGAAAATATCTTTTCAGATATTCTGCAATTTGTGTAAAGTATTTTTAACAATAGTTTTTATTTTTGCTCTCATATAATTTATATGCAATGTATTATCTCCTTTTACTGTATACATTTTAGTGCTTTGGAAGTGAATTGTACAATCACAGGTTTTCCAAGCCTAATTTTCACAAACTTGCATTTCTTCAAATAGAAATGTTGTAAATTTTAGAACAGACATTAAAATAGATATAAAATTCAGTTACAGGAATTTTTGCAGAGTACATCCTCTATAGTGTGTCTTTTGAAAGTTTGTTTTGGGGGATTATTTCCAGGGTCTCACACATACTATTCAAGTGCACTGTCAATGAACTACATTCCCAGTCCAAACAAGTGATTTTACTTCTCTTTAATACATACATAGAAGTGTGATGGCTGGATCATCCAATTCTCTTTCACCTTTTGAAAACTCGAAAATTTGCTGCTTAAAATGATTGCAGTATTATACAAATCATTCTGATATGTGGAGTATATCAATTTCTCCACAAATGCATTACTATATTTTTGTCATTTTTTATATGATAATCATACTAGTGAGTTTTTTATATTTGTTCTTAGATCCTAATGAGGAGCTTAATTCATATGCTCCTCCTATTTACTATTAACTTACATATGTTTTTTAAAAGCTATCCTGCAGGGAAAAACTTACATAGTGTTAGAAGGTGTAAAAGTACTTAAGACTCAGGACCATTGTAGTATTAACATTGTAGCATTGAAAAATACGTGTCCTCTATCTGTTGGATATGTTTTCACTTATTTCATAGAATTATGAAAGGTTATCAGTTGATATTAACCAGTTTATTATTGCTTTAGCAACTAATACTTTCCATGTCAAATTTTTAGAAACCTTTACTGATTTAATGTCATGAATGTTTATAGGCTTTTACATCTCACATTTAGTTTGATAATCACTTTTTATTTTAAATTTTTGTATAAGGTTTGATGTAGTAGTCTAAAATCATTCTTTAAATCTATGGAGGCAATAGTGCCAATAAACCTATTTAAGATTCTATTTTTATTTCATAAAGTCATGGCATCCTTTTCAAAATATATTGACCATAAAACTAAGAATTTATTTCTAATAAATCTGTTACACTTTTCTATGTGTCTGTTCTTATAGTAGAGATATGTTGTCTTCACTACTGAACATGGTAATAAGATTCAAATCTTATATGAGGGCTCAAGCTAAACCATTTTACAAGATTGTTCTGACTGACCTGAATTCTTTGAATTTACATATGAGTTTATTGAGCAGGTGGACCAATATTCTACAGAGATATCTAGATGTTTGATAGTCACTCATATTGTGTAGCTTGTGAAACACAAGATCCCAGATATTATATACAGAAGAATGTCTTTAGGCAATGCTTCAAGCAACTAAAACTAATTTAGGAATGAATTCAGATTTAGATAAGACTATAGACTAAAAAATCTGAATGATAAAGACTTGAGCTGTAAGACATAGGGGAGTGAGAGGGGAAAGAATGATGGGCCACATAGGAGCTGTATGTCATTGGTATTGTGTTTCAAAAATCAAAAAGACTTCAGAGAAAAGAAGGAGGAAAATATTCAAAGTGACCTAAATCAAGGTTCTTTTGAATACACATAATAGTGTGTACTGAGAATCAGAGAAGGTGGGAAAAATAAAATAGAAAGTAAAACATTCTTTATACCTCTTATAATGTAATGAAATTGTAATAGGAATATGATAATTAATTTCCTAATAAATAAGAGAAAGAATAGGTAAAATCTGAAGGCAAATACAATGAAGAGAGAAAATAAGCAAAGTAAAACCTTTATCAATAACAAACACAAGAGTATCGAAAAGGAAAGGCAGTGGAAATATTCTAAATAACAATAAAATAACATTAAAAATTGCTAACGTGAATATAATATAGTACACATTTTATTATACATAATTTTGAAAAAACATAATAGCAATGAAAATTTAAAAGTCATAATTAAAAAACTTTGTGCATTATAACTATACGATATAGTTCAGTGGTAAAACATTGGCCTAGCATATGTGAAACAATGGTATGATCTCCCAAGCATTACAAAGTACACAGAAAGCACATACACAAAAATACCACATAAACACACACACATACACACTACATACACACATTTGGAATATTGATATTATCATATTAAATAGAGGAAATTATCACAAATAGTAAAAGTAGGTTAATATATGAAATCATCATATTGCTTATACTATTTAAAAGTTTAGTAGAAATAAAATAATCACAATATACTTTTATTCAGATGGATTAAGTAAATTGAAAATTAAGAAATAGAAGACATGAGAATTTTGCAAACAAGTTTTAAATAATAAACATTGTGAAACATATATCCTTTTGACAAAAGATTGATGTTACTGGTGTTTTAACTCAAGATTTAGAATATTATATCCAGGCACTCTATATCCCGCTATGGATGGATATATCGCTAATCCTTTTACTCTGGATATTTTTATAAAAAGGTCTCTTAGTTTCTCAGGCTTTCCCGAATTACAAACCCTTTTTGCAGTTCCTACCATAGCTAGAAAATGGAAGCCACAAATCACCATGCCCAGTTCAAACATTTTTAATTCAAGTACAAATATTTACAAAAGAGTGACCAGGTAATGAAGCCTTTCTTAATAAAGTATGTGCTTCTTGAAAATACAGTAACTATTTGTTACCTGGAACAATGTGTTTATAACTATAAGAACATAGATTTATTTAAATTCAACAACCATATAAAATTAGGAAAACAATTTTAAATATTCACATATTAAATATTTTAAAAGCAAAATATATGTATCTGAATAATTTACATGTGTAAAAATCACGCAAAAGTAAATCAACTAATCCTACAACTCTTAAAAAATTACATTAAAGAAACAAAAGAAAATAAGTAATTATTTTCAAAATTTGACATTTAGAAAATGAAATGAAGTGCACACTTAGTTGACTTAAGTAACTGTAAACCCTCTGTATATAAATTTTTATAATAAAAACCGCATGAACAAAGAAGCAAAAGTACCCATTGATCAATAGCAACAGCAACAGCATCAGAAGTTGTTTGAGTGTACAACAAAAATCGATGAGGGGGTATCAATGTTCCTTCCATAAGAATTGTACTCATTACCTTACTTAAGTAACTGTAAGCCCTCTGTACATTACCTTTACAATAAAATTAAATAGAAATTAAAAATAAACCAAATAATACACCTATTAAAAATTCTTAGAAGATATTGGTTAAAAACGTTGTAGGAAACTGCCCCAAGTATTCAAAGAATATACTTCGATGATAATATTTAAATACTTAAATTTCATCAGAGAAGAAAAAATTTAAAAACTTTTACAAAGAAAAGTAATAAATCAGAATATATTACTATAATAAACATTATATGAATTTTCAGTGGTAGTCAAATATTTAAGAAATGAGGCAATATACCATTCGTTTGCACTTAATTAGTGAAAAAGAATTTTCTAGGTCTTTTAAATATATCATAAGTTTAATGAAGAAACTATTCTGTCACATTATATGATAATGAGATAAAGATGATATTAGAGCAAAGAACAGATTGTACTAAGTTTTTGGATGTAAATGTATATGCTTATTTTGATTGTGATAAATTGTGGGGATTTCCACTTGGGATATTGTTCTTGCTAGGATGGCACCATATCAGTGGTTAATTTTAATATAGGGGTTTCCTTTCCACAAGAACATGCACCTTATCTGTCCTTTGAGCCTTCTCATCATCAATAGCATCAGAATTGCACATCATCTTGTCTACCTTCCTACCTTGGCTGGCCTGGATCCTGCAGTCCTTTAATCTTAGTCTCTAGGATAGTACAGGATGGTGGAAATGATCCAATGCACCCAGTTATAGATTGAGAAGGAAGGCCACTAAAATTTGGCCTGGGTTCTGTTCTCAAGCCTCCTCAGTAGTTAAGAGTACAGATGGGAACTTCTGGTGCAGAGCAGTAACAGTATTTTTAAAGAAATTAGACACATATATGACTTAGGCTTGTGATTATCGCAGGAAAAGAATAGAAGAGCAGTGAAGCATACAGGACAGGCAGAATTTTAACTAGCTACTAAGAGGCTGAATCAGCTTAGCTAGCTACTTGAGAGGCTGAGATCTGAAGACCACTGTTCAAAGCCTTTCCAATCATGAAAATACATGCAATTATCTCCAAAAAACCAGAAGTGCAGCAGTGACTCAAGTGGTAGAGCACTATCCTTGGTCACAGAATCCTAGGGATAGTGCTCAGGCACTATCAGCCACAGGAATGATGAATGCATGCATGAGCACATGCACATGTGCGTGTGTGTACATGACAAGTGTGCATACACACACATACACACAAATATGTATTTCAATACAGAGTTCTTTATTTCTTACCTTGCTGTACTTTATTTACCTGTACTAGTTCACAAACTGACAAATTCAGCTAAGCACCTATTTACTACAACTCATTATGCTTTTATTTGACCCAAAAGTAAATTATTCAGGAGGTCAATTCATCTCCCTCAACTCTGTAGTGTTAGATGATTGTTTAGGTTCTTCCTATCAATATGATTTTGTGAAATCTTGCATAAAGCAGCATATTTCTTTCACGAGAAAGAATCCACTGTCAAACAATTAATAATAGGTTTTTCTCCTCCAGGCAAACATCTGTAGTTTTATTATCTTCATATAATTCATGATCTGTCTGTGTATGCCAAAGACAACTGTGAAAATAAAAAGACTCTTCTCAGCACTTAGCATATGTACACCATTCATAGATATGAAGGTGTTTAAATATTACTGAAATTGCTTTGGACTAAGTAATGTTCACCTTCACTATCTTGAGAAAGCACAATTTGTTTCTCAGCACTTTAGGTAAGAACATGAGTGGAAGAAACAAAAAAAAAAGAGAGGAGCAACTCAACACATACTTTCAAATGAAAGAAAACAACAACAAAAAAAACACAAATTAATTCAGTATTCAAGAACCTGCAGGAAATGCACAGATATTTTAAAAATCAGCTATGATAAGCTTATGAAAATCCTGACTATATGGGAGTGTACTGTTGTGAGGATAGTGGTTAAAGTCCAGACTGGCAGAACAATCTGTACACAATTCCAGGCAACTGTTATTCTAAATTCCAGGAAAAATAACACCAAGTGGACTGAGCCCAGGATCATACACAAGTAAGAATCCAGATTCTATCTGAAAATTAATCAGGATAATTTTTGTCTGGGAGCATGACAAAATGATACGAACACCCATTTAGGAGAAACAAGACACTCAATTCAAACTCTAATATTATGGGTATTAAAGAAAAAAGCTATGGTTTTAAATAATTGGAATAATTGTAACATTTGAGTATTTGAGTGGAGAAAAATCCATGAGAGAGATAGAATGAACCCATGTTGCAATGTTTTCTACTTAAGTGATAATGTTATGTGGTACTCCAGACATAACAGTGTTACCTTGTAAATGAGCATGGATCTACATTTGGGTGATGGAAATACTCGATTACCCATGGATAAATTAAATAGACTTTTTTAGGTAGATTGTAGTTCTTGGACTAAGAGCCTGGGTAATGTCCCTGAATTTTTTCTCTCAAGGCTACCACTCTACTACTTTGAGCCACAGTTCCAATTCTGATTTTCTGTTGGTTGTTTGGAGAAAAGAGGATCTTTCCCAGGATGGCTTCAAACTATGATCACCAGATCTCAGCTTCCCAAGTAACCAGGATTCCAGGCATAAGTCATCTATGTTTTTAATAATTTAGTAAATTGTACAGTTAAGAAGTTATAAATTATCATTATGTCCTGTATATGTGTGTATGTATATATCAATGCATACAGATAGAAATATTTTAACATCTACTATTGCATCTATAGTAGATTTATGAAATCATCCATCGATATAAAATAAAATGGAAACAAAAGTTAATGAGGAGCAAAAAAAAGGGAATTGTCACATGTTTCTTATTGAATGGAATATGTATTGCGAGAATCAGTTTGGAGAAACCACCTTTACTTTAACAAAATGGATAATAATTATTAATTCCAATCCATTTATTTGCTCGTATTGTGCATCCTCGCACATGAGTGTCAAAATCAAACCACACTTTTTGCCTTTATATTTATATCACCTGTTATAATTTAGGGGAGAGATGAAGCAATCAAATAAAGATTAAAATAATAGTAAGTGAGGCTATGAGTTAGAGCTGAAAAAGATTTTAAATATGATAATAGGTAATTAAATTACATATTTCTTACTTTATTGTCATTTCCCTCATTCCCACATTAGTAAAGTACATAGCAGGTTCTCACTAAATAATTATGAAAAAATGTTTTGAAAAAATATGGGCACCGTGTGGTTTTACCTTATTGAGATCATTAGGAGGAGTTAATTTGTTTTTGAGGACTTGCAAAACTTTGTGATAGAGATGAAGGGAGTGATGTGCTTATTCTGTAAACTTGGCTAGACGATTGCTCCCAGAAAGATAGTGATGAATTTTTCCAAAAGGTTACAGTAAAATCACTTTCACAAATATGTTCACTGTTGCACTATTCACCATAGCCAAGTTATGGAAACAACCCAGATGTCCTTTGGGGAGGAATGGTTGGAGAATGTTTGGCACATATACACAATTGGATTGCACCCATCCATTATGAAGACTGTTACATCATTTGCAAAGAAATGGATAGATCTAAAAATATGTTAAGTAAACTACGTCAGAGCCAGACACACAAAGGACCCACTTCTTTTGTGTATTTGGAAGCTAGAACTTTATGCAAGTTTACACAACAGTATTATCCAAACCATGCTATTTGCAGAGAAGTTAAAAGGTGTAATTTCTTATAAAATTGAACTTTTAATCCTATAAAATGAATACCAGAAAACTATCACTTGGAAGATGTGAGGGGAAGTCAAAGGGAAGGAATGAAGAGAGCTATGGAGGAAGAGAGTTAAGGCATAATATTCAATGCAGATAGCAGGAAACTAAAAAAAAAAAAGTGGGGTGAGGTTTGGAAGGGTGTGGGAAAGTTATGTAAAGATCCATTGTACTTACAAACTGATTTGCTGAATGGAAATTCCTTCGTACAACTATTTAATAAAATATAATTAAAAACAATGGGGATATCTGCTCTTAAACTTTGTGCTCTTAAACCATGAATCAATATAATAATTTCCTCCTCAGATATTTTCTTTGCAGGTGTTTTTCTCATAATGACAGAAAAGTGAACAACGCAATGAATATTAATACAGCACATTGCATATCCTAAATAGACACAATATAAAAATCATAGTAAAAATACTAGAATTCATCACATGATAAAATAACAGGTAGAAAGTATTAAATACTGCTTGTTTTTCCAAGCACTTTACCTATGGTATCTAATTTAGTCCTCACAATAATCCCATAAAGTGGAACTACTTCTATTTTTAATTCTAAGATGATGATATTGAAGACTTCTGAGTTGGAATTACTAGTACAAGATTGCACACATGGTAAGTGTTAGCTTGAGGCCCATTCCCACCATATCAAATAACCTCATTCTATTTTATGACTAAAATATCAGCACTCAGACTACTAATTCTAAGAAAATTTCCCAAAATTGTTGTGCACACTCTAATAATATTTCACTTTAACTTTGTTAGGAAATAGGTAACTAAGGTGGGTGCTGGTGGCTCACGTCTGAAATCCTACCTACTCAAGAGGCTGAGATCTGAGGATCATGGTTCAAACCCAGCACACCCAGAAATGAACATGAGACTCCTTTTTTTTTTTTTTTTCTTTTTTTTTATTGTGAAAATACTGTAAAGAGGGGTTATAATTACATGGGCAAGATAGTGAGTACATTTCTTATCAAGCATTGTAGACTCCTCCTTTGGACTCTTATCTCTAATAAACCACTAGTAAGCCGGAAGTGGGATTGTGGCTCAAGAGGTAGAGCACTCACCTTGAGTGGAAGAGCACAGGAACAGTGCCCAAGCCCAGAGTTCAAGACCCACGACTGACCAAAAAAAGAAAAAAAAAAGAAAAGAAAATAAGTAACTGTAATATGAAAACTCCATGATCATAATCAATTTATACCTCCCTGCTGAAAGGAACTGCTAAACCATAACATTCTTGATTTCTCGCTCAAAACAGTAGAAATCATATTCTATCCCGTGACTCAACTCTGCACTGCCTGCGTACCACATCTCTGTTTAACACAGTAATACTAAAAGAATGACCTGTCCAATTCCTGATGGAAATAGACTGCAGATCTTATGGACCAATCATTTCCACATTGTAGCTCACCTAAGTTGGTTACCATTAGAAGCATTTTGATTGCTTTTTATACCCAACATTTTGAGGGAAATATATTACTTTAAAATGTTCTTAAAGCAAGACTGATATGAAAATCACATTTGAACCCAGATAAATATTTTACTTTTCATATACCCCAGAATGCAGTCTGACGTATCATTAATGTTAGGAATGAGAGGTTAAAACTCATAGACACCAAGACTTACGTATGAATTAAAGGCTAACTTGTGAATACAATTGGTTTAAAAAGACATCAATACTACTGCATTTTTTCAAAATGTCTTATGATAATGATAATGATGATGATAAACTATTAACACTTGAAAATTACTTATTTTCTTGGGAGTAGGACACAAAACACAAGATTAATCCTAATCATTTTAAAGAACTTTATTTATACTACAATTCACTCTTATAAGTATAAAGATTCTAAAACCAACTAAAGTACAGAGACACAAAAGAAATAATTTAACTGCATCATCAACATTCAAAGAACTGTGTTAATAGAAAACAAAGTTATACTAACAATTAGCTTACCAAATTCACTTACATTCTTTTATTCTATTTCATTTACATTCATAAAAATTGGGTTTTCATAAAATGATGCATAAAAAGCCTATATACTTCCATTTTCAGATCTTAACAATATTTATTTTAGAAATGTCTTTAGCTCTACAGTCAATGAACTGAAATAATACAGAAACAGTCAAAGGCTTTTCAGAAATTGCAAGACTCTCTCTGGGATGTTATTTATATTGGAAAAGATATTTAAAAGCCTTATTAGTTAAGGTTGCAATAGTTAATCCCACAAAAGAGCCATTTGTGAAGATCCCATTGCATATACAAATCAACTTCAAATACATCCACAATCTGGAGATGACACATGATTTTTGTTTGTTTGTTTTTGAAAGAAATATCTAACAAGCATACCCATAATACTTATTTTCAGTCAATAAGATGGGATATTCAAATGTATATGGGGTTGATTATCTCTTAGTGAGAATAGGTATGATCTTACTAAGTAACTTATTTTCAACAGAAATCCGGAAACAGTTTATCCACCTTGTGTTTCACAGGAATAACCAGAGAGTAATACTTTTTGGTCAAGTCAGTCAAACTCACTTCATGAGTGTATCTTAAATATATAAACAATTTAAGTGGTCAAATTCATATTTTGTACTGACAATCATCTTACAGAAATAACTTACTACTAATTATGTCTGTATCTTCTCACCTAACATGTAATAAGAGTTGAAAGCAGTCTCTTTTATCTAATTTAATGTTGTAAATGGTTTGATTATGATGATATTATTTGACAAATAAAAGGTACAGAAGGATGGTACCACTGAAATGAAATGACAGAACACTGATAAAGAAAACATTGCAACGCAGTTAGCTCTTTTCAGCCTCAAACTGTCCACATTGGCAAGCAACATTGCAACAGCACACGCATACATATACACATACACACATGTGCGCTCATGTACACACACAATTACATGAATGCTAAATACAGGGTTTATTGTACAAAAAAAGTTCAAAAAAATATTAGTGATTAGGACACATGATAACTTGCCTTATTACAAAATAATACATAATCCAGTCACCACGGGTGTTACATTTTACCTGCCTCTCCACATGTGACCAAATAATTTATTTATATTTAATTAATTACCTAATTAATTAATCCATTTTTGATGCTAATACTAGGGCTTGAACTCAGTGCCTGGCTCCCAGAATTTGTTATTTTTTTGTTTTAGTTTCTCAAGGACAACATTTTACTGCTTGTACCACAACTCCATTTCTAGCTTTTGCTAGTTACTTTCAAATCAGAATCTACTGGACTTTCCTTTTCTTTCTTTTGTTTGGGGGGGGTCTGGTCGTGAGAACTGAACTCAGGAGTGTGCTGCCCCTCAGCTCTTCAGCTCAAGGCTAGTGCTCTAAAACTTGAGCCACAGCGCCACTTCCGGCTTTTTTTTTTTTTTTTTCTTATGTGATGCCAGGGAATCTAACCCAGGGCCTCATGCATGCACGGCAACAGCTCTACCACTGAGCCACCTTCGCAGCCCCTGGACTTTTTTTTTCTTGGTCTGGTTTCAAACCTCAATCCTCAGATTTTATCTTTGTGATTATCTAGGATTAAAGCCATGAGCCTTTAGTTTGGCTTCTATTTTTTCTTTTATGTTTATCTAATGAACATATTCAGACAATAATTTAAAACTTAGATTATAAAAGCAAGATGTACAGTGATGATATTGTCCTGTCAGAAATTCAAGTTAGTAATGTACATTTCTTCTTAAGGCCATACACAAAAAATACCATGATATAGAGTAAAAGAACACACTATTGAACGTATGAGCTTTAAGAGCTTTTTAATAGAGCCATTATTTATTGTTACCCAACATTAGAAAACATGTATAATGCAGTAGTAAAATCGAAGTCCTTTGCATGACTACTTAAGTTCCTTGCTTTTTTTTAGACACTTGTTTTCATCTAAAAAAGTAGGCCTGTCTATTGTCTTCATGTGATTTTGATGATTGAAGGTGCTTAATTAGAATCAAAATGTATTAGTAGTCCTTTGCTATTTAGTGTCACTTTTTCTTTTTAGAGAATATGATGATCAAAACAATAGTTCAGAATCAGCAAGCAATAGTTCAGAATCATGCTTCCAGTGCAAGCAGTTAATCCTCAATGCCATTTTCCACAAAGTTTTGTCGCAGATACAATCGGCCTGCTTTTCTAGCTGCTTTCCTAGCCTGGACCTATTCCTTCACTGCACAGAAAAAGTGCGATTCAACTGATTTCAGTCAGACCTATTACTAGAATTATCAAGGATTTAGATTCTTATCTGTAATTTGGTCAAAGCTGTGTCTCTTTATGTAGGATACTAAAAATGTATTTACTAATTTCAAGTAAATACATAAATTCTATTCCCATCTATTTAAAAAAATAAAATTTTGTTTGCTCAATTAATTGATCAGAGGCATGGATTTTGGGGTAGCTATGTCATTGCACATCTTTCTCTCTCTTCCTCTCTCTCTTTCATGGTTCTCATAGATAATATGATTGCTACATAATTATCCTAATTTATTTTGCTTTTATATTTTTGGTTTCCTCATTTCACTTCCTGCTCTGTCATTTGCCTTTTATATAGGAGGCATTATTTCATATTTTCTATTTCCTTGAATAAGCGGCACATGAAGATACCAATGGTCCTCATTTTGAGTCTGTACATTTGAATCTTTCCTCTGCTTTCCCTAAATTCCTTACTCTCCTGTTAGAATAATTTTGAGTAATAAAAATGGAAAAAGAGAAAATAAATCATGGTGAAAAAAAACAGTTACAGAAAATTCACTGGATATTTCTGAACAGTTCAACCTACGTGAACTATTAGGGAAATACATTGACACCTCATTCACACTGGCACTCAAAGTCTCTGGTTCAGCAATTCTAATGAAGATGAGGAACAATATGAAAAAGTGAGGAATGGTATCAATTGGAAGAAAAAATGGAGAAGGGTCCAAGCAAATTTCTTCTTTGGACTGCTGAAAATAATCGGCTTACTACAGTGTGAGATTATTTTCCTAAATGGCCACTCATGTGAATACTAGGAATGACGATGAATATACCCCACTTCATCGGGAAGCCTACAGTGGACAGTTAGACATGGTCCATGAGTTGATTCCTCAAGTGGAACATGCAGTAACTGTAGATGGCTGGACACCCCTGCACAGTGCATATATCTGGAATAATACTAGAGTAGCTTCTTTTTTACTTCATCATGATGTAGCTATCAATGCCAAAACTAAAGGCCTCTTGATCCACTTGCATAATCCGGATCTCCTTTTGTTGAACCCTTATGTCAATCCAGGCCTGACGAACAACTTGGAAGAAACTGCATTTGATGTTGCCAAAGGATAAGTATGTATCACTACCTCTTTTAAGTTGTGGAAGGCTGTACAAATTGTTCTCCTCAGTCCTAATGGTTTGGTTAAGTTTCTTAAATTTCATAATTGCCAGACCATCCTTTGTGTCCACACAAAATATTTTCACAATCTAAATAAAATAAATCTTTTTTTGGTTGGTTCTGGGGCTTGAACTCTAGGCCTGGGTGCTATCCTTGCCATCTTCAGCTGAAGGAGAGTGCTCTACCACTTGAACCACAGCTCCACTTCCAGCTTCCTAGTGGTTTAATGGAGATAAGAGTCTCACAGACTTTCCTGCTTGGGCTGGCCTTGAACCGAGATCCTCAGATCTCAGCCTTCTGAGTAACTAGAATTATAGGAGTGAGCCACTGACGCCCAGCAACAGCAATATCTTACTGTAAAAATTCATGGATTCTGTGGAATTCGTCCAAGTGAATTTCCTACCTTTGATGTCAAAATGTATTCAAGAGTTTTATATACATCTATAATGATTTCTGCAGAGTTGGTGATTTTTTAATCAGAAATAATTTAACTTATATGTTGAAATGAGTAGTACAGAAACTAAAGTATGTCTGGTCATTGTCTGAAAATAGTATAGTATAAAATATTCTATATTCTATGTTTGTATAACGTCCATAATCTACTTTATTCTTCCTAGATATACTCTGAATTCTATATTGTTTTATAATATATAGGTTCTTTAGTATGTCCTTTCAGATTGCATTCCAGATAGAAACAGTTTAAGATTCCTTTTTTTCCTTATACTTATATATACGTCCTTATACTATTTTATTTCTTTGGGAGAAAATGACAAAGTTGTCTAATTTCAAAAGATTTGTAAAGATTATGCTATGTAAAGGCCTTTCTAAGGTGAAGATTTTAAACATTGATGTCAAACTAACATTTAATTATACTAATTACATTTATTGTTAAATTTGTAATTTTGTAATCAACTTTTTAATAACTGTTTTTCATTTCTTGCATCTGAAGAATGAAAAATATGGAATACTTCGCAAATTTTCATATCATTCTTGAGCAAGAGCCATGTTAATCTCTGTATTGTAATTTGGGTATACGTGTTGCTAAAGCATGTAATATCCTTTAAATTTAAGTAGTTAATGATGCAATCTTTATACAGGCTTATATTATCGGGTACCTATTGGTAACAAAGAAACCTTATTGTTCCTAACAATGCTATTGATTTTATTTCCCTATTATAAGTCTTTTTAATTTGGGATTTGATTGTACTTTCAAGAATTTATAGGTAGGTCTAAAGGTGATGGCTGTTTCAAGTACTTATTTATCCAACTGAGTTAGCTTTGTGGAGCTAATGGATTCCAAGTAAGCCTTGCTTAAGAGCTACTTCTAAACTTCTGCAGCTGAAATTTTCCCAAATGAGGTCTTACAGCACAAATGTCTATCTGACCCTTTACCCTTTTTCCATGTAGGAACAGACCAAACAGAATATCTCACCCTGACAGCATAGACTGTCTTACTTGAATAAAACAAGTCTTAGTTGCAAGGGGTCATAGAGACATGAACATTTCAGACAGAACTGTTCAGACTAGAAGGTATTTTATCAAAATATAATTGTTTATTATACCTACAATTTCAAAAGTAGCTAAAGTCAAGGAGGAGAATAAATTGTTCATATGCATGATTACCTAATGTCATGGTCTGTCTACCTTCCAACCAAGCAGGAACTTTCACTACTGCCTTTCTATCATCAAATATTTTCAGAGTTGCAGGACAAGTCCCTATGTTTCTCCTCCTTATTAGGCCTCAAATTGGTAATGTTTTAATCACCATGTTTCCTGTTGCTTACAGGCTTTAAATTTACAAATGGTAAAGCGTTAGGTCTAACTGTAACAAACACTGAGTTAGAGATAATAGAATTCTACTTTAAAACATAGTTGCCTTTGATACCTTAACCACAACAGAAGAATGCAAAACATGTTCCTTTTTTATTATATTATACCTAGTTATCTATTTAATATTTATATGTGCTGATTTTATACTTCACACAGTGAAACTTATTAGCGTTTGTTGATAATTTGACAAACAAATTGATATTTATTTATTCCAATAAATAGAATTGGAATATGAATAATTAGGTTTAGAAAATATATTAGAATATAAAAATTATCAATGCAATGTCTTCAGTATAAACTTGTGATACTTTCTAAGTATTCTTGGTCTTCTGAATTCACATGGTAAAAAACAATGTTTCCTCTAATCTATAAGGGATTTTACTCTGCTGCTCATGCAACATGCCAACAGAAAGTAATTGAAGACCCATCTCAATTTCTCATTTCCTTTTTTTCAGGGCCCCAATTTCTTGATATGCAGGAATTAGCAGTAAGCAATTGTGAAATGCAAGGCAACTTAAAATGAAGGATGAGATACAAATCTGAAAGAATGTACTGTAATTCAAACTTTCAATTTACATATGACCAGCCCATATGAGTGAACAAGATCATAAAGTGTTATAAGATTATTTTTAATACCTCTCCTCTAATGATTAATGAAAGATTTCAGTCCAGCATAAATTGGTTAAAAAATAGTTTCTGGAAGGGTAGATCTATAATTGTTTTACCAAGTTTCAGAAAGCTTGATTAGAGGTCAAATGTATTTCAGAAAAACATTAATTGAAAAGCTCCTTAGTGCTTCAAAACACTGGCACTTCAGTACAACTTGGTTCTATGGTATAAAAATGTCACTCTCAAACCAATGTTAACCTACATTTAATTTGAAAATGTATTTCTTTTCAAATAAACTTTTAAAAATCACATTTGCCAAAATAACATTTTACAAGCAGAT
The DNA here is from genome assembly GCF_019054845.1 of Dipodomys spectabilis. NCBI lineage: Eukaryota > Metazoa > Chordata > Mammalia > Rodentia > Heteromyidae > Dipodomys > Dipodomys spectabilis. Next base: position 3,141,637 of record NW_024871140.1, read on the forward strand.
GATAATTAGTGACATTACAAATTTTTCAAGTGTAGAGAGCAAGTTAAATAGAATTGATTTATTTACACAGCACTAATGCCAAACAGGTTCAACCATTCATTAAAGTGTAGAAATAGTACCACACAGCATTTGTGTTGTTCAGTATGTGCCTTCCAGAATTGTGTTAAATAGATCACCCTCCCATATTTCAAACCCAAATGTTAACTAATAAAGTAAATTTCATTACTTAGTAAGGTACATTTTAAAAAGTCACAAATAATTGCCTTATCATATTTTGTTTTATGTTTTCCCTATCTGCCTAACATAGTAAGAAATATGACTTTAAGTCTTGAATATGGGTACTCTTCAGAGATGTGACAAACAAAATCTGTTTTCTATTTCTATCACATTTCTCTATAGTAGTAAATTTTAGTTTTCTTTTTCTTTTTCCAAAACTCATAGGTAGAATAAAGTATTATCCAATGTAAAGTTAAATAATCACACACTATAGTACAAAGCCATTTATAAAAATTTGTAGTTAGGAATACATTCTAAGCCATTTTTAAACTTTCTTGTTGACTAAAGGTGAATCTTCTAAATGGATGAGAATAAAATCATATCTAGGTGTTTCATGTCTCCAGTCTTGCAAATTGTTATTGCAGATGAATGAATTGTGGAAATAAAAACTGACATCAGTTCATGTATATGTAGCATTGAAATACTACGGAATGTATATAAACCTTTTAAAGTATCAACAGACAGTTTAACAGAATGACTATCAGAAATTTGAAACCAGAGAGGAATAACAGTAAAGACATAGAATTAATGAAAAATGGAACAAGGGAGATGTACAAGTGCTTATGTTAAAAACAAACATTGCAGCTTGGGTGAGGCGCGGAGGAAGACTGGGGGGGGGGGGTGGCGGGAGGATAGGAAGGGATAGGAAGGGGAAACAAAGGAGGAGGCTACAATGCTTGATAAGGAATGTACTCATTATCTTGCCCATCTAATTGTAACCCTTCTGTACAGTATTTTCACAATAAAAAAAAGAAAAATGGAACAAGGGGCAAATACAGCTAGAATACTCAATGTACACATGTGATAAAGGAAGTGTTAAATCAACTAAATCTTGGAGAAGGGGTTGGTTGAGAATGATAGAAGGAGTGACTCTCATCCAGGAACATTGGACAATTAGATGGATATATTTAATTGTAACACACTTGCACAACCTTTTGAAATACAGTGAAAAAAACAAAAAAAGCACAAAACAGAAACACACAAAAATCAAAACCAAACATCAATCTCTAGACAGTATGAATATGACCCTTCAAAATTTAAAACAGTTAATGAAGGGCAGCCCTGGGAAAAGCAAACAAAGCTTTTAAAAGAGGGCAGTTTGGAGAATTTTCAACAGATTTAAGTAGATTGTCTAATATTATAAATCACCTACATCTGCTGAAAACATTATCTTTTTTCTTCAAGTTGTATTTGTCTGAACTGGATACTCCAGTCCTGAGCCACACTTGACAGTTTATGAAGATAGTATGGAAGAAACATGATCAAGAACCCATTACCATAGATTGTAACTGGAAGTAAGTGAAAGTAATTGTTAATGGATGTGGAAACTGATCCTAGGAGAGGAATTGAACATAAAGGAATGACAAAGTTCAATTTAACTTTTCCTTTCCTTTTTACTGCACAAGAAAAGAATACAAGGCTTGAAGGATATTGACTGTTTTGAGTGTTTTCTTTACTCATATAAAACTTGTGTGCAAACTTCTATTTGAGAGTATTACAAAAGGAAACAATGTGCCATTTGAAGGCCAGCATAGAAAAAATGGAAATAACGTTGTTTTAATAGTGTCCTACTGCAAAGAAACAAAGATATGGAGGTTTTAAAGTGTCTTATGGACAGATGTTTCACTCCTGAGCTGATTCTCTTGTTGTAGGATTCAGTTATCAATTCCTTTAGTCTGGTCCTGAGTTCCCTGGAGCAAAAAGGATTCCAAAAAAGCAGGATCCAGTGAGTATCATCAGCAAAAACAGACTCTTCTTAGACCAGTACAACTTTAAGTAGGGTCCCAAAGAAATACCTGGGGTTTGTTTTATTTGCTTGTTTGTTTAGTTTGTGCTGGTTCTGGGGCTTGAACTCAGAGGCTGGACCCTGTCGCTGATTAGTTGTCTTTCCTGCCCACCTGCTTCCAAGGTTAGTACTCTACTGTTTGAACCAAAACTTCACTTCTGGATTTTTTTGGTGTTTCATTATAGATAAGAGTTTGAAAGACTCTTCTGTCTGGGTTGGCTTTGAACTAAGATAGCAAGATATCCAAGTGACCTCAACTGTATGGACTTCTCTCTTGAACCAAGAAATAAAAGATGAAATTTATTATAAAGCTAATATTTGTCAATTTGTAAAGAAGAGAATATGTCCAACAAAGAATCTATAAATTAAAAAACTCAGCAAAAATAAGTGCACTGAATCATTTTGGAATTTTTTCTCTGCTTGGGAAGATTAGTATTGATGCCATCATTACTTTTGGGGAAACTTACAGTCATATTTGCACTTTTTTGTTGGTTGTGGGCCTTGAACTTTGACCCTGGGTGCTGTCCCTCAGCTCTTCAGGTCAAATTGAGAACTCTACCACTTTAGCTACAGCACTATTTCCTGGTTTCTGGTGGTTAATTGAATATCAGTGTCTCACGGACTTTCCTGAACAGACTGGATTTGAACCACAATCCTCTGGTCTCAACCTGCTGAGTAGCTAGAATTACAGGCATGAGCCACCAACACCCAGCTCATATTTGCATTTATGTTCACTTAATGACACTACCTAGACAAAGAATGGAAATCGGACTCAAATTATATGGCATTGCAACTTTTCAGAATAATTGAGGTAGCAATAAATATATTCTTTTTCCATTTTGTTATATTAATGACTTATGAGCTATGGGACCCTTGCATTAGCGTCCTCTTCCATCTGTGTAGGAGTATTTAGTATCAGGAAATGTTTATAGAGAAAGAGAAAGACAGATTATTAGAAAGCAAAGGAGATTAGGTATGAAAGAACAGCATAGAAAGAGATACATTTATCAAACAAAGGTTAAGAACTAGCTTAAGAGATTTAGAATGCTAAAGGCAATGAGGAATAAGACTAGTTGATAACTAGTTCTTCAATAACCAAAAATGGCTCTCTAGAACGCTTTCTGCTATATCTTAGATACTATCACTTATACTTTTCTTCTGTAGTTATTCCTTCCGTTCTGTCACAACCGTTAACTAGCCTCTGCCTTTTGGTGCCAAGACTGGCCAAAAAGGTTTCCAAATCTCACTTAGACTACCCTTCTCATTGTGATTAGCAGTGACCACTCAAAAGCCTGGAATCTTTGAATTTCCAGAATTAATCTTCATCTGACATCTAAGCACATTCTTGGCATTAATTACCATGACCTAATGAACAAAGCATTTTTTTCAACACACTATCCTAATGTAGGTAAAGTACATGAATTAAGGATTATTGTTAGGTATTATTATGGAAGGAGCAATTATATATTCCAAGTATGGGTTCTTTATTTTGCATTTACAAACTAAATGTTTGTTGTTGCTGTTGATGTTGTTATTGTTGTTGTTGTTGTTTTGCCAGTCCTGGGGCTTAAACTCAGGGCTAGAGAATAATTCCTCAGCTTTTTTTTTTTTTCTCAAGGCTAACACTGTACCACTTGAGGCACAGCACCATTTTCATGGTTTCTTTTTCTGTTTATGTGGTACTGAGGCATTGATCTCAGGGTTTCATGCATGCTAGGCAATCACCGTACCATGAAGCCACTTTCCCAGAGCCCTAAAGGATTTTCTTAAGATGGCATTACATTTTCATTCGGTAACTATGTATCATAACTTTGGCCTGAAAATTTTGCTAGGAAAGTACATGTAATGCAATACTAAGTCCAGTAAGGCTAGATGGACAATGAATAACTGTCACGGTCTAGCCAAGGCACAGAGGGGTTTACCTCATGGAGCTGGTACAACAGACTAAGTGAAACAGCACCTGACCCTCAGCCCACATCTAGAATGAGAGGGCCACCTTGGTTCTAGCCACATGAGGACTCTGGGCCACCTCCTCCAGCACCCATTCAAATCAGTTCCTGTGAGAGAGAGAGAGAGAGAAAGAAAGAAGGTCAGAATTAAACTTAAGCAGGTGCCAGTGGCTCAGGCCTATACTCCTAACTACACAGGAAGCTGAGACATGAGGATCATGGCTCATAGCCAGCCCGAGTTCCATGCAGCACCTGCAGTTTGCTAACTGATCACTCACCTGATCACAGTCAGGCTGTACAAGGAGAAAGGTGATCTCTCTGTCTTTCTCTCTGTCTCTGTCTCTCTGTCCCTCTGTGTCTCTCTCTCTGTGTCTCTCTCTGTCTCGTTCTGCCTCTCTCTCTCTCCCTCTCCCTCTCTCTCTCTCTCTCTCTCTCTCTCGCTCTCACTCTCTCTCTCTCTCTCTCTCACACACACACACACAGACTCAGAGCAGTGCCTCTCCGGAGTTTGTTGGAGACCAGATGGACAGGGAGCATCAGCCAAAGCTGGCAGAGCTGGGAAATATGGTCACCCTATGAGAACTGTTGACAGCTGAGGAGGGCGGGACAGGCCGGGTGTATGTGCGTGTGTGTGGGGAGTGTTCCTCCCAGATATTCACCATGAATTCTGACCACCAGCACCCTCACCTCCCTACTGGGCTTTTCTGGGACCCTCTTCAAGTGAAAGGGTGACCCAGCACAGAAGACGAAGGCTCACACAGCATGGGGGGTCTATCTTCTGCATCCAACACCCTCCACCCGTGTAATAAGGAAAAAACCCCTGAAGGCAGGTGTGAACATTCTGCACCCTACCTCTGACTAAAGACACCATGTTCCCACCAGGGAGAGGAAGGGTGCGGATACGCCACTGTGTGGCACCCACTACTCCAGGCCAGGGGCTCTGCTGTGCCTATTCCTCACCCAACCCTGCATCTCCCCATTTCCTGGGACACTGGGTGCTAAATATGGGGGTGGAATCTTCGGGCCAACACCCACTCCCATCCCTGGGGTGCATTTGTGGCAGGGCCGGGGCCAGACCATGGGGCATGGGGGAGGCACGGGTCCCAGTGGTTGGGAGGAGAGGGGATATAGGGTCGTGGAGTACGGGCCTGTGTGGCTAGCTCTCTACCACTGGAACCACAGAGCTCTACTTCTGGCTTTGTTGGCACAAGTTGGACAGGGGTCTCAAGGACTTTCCTGCCTAGGGTGATTTTGACCATGACCCTCCTATCACAGCCTTGTAAGTACCAAGGAGGCCTGGTGAGAGCCACTTATGCCTGGTTAATCATAGGTCTTGCTGATGTTCTTGGACAGACTGGTGAGTTCCCTATCATCAGTTTTAAGTGGTGGGAGCTGGAGGCCACAGTTGGAATCCTGGTCCTGCCACCTCCAAATGGAAGGAGACTAATTGGTAAATAGTTCAAGGTGAATTCACCAGTCTGTGAGCAACTAAGGAGTTAGGCCATTCCCAGGATCTGACATTGATCCCCAGAGTGGGCCACGATAGTCATAAATTCATTATTTAAACACAGGATTTATATTTACATATATGTGTGGACAGCATCTTGCATTTGGTGTACTTCTTCTCCTCCTTTACTAATCCAATGTCATTATTTTTACATTTATGTTTTATTGGTTTTTACCTATCACATTTAGTTTGATAATAATTTTTATATCAAATTTTTGTATAAGGTTGATGTAGGCCGGGTGCTTGTGGCTCACCTCTGTAATCCTAGCTACTCACGCAGCTGAGATCTGAGGATCACAGTTTAATGCCAGCCCAGGCAGGAAAGTCCATGAGACTCTTATCTCCAATAAACCACTAGAAAATCAGAAGTGGTGCTGTGGCTTAAGCGGTAGGGCACTCCCTTGAACTGAAAGCGCCTTTTTGATTGAGTTATCTCTGTATAAACTCAAAATAAACAGAAAAAAAAGCCTCAAAATAAACAGAAATGACATATTTGTTTTAAACGCTGTAGTTTAGCGCCTAAGGCCAGAGTTCCAGCCCCATGACCGACAAAAAATAAAATAAAACAAAACAAAGCTTTGAGGTAATAGTCTAAGATCATTCTTTAAATCTAGAGAGGCTATAGTGTCAATACATCCATTTAAGATTCTATTTTTATTTCATAATGTCATGACATACTTTTCAAAATCTATTGACCATAAAACTAAGAATTTATTTTTGACAAATCTGTTACATTCTCTATACATCTGTTCTTATAGTAGAAATATGTTGTCATTACTACTAAACATTGTCATTAGATTCAAAGTTAGTATAAGATTCAAAGTTAGTATAAAGTCTCATTACACCATTTTACAAGATTTTTCTGACTGACCTGCATTCCTTGAATTTACATTCGAGTTTATTGAGCAGGTGGACCAATATTCTACAGAGATATCTAGATGTTTGATAATCACTCATATTTTGCACCTTGTGAAAACACAAGATCCCAGATATCATATATAGAAAAATGTTTTTAGAGAATTCTTGTAACAACTAAAATTAATTTAGGAATGAGTGAAGATTTAGATAACGTTGTAGCATAATAAAGTTTAATGATAACTTGAGCTGCACAGCAGAGGTGAGTGAGAGGGGAAAGAATGATGGACCACATAGGAGCTGTATGTCATTGGTATTGTGTTTCAAACATCAGAAAGTCTTAAGAGAAGAGAAGGAGAAAAATAAACTGTCCTGAATGAAGTTTCTTTTTAATCCACCTAATAGTTTAGACTGAAAGTCAGAGACAATGGGAAAAAATAAAATAAGAAATAATGCATTGTATAGACCTGTAAAGAAATTGTAATAGAAATATGATACTTTCCAAAGAATTAAGAGAAAGAATAGGTAAACTCTAAAAGGAAAAAGAACAAAGAGAGAAAAGAAGCAAAGTATAACCTTTGTCAATAACAAACACAAGAGATTGGAAGTGGAAAGGCAGTGTAAATATTCTAAATAACAATAAAAATTGCTAATGTGGATAGAATATGCACCACATTTTATCATATATAATTTTGAAAAAGTACACTAGAAATGAAAGTTTAAAAGTCATAATTTAAAACACTATTTGGATTATAACTATACAGTATAGTTCAGTGGTAAACCATTGGCCTAGCACATGTGAAAAAATTGTGTGATCTCCTAAGCATTACAAAGTACAAACAAAGCACACACACACACACACAAAAACACATAAACACAAAAAGACATACACACACACCACATACACACATTTGTAATATTGATATTATCGTATTAAACAGGAACATATCACAAATAGTAAAAGTATGTTAATATATGAAATCATAATATGGCTCATACTTTTTAAAAGTTTAGTAGAAATAAAATAGTCACAATATACTTGGATTCTTATAGATTAAGTAAACTGAGAATTAAGAAATAGAAGACATGAGAACATTTGCAAATAAATTTTAAATAATGAACATTTTGAAACACGTATCCTTTTATTTTGACAAAAGATTGATGTTACTGGTGTTTTAACTCAAGATTTAGAATATAATAATCAGGTGCTCTATATCTTGCTAGGGATGGGTATTATTTAATCATTTCACTCTGGATATTTTCATAATAAAGTCTCATAGTTTCTCAGGCTCTCTCAAATTACAAACCCTATTTACACTTCCCAGCACAGCTAGAAAATGGAAGCCAGAAATCATTATACCCAGCTCAAACATTCTTTTTTTTAGTTCAAGTACATATATTTTCAAAATGTGACCAGACAATGAAGCCTTTCGTAGTAAAGTATGTGCTTCTTGAAAATACAGTGAATATTTGCTACCTGGAAAATTATGTATATAACTAGAAGAAAATAAATTTATTTAAGTTCAAAACCAAATAAAAATTATGAAAATAATTTTTAAATATTCACATGTTAAATATTTTAAAAGAAAATATACATGTCTGAATTATTTACATGTGTAAAAATCATGAAAATATAAATTAACATGGGTATAAAAGTACCCATTGATCAATAGCAACAGTAAAAGCATCAGTAGTTCTTAGTTTGAGTGTACAAAAAAATCAATGGAATAGATAAAAATGTTCCTTCCATAAGAAATGTACTCATTACCTTATTTATGTAACTATAACTCCTCTGTACATTACCTTTAAAATAAAATGAAATTGAAATTAATAATAAACCAAATAATATAGCAATTAAGAATTCTTAGAAGCCATTGTTAAAAACTTTGTAAAAAACTGCCCTAAGACCTCAAGGAGTATACTTTGATGTTGAATATATTTTAGCTTCAGCAGAGAAGCAAAAAGTTTAAAAACTGATACAAATAAAGTAATAAATATATATATTACTATTAAAAATAATCATAACATGAATTTATAGTGGTCATCAAATATGTAAGAAATGAGGCAATTTGACATTCGATTGCACTTAATAAGTGAGAAAGAATTTTCTAGGTTTTTCAAATATATCTTACGTTTAATAAAGAAACTATTTTGTCACATCATATGATAATTAGATAAAGCTGATATTAGTGCAAAGAACAGATTGTACTAAGTTTTTGGATGTAAATGTATATACTTATTTTGGTTGTGGAAAATTATGAGGATTTCAACTTGGGATATTTTTCTTGCTGGTGTCATATCAGTGGTTAATTTTAGGATAGGGGTTCTCTTTCCACAAGAACATGCACCTGATCTGTCGTTTAAGCCTTCCCATCTTCAATGGCATCAGAATTGCACACCAACTCGTCTAGCTTCCTCCCGTGGCTGGTCTGGATTCTGCAATGTCGCATCCACCTCGACCAGCAAGGAAGACACGACCCGGGATTCTTCTCAAAGCAGTTTATTCAGGAACCTTGATTATTAGCTTCTCTCTCGCCCCGCACCCGCACTCCGGTTATAAGCCTCCTGGATGGCCAATCCCGAGGTGCCACGTGGCATATACCAATAGGGTCGCAAACACGGAAGCAAACTAGGAGCCAAGTCATAGCCATATAAGGAGTTGTTTTTCACAGAGAGCACTCGCCATCGGGAAGGCGGAAGGCAGAAGCCAGCGCCATCTTTGGCTTGACCGTGCCATGCGGCTGCGCCATCTTTGGCCAGCTCCCGCAGCTCTCCACAGCTCCCCATTTTTGTTTTATTAAGCGACAGGTAAGAGTAGAGGTTGGGCCTCTGTCTAAAACATTAATGAGAGGACCTTGCACTGGTCTTCGCCTGAGGGGCGCCTTCCCCAGTGATGACCAGGCCCGTCCGATGCCTTTTTTGCAGAGGTGGGATCTTGGGCATCAACCCACTTGCAACCCAACATGCTCTTCTTGGGCTCACGCCAGGAAGTGATTCCCATGTGCAGTGCGTTTGCCCAAGTGCAGTGCGTTTGCCTTACACCCTGTGCTATTCCGTTAACGTGGCAAGCCACGCGTGGGGGGACTGTCCGGCCTCAATGGCAGTGAAGGCCTGGACCACCATAGCCATACTCCTGCGCTGCGAGCTCCTAATCCGGCATATGCACCACAGGCACAGCAAGATCACCAATGCCAGGATACCAATAAGGGAGCCTATTCCCGCCCACTCTTTCAAATAATCCACAGCTGTCAAAATCCAGGAGGAAACATCTTGTAATAGGGCATCATCCATCCGGGTGGAGTTTACCGAGACAATGGCCGATCGTAGCTGCAACATCAATTGGTCGAATTCTCCCATCCAGTTGCCTAAAAGATAACTTGACAGTTGTTTAGACAAATTTGCTGCCTGAGTATAGTTATAGTACCGAATAGCAGTAATGCAAAGCCCTTCATATTTTTGAATACATCCCAGCTGAGCCAACTGCCACATGATATCAACCTGTTCCTGCACAAGATCAATCCTTTGGTTTAACAGCATCAGTCCTCCTTTTAATTGTGCAAAGGCCACTTGTTGTAAATCCAGAGCTCTGGCTGTAGTAGCCGACAAGTTATTTAAAGTTTGAGCCGTCTGCACAGTATGCGACATGGCGACAGCAGCAGCCGTCGCACCTGCAGCAGCTACAGCTATAGCAGTTACAATGGCCGCAGTGATGCCAAAATCTCTCTTATGTCTAAACAAGGTTACAGCTTGAGAAGCATCTACTGGCACAGGCACCCAACGCGGAATGCGTGTAACTATGGCTAACGGATACTGAGAACTCCAGCAGGTAGCATAATAGCAGGTTTCATTAGTGCAAGCACACACATCATCTGAGCATATAGAGATGTTGTTAATTACCAAAAACACAAAAGGGGAAACCACACACATTTGCAAAGCGGCCTTGTCCTAAGAGCATATCTCTATCCCAAGCCTGGTGTCCATTTGCTTGATTGATGGCTGCCTGTTCACTACAAAATTCCAGCATAAATGCCCTCCAATCCAAGTACTGGCCTGGACTCAAACATGCCCGTGCTAGGCTTGCCCAATCAGAGGGAGTCATGCAGTATCTCTTTATAGCCTCCACTTGAGCTACGGTAAAAGAGGCTGTAATCCCATACGTCCGAACAGATTCAGCCAGGGACTTAATTACTTTAAATTCTAGAGGCTCATGAAATCTCTGTTGATTACCGTCTTGAAAAACTGGGAAGGCGAGTTCTGCTCAGGCAGTCCGCCAAGTATCCGGGCAAAACGTATGCCCATTGGCTCCATGTTGATATGGAGGAGGACCTAAGGGGACTTGACCGGAAGTTCCTTTTACGTCATCTAAAGGGGCCTGACCAAAAGTTTTTTCCACATCCTCATTAAGCACAGGTTGGCTTAGCTTATGTTTTCCCTTTTTTATACGACTCCTTTTCATCTGTTGAATAAGTGCTCTCACTTCTTCCTCCTCTAGCTCGCTGGAACTTTCTCTTTCCGATTTCAGCTCAGACAGATCTGGGTATAGTTGCCCCCTTTTGCCCTGTCTACTGTCTCCCTTTTCACTGATCGCCTTCTCTGACCTCTCCTCCTGTAACTGCTCCAGTGCTGACTGTCCATTTTCTATAACATCACAGCAGCGCTGGTCCTCCAGGCAGCCCCTTATCAGTTTCCAAATGGTGCGGACTCCTGCCTTTAATGTGCCCTGTTCATAGGCAAAGTCCAAATCCCTCCCTAATTTTTCCCACGAGGCTACTGTAAGGCTCCCGGACACTATGAACCAAGGAGCTACAATGTTGCATTCTTCAAGGAAACTCTGTAAAACACCCTTCTTAAACTTTAGTCCTTTTGAGCGTAGGAGCTCATTCAGGGCCAGAAAAATTGGATGAGATGTCGCGGCACCCATCTTACTTATAAAAATTTTATCTTTTTTTACTCCCTTTTTTATTTTTTATATTTATATTCTTACTTTCACTTTAGGCCTTTATTTTTTCCCGGGTTTCCGCTCTCTCTTTATCTACAGAGAAGAGCCCCGTATTATGCCCGCTTTAATCGTGGATTCCCACTTACCTGGGAACTTACCGGTGCACCACCCTGACTGCCAAGAGTTCTGGATCCCTTGTGGAGTTAGTTCCCCGTACGGGCCACCACTTGTCGCATCCACCTCGACCAGCAAGGAAGACACGACCCGGGATTCTTCTCAAAGCAGTTTGTTCAGGAACCTTGATTATTAGCTTCTCTCTCGCCCCGCACCCGCACTCCGGTTATAAGCCTCCTGGATGGCCAATCCCGAGGTGCCACGTGGCATATACCAATAGGGTCGCAAACACGGAAGCAAACTAGGAGCCAAGTCATAGCCATATAAGGAGTTGTTTTTCACAGAGAGCACTCGCCATCGGGAAGGCGGAAGGCAGAAGCCAGCGCCATCTTTGGCTTGACCGTGCCATGCGGCTGCGCCATCTTTGGCCAGCTCCCGCAGCTCTCCACACTGCAATCCTTCCAATCTTAGCCTTTAGATAGTGCAGGATGGTGGAAATGATCCAATGCATCCAGCTAGCTCAAAATAGTAGAAATCATATTCTACCCCATCTGTTTACCAGTCTTACTGAAAGAATGACCTTCCCAATTCCTGATGGAAACACACTGCAGCTCTTATGGACCAATCATTTCCACATTGTACCTCACCTAAGTTGGTTACCATTAGAAGTATTTTGATTGCTTTTTATACCCAACATTTTGAGAGAAAGGTACTACTTTAACATGCTGTTAAAGCAAGACGGATATAAAAATCACATTTGACCCAGATAAATATTTTACCTTTCATATACTCAAAAATACAATCTGACCTATCATTAGTGTAAGGAAGGAGAGGTTAAATATCATAGACACCAAGACCTAAGCATGAATTAACTTGTGAATACAATTGGTTTAAAAAGACAACAATAATAATGCATTTTTTAAATTCCTTATGATAATGAGAATGATATTGACAAACTATTAACACTTGAAAATAACGTATTTTCTTGGGAGTAAGACACAAAACACAAGATTAATCCTAATCATTTTAAAGACCTTTATTTATACTACAAATTCACTCTTACAACTAGAAAAATTCTAAAAATAACTGAAGCACAATGACACAAAGGAAATAATTTAACTACATCATCTACATTCAAATTACTGTATTAATAGAAAACAAAGCTACACTAATAATTAGCTTACCTAATTAAATTACGTTCTTATATTCTGTTTCATTTAGTTTCAGAAAAACTGGGTTTTCATAAAAAGATGCATAAAAAAGTCTATATACCCACTTACATTTTCAGATTTTAACAATATTTATTTCAGAAATGTCTGTAGCTCTATAGTCAATGAACTGAAATAATACTAAAATATTCAAAGGGTTTTGAGAAATTGCAAGACTCTCTCTGGGATGTTATTTATACTGGAAAAGATATTTGAAAACATTATTTGTTAAATTTATGAAAGTTACTCCCACAAAAGGCAGTTAGTGAAGACCCCTTTGCATTTACAAAACAACTTCAAATGCATCTACAATCTGGAGGTGACACATGCTTTTTTTTTGTTTTTGAAATGTATATCTAATAAGCATATCCACAATAGTGATTTTCAGTCAAAATGATGGGATATTCAAACCTAATAAAAAACAGGGTTCATTATCTTAGTGAGAATAGATATGATCTGATGGAGGCATAGAATTCCATTGTGTATATATACCACATTTTCTTGATCCATTCATCTACTGAGGGGCATCTGGGTTGGTTCCATATCTTAGCTATAGTAAATAATGTTGCAATAAACATATTCGTGCTGGTAGCTTTAGTGTGGTCTTGTTTGTAAACATTTGGGTAAATTCAAAAAGTGGAATTGCTGGGTCATAGGGGAGCTCTATGTAGAGTCTTTTGAGGATCCTCCATACTACTTTCCAAAGTGGTTGAACAAGTTTACAGATTGCCCCATTTGATAGGAAATGGAAAGGCTTGGAAAAAAATTATATTAGGTGAAGTAAGCCAGGCCCAAAGAAACATAGGTCCCATGGTTTCCCTTATTTGCAATATCTAGTATATGTCTGAGTCAAGCACAAAAGGTCAGATAAGGTGATGTTAGGGAAATGAACCCTAAGATATGTATTCAAAGGTTTTTTTTTTCTTTCATGCGATTGTTTCTAACACATTTATAGGATAATTTCTTTGTTGCTTTGTATGTCCCTCCCGCACAGTATAATCCCTGCCTTCACTGTATTTGATGTCAGTATAATTTGTGGAGGGGATAGGGAAAAACAAATGGTTTAAATAGGGGTACAGGTGGACCCATTGCAACAATGAGATGTACAAGTCGTTATGTCGAAAACGAACTTTACAACTTTCGTGAGTGGGGGGGGGAGGATTGTGGGGGAGCAGGGGGAGGGTGGGAAGTGATGGGAAGGGAAAACAAATTAGAAGGCTACAATGCTTGATAAGAAATGTACTCATTATCTTGCCCATGAAATTGTAACTCTTATGTACAGTATTTTCAAAATAAAAAAAAAAGAAAAGAATAGATACGATCTTACAAAGAGAGTTGTTTTCAACAGAAATCCGGAAAGAGTTTATCCACTTGGTGTTTCACAGGAATAAACACAGAGAAATACCTGTTTGGTCAAGTCGGTCAAACTCACTCCATGAGTATACGTTAAAAGTATAACCAATTTAAGAGGTCAAATACATATTTTGTACTGACAGTCATCTTACAGTGATAACTTAGTACCTAATTATGTTTGTATCTTCTTCCCTAACATACAATAAGAGCTGAAAGTGATCTCTTTTATCTAACTTATTGTTGTAAATGCCTCGATTATGATGATGTTATTGAAGGGTGGTTCCACTGAAATGACATGAGAGAATACTGATAAATAGAACATTGCAACACAGTTAGCTCTTTTCAGCCTCATCCTGTCCACATTGGCAAGCAATATTGCAATAGCAAATGCACACATATACACATACACACATGTGGGCACATGTACACACACATATACATGCATGCTAAATTCAGGGTTTAGTAAAAAAAGGTTCAACTTAAATATTAATGATTAGGACCAATGATAATTTACCTCAATACAAAATAGTACACAATCCCGTCACCACGGATGTTACATTTTACTTGCCTCGCTACATGTGACCACTTAATTTATTTTAATTAATTCATTAATTCATTTGTTTGGTGCTAATACTAAGGCTTGAACTCAGGGCCTGGCTCTGTCCCACAATTTGTTGGTTTTTTTGTTTTAGTTTCTTCAAGGCTAGCATTTTACTGCTTGTACCACAGCTCCATTTCTAGCTTTTGCTGGTTACTTTCAAATCAGAATCTAAGGACTTTTTCTTTGCTTGGTTTGGTTTTAAACCACAATCCTCAGATTTCATCTTTCTGATTAGCTAGGATTAAAGACATGAGCCACCAGTGTGGTTTCTACATTTTCCTCTATAATTATTTAATGCACATAGATAGTAATTTAAAACTGAGAATATAGAAGCAAGATGTACAGTGATGACATTGTCCTGTCAGAAATTTAAGCTAGGAAATTTCTTCTTAAGACCATAAACAAAAAATATCATGATATAATATAAGAGAACTCACTATTGAACATATGAGCTTTAAGTGCTTTCTACTCAATCCATTATTTATCGTTATCCATCATTAGAAAAAATGTATAATGCTGTAGTAAAATAGGAGTCCTTTGTAGGAATACTTAAATTTCTTCTTTTTTTTTTTTAAAGACACTTGTTTTCATCTAAAAAAATAGGCCTGTCTACTGTCTTCGGGTGATTTTGATGATTGAAGGTGCTTAATGAGAAGTCAAAGTGCATTAGTAGTATTTGCTATCAATTAAATCTCACCTTTTCTTCTTGGAGAATATAATGATTAAAGCAATAGTTCAGAATCAACAAGCAATAATAGTTCAGAATCACACTTCCAGCGTAAATGGATCACCAGTAAGTAATGTTCAATACCATTTTCCACAAAGTTTTGTCACAGATACAATTGGCCTGCCTTCTCTAGTTGTTTTCCTAACCTGGACCTATTCCTTCATTGTATAGGAAAAGTGTAATTCAAATGATTTCAGTCAGATCTGTTACTAGAATTATCAAGGATTTGGATTTTTGTCTGTAATTTGGTCAAAGCTATGCCTCTTCATGTAGGCTACTAAAAATATATTTACTATTTTCAAGTAAATACATAAATTCCATTTCCATCTTTTTTTAAAAATAAAATTATTTGTTTTATAAGTTGATAAGAGGGATGGATTTTGTGGCCAGGTAGGTCATTGCACATCTGTCTTTCTCTTCCTCTCTCCCCTTCATGCTTCTCATAGATAATATGACTGTTCCATAATTATCCTAATTTATTTTGCTTTTATATTTTTGGTTGCATCATTTCAATTTCTGCTCTGCCATTTCCCAAATCATTTACATAGAAGGCATTATTTCCTATTTTCTCATTCCTAGAATGACCTGCACATGAAGACACCACTGGCCCTCATTTTGAGTCTGTACCTTTGAATACTGAGGAAAATCTTTCCTCTGCTCTCCATCAATTCCCTACTCTCCAGCTAGAATAATTTAGAATAGTAAAAATGGAAACAGAGAAAATAAATCATGGTGAAAAAAACAGATGCAGAAAATTCTCTGGATTTTTCTGACCAGTTCAACCAACGTGAACTATTGGGGAAATACATGGACACCTCATTCCCACTGGTACTCAAAGTCTCTGATTAGGCAATTCTGATGAAGACAAGGAACAAGATGAAAAAGTGAGGAACTTTATCATTTGCAAGAAAAAATGGAGAAGTATCCAAGCAAATTTCTTCTTTGGGCTGCCGAAAATAATCGGCTTACTACAGTGTGGAGATTACTTTCCAAAAAGGCCACTCATGTGAATACGAAGGATGACGATGAGTATACCCCTCTTTATCGGGAAGCCTACAGTGGACATGTAGACATTGTCCATGAGTAGGTGTCTCAAGGCAGATATTCATGCAATAACTGTGAATGGCAGGACACCCCTGCACAGTACTTATATGTGGAATAATACCAGAGTGGCTTCTTTTTTACTTCATCATGATGCAGATACCAATGCCGAAACTAAAGTTCTCTTGACCCCCTTGCATCTTGCTGCTGGGAATAGAAATACCAAAGATACGCTGGATCTCCTTCTGTTGATCCATTATATCAACCCAGGTCTGAAGAAAAATTTGGAAGAAACTGCATTTGATATTGACAAAAGGATAATTATGTATCACTACCTCTTTGAAGTTGTGGAAGGCTGTACAAATTGTTCTTCTAAGTCAAAAATGGTTTGGTTATGTTTCTTAAATTTCAAAAATGTCAGTCCATCTTTGTGTCCATACAAAATATTTTCACAATACAAACCAACAACAATATCTTACTTTAAAAATTCATGAATTCCATGGTATTCTTCCAAGTGAATTGCTTGATTTTGATGTCAAAATGTATTCAAGAGTTGTTTGTATATCTCTATAATGATTTCTGCAGAGTTTGTGACTTTCTAATCAGAGATAATTTAAACTTATCTGTTGAAATGAGTAATACAGAAATTAAAGATATTTCTGGTGCTGGTATGAAAAAATATATTTTAAAATATTCTGTATTCTGTTTGTAAAATGTCCATAATCTATTTCATTCTCACCTCAATATAATACTTTGAATTCTACATTGTTTTATAATACATAGGTTCATTAATAAATGTGTCCTTTCAGATTGCATTCCATATAGAAACAGTTTAAGATTCCTTTTTCCCTAGGTCCTTATACTATTTTATTTCTCTGGGATAAAATGACAATGTTATCTAATTTCAGAAGTTTTGTAAAAGTTATGCAATGTAAAGGCCCTTCTAAGGTGTAGATTTAACACACTGATGTCAAACTAACTTTTAATTCAATTAATTACATGCATTGTTAGATTTGTATTTTTGTCATCAATTTTTTAATAACAGTTTTTCAATTCTTTTTCTTTTTTAGGGGGGGTTCCGCTCGTGGGGCCTGAACTCTGTGCTTGGGCACTGTCCCTCAGCTCTTCAGCTCAAGGCTAGTGCTCTACCACTTGAGCCACAGCGTCACTTCCGGCTTTTTTCTTATGTGATGCTGAGGAATTGAACCAAGGGCCTCAGGCAAGCAAGCCAAGTGCTCTACCACTGACCCAACTTCCCAGCCCCAGTTTTTCATTTCTTACATCTGAAGAATAAAAAATATGGAATACTTCACAAATTTTCATAACATCTTTTTGCAAGTGCCATCTTAATCTCTTTATTGTTGTAATTTGTGTAGACGTACTGCTGAAGAATGTAGTATCCTGTAAATTTAAGTAATTAACGATGCAATTTTTATACAGGCGTATACCCCTGTTTGCCTATTTCCAACAAGAATACCATATTGTTCCTAAAAATGCTATTGATCATATTTCTCTAAAATTCTGAGTATATTGGAAAAAAACTTATATTGCTTGGTTGATTGCTCACATTTGTAATTTTTTTTGTCAATGACTATTTTAAGTGTTTTTCATTTTAGTTTTGATCATACTTTGAAGCATTTATAGCTAGGTCCAAAGGTGATGGCTTTATCAACTGAGTTAGCTTTGTGGAGCTAATGGATTCAAAGTAAGCCTTGCTTAAGAGCTACTTCTAAATTTCTGCAGCTTAAAATTTCCCAAATGAGGTCTTACTGGCACATATGTCTCTCTGACCCTTTACCCTTCTTCCTTGTAGGAACAGACCAACCAGGATATCTTACCTTGACAGCATAGATTTTCTTACTGGAACAAAACTAATCTTAGTTACAAGGGATCATAGAGACATGAACAGTTCAAACAGAACAGTTCAGGCTAGAAGGTATTTTATCAAAATATAATTGTTTATTATACCTAACATTTCAAAAGTAGCTAAAGCCAAGAAGGTGCAAAAATTGTTCATATGCATGATTACCTAATGTGCTGGCCTGTCGACCTTCCAACCAGGCAGGAACTTACACTATTGTCTTTCTATCACCAAATATTTCCATATCTCCAGGAGAAGTCTATTTGTTTCTTCTGTACATTAGGTCGTAAATTGGTAACGTTTTAATCACAATGCTTCCATTTGCCTCTAGGCTGTAAATCTACAAATGGTAAAGCTTTAGGTCTAACTCTACCAAACACTGAGATAGAGATAATGGAGTACTATTTTAAAACAGAGTAGCCTTTGATACCGTAACCACAACAGAACAATGCAAAACATTCTCTTTTTTTTTTTTTAATTTTATTTTATTTTATTTGAGAACATACTGTACAGAGGGGTTACAATTACATGGGCAGGATAATGCATACATTTCTTACCAAGCATTGCAGCCTCTTCCTTTGTTTATCCTTCACCTCCCTTCCCAGCCTCCCCCCTCCCCCCCACCCAATCATACCCCCCCTCCCCCCCACCGACATTGTAAAGCTGGTTTTGACATGACATTTTGTACTTCTCATTGTTGCAACAGGTCCACCTGAATCCTTAAACGACTTGTTTGTCCCCGTCTCCTCCACATGTTATACTGACATCAAATATAGTGAAAGCGGGGGTTACACTGTGGGGGAGGGACATACAAAGCAACAAAGAAATAATCTTATAAATGGGTTAGAAACACATGCATGAAAGAAACAAAAACATTAAAATACATATTTGAGGGTTCGTTTTCCTAACATCACTTTCTCTGACTTTTTCCACTTGACTCATACCTATACTAGATATTGCAAATAAGGGAAACCATGGGACCTATGTTTCTTTGGGCCTGGCTTACTTCACTTAATATAATTTTTTTCCAAGCCTTTCCATTTCCTAACAAATGGGGCAATGTCATTGTTTCTGATGGAGGCATAGAATTCCATTGTGTATATATACCACAACTTCTTGATCCATTCATCTACTGAGGGGCATCTGGGTTGGTTCCATATCTTAGCTATGGTAAATAATGCTGCAATAAACATAGTTGTGCTGGTAGCTTTAGTGTGGCCTTGTTTGTGATCATTTGGGTAAATGCCCAAAAGTGGGATTGCTGGGTCATTGGGGAGCTCTATGTGGAGTCTTTTGAGGAACCTCCATACTGCTTTCCAAAGTGGTTGAACAAGTTTACATTCCCACCAACAATGAAGTAAGGTTCCTTTCTGTCCACATCCCCTCCAGCATCTGTTGTTGTTAGAGTTCTTGATTTTTGCTGTTCTAACTGGAGTGAGGTGATATCTCAATGTTGTTTTGATTTGCATTTCTTTTATGGCTAGGGATGTTGAACTATTCTTCATGTGTCTATTGACCATCCTTCTTTCTTCTTCAGAGAAGCTTCTCTTTAAGTCTTTTGCCCACTTACTTATTGGGCAGTTGTTTCTTTGAGGATTTGTTGTTGGGTGGTTTAATTTTTTGAGTTCCAAGTATATTTTAGATATGAGACCCTTGTCCGATGTATGGCTAGTAAAGATCTTCTCCCAGTCCGTGGGCTTTCTATTGATCTTGCTAGCTATGTCATTTGCCCTGCAGAAGCTCTGCAACCTTATGCAATCCCATTTGTCCAAACTTTCTTTGATTTGTTGTGTTTCCGGGTCTCTATTCAGAAAATTTCGGCCTGAGCCAAGGAGACCCAGGGTTTCTCCTATTCCATCCTGTAATGTTTTCAGAGTGTCTGCTTTGAGTTCAAGGTCTTTGATCCATTTGGAGTTGATCAAAGCTGGTTCAATATACGTAAATCAATTAATATTATTCATCACATCAACAGGAGCAAGAATAAGAACCACATGGTTATCTCAATAGACGCAGAAAAAGCATTCGACAAGATCCAACACCCCTTTATGATGAAGGTTTTGGAAAAATTGGGAATCCATGGAACATTCCTCAATACAATAAAGGCTGTATATGACAAACCTACAGCCAGCATTATACTCAATGGTGAAAAACTAAAGCCATTTCCTCTTAACTCAGGAACAAGACAAGGATGCCCACTCTCTCCACTTCTCTTCAATCTAGTATTACAATGCCTAGCTACAGCAATAAGACAAGATGCAGACATAAAGGGGATCCAAATAGGGAAAGAAGAAATAAAACTCTCCCTCTTTGCAGATGACATGATCTTGTATTTAAAGAATCCCATAGACTCCACTCCCAAATTACTCAAGCTGATTCAAAACTTTGGCAAAGTAGCAGGTTATAAAATTAACCCCCAAAAATCAATGGCTTTTCTCTATGCCAACAATGAGAAAAGTGTGGCTGAAATTAGGAAAGCAACTCCATTTGTAATAGCCCCACAAAAATAAAATACCTAGGAATTAACTTAACTAAAGAAGTGAAGGACCTCTATGATGAAAACTTTAAAATCTTGAAAAAGGAAATCAACATAGAACTTAAAAAATGGCAAAACCTCCCATGCTCCTGGATTGGAAAGATTAACATCGTGAAAATGGCAATACTTCCCAAGGCTATCTACAAATTCAACGCAATACCTATCAAAATTCCACCCTCATTCTTCAAGGAAATAGAAGAGGCAATCCAAAAATTCATATGGAACAATAAAAGACCCCGAATAGCAAAAACGCTCCTCAACAGAAAGAACACGGCTGGAGGAATATCAATACCAAATTTCAAACTCTACTATAAAGCCATAGTAATCAAAACAGCTTGGTATTGGCATAAGAACAGACCTCAGGACCAATGGAATAGAATTGAAAACCCAGAAATGAACCTACAGACCTATAGCCATCTAATCTTCGATAAGGGAGCTAAAACAATAGAATGGAAGACAGACAGCCTCTTCAGTAAATGGTGCTGGCAAAACTGGTTAACTACATGTAGAAAACTAAAGCTAGATCCTTATATATCACCCTGCACCAGAAAACATTTTCTTATATTAAATATAGTTATATATTTTATATTTATATGTGCTGAATTTATATTTCACACAGTGTATCTTACCAGAATTATTTGATAATTTGACAAATAAATGGATATTTATTCCAATAAATAAATTGGAATATAAATAGTTAGGCTTAGAATATATATTAGAACACAAAAATTATCAGTGCAATGTCTTTGGTATAAACTTGTGATACCTTCTAAGTGTACTTGGTCTTCTGAATTCCCCTAGTAAAAGAAAATGTTGTTTTCCTCTAATCTATAAGGGATTTTACTCTGTTGCTCTGTTTATTGTTTTAACTCGTTGGTCCCAAAATGTTTTTCTCCATATTTCTGAAGCATTCCTACTGATCATACCCAAATTTTGCTGATATAACATCTAATAGGTATTATTCTTCTGCAGGACACACGGGTCCTAGGATCCCAGGTCCCAGTTATCTACATTATCAGATAACGAGGGCAAGACTTCTCACCTAAGCCCATGCAACAAGCCAACAGAAAGTAATTGAAGACCCATCTCAATTTCTCATTTCCTATAATAGTTAAGGGCTCCACTTCTTTATGACAAATGAATTAGCAGTAAGTAATTGTGAACTGCAAGGCAACTTAAAATGAAAGATGAGATCACAAAATCTGAGAGAAAGTACAGTAATTCAAACTTTCAATTTACAGATGACCAGCCCATATGAGTGAAAAAGTTCACAAATGTCACAATATTACTTTTAATGCCCCTCTACTAATGATTAATGAAAGATTTCAGTCTAGCATAAGTAGGCCAAAAAATAGTTGCTGGAACGATAGATCCATAATCAGTCTACCAAGGCTAGAAAAACTTGACTTAGAGGTCAAATATAATTCAGAAAAACATTAATTGAGACGATCCTTAGTTCTTCAAAGTACTGGTACTTCAGTAAACTTGGTTCTGTTGTATCAAAATGTTGTCATTCTCAAACCAATGATAACCTACATTTAATCTCATGAAAATATATTTCTTTTCAAATAAACTTTTAAAAATCACATTCGCCAAAATAACATTTAACTAGTAAATGATGCTTAGTGACATTGCAACTTTTTCAAGTCTAGGCTGCAAGTTACAATAGAGCTGATTTATTTACCCAGCACTAATGGCAAACTGGTTCAACCACTCACAAAAGTGTAGAAATAATACCACCCACCATTTGTGTTGTTCAGTAGGTGGCTTCCAGAAATGTGTTAAGTAGATCAGCCCCCCAAATGTCAAACCTAAACAATAACTAAAATATTTCATCACATAATAAGATATATTTTAAAAAGTCACGAATAGTTGCCTTATCATATGTTGTTTTATGTTTTCTCAATCTGCCTAGCATAGTAAGAAATATGTCTTTAAGTCTTGAATATGGGTACTCATCAGAGATGTGACAAACATGAAATCTGTCATCTATTTCTATCATATTCCTATATAGTAGTAAATTTTAATTTTCTTCTTTTTCCCAAACTTATAGGTAGTAGAAAATATTATCCCATGTAAAATAAAATAATCACAAACCATTGTACAAAGCCATTTATAAAAACTGGTAGTTAGGAATACATTCTAAGACATTTTTAAACTTTCTTGTTGACTAAGATGAATCTTCCAAATGGATGAGAATAAAATCATGTCTAGGTGCTTCACATCTCCAGTCTTGCAAATTGTTATGGCAGATGAATAATTTATGGAAATATAAGCTGACATCGATTAAAGTATATGCAGAATTGATACTCAATGGTATGTATATAAACCTTTCAAACTATTACCAGATAGTTTAACAGAATGACTATCAGGAAACTGAAACAAGAAATGAATAATAGAAAAGATACAGAAGTAATGAAAAATGAAACAAGGGGCAAGTACAGCTAGAATACTCAATGTACACATATGATAAAGTAAGTGGTAAATCAAATAAATCGTGGAGAAGGGATTGGTTGAGAATGATAGAAGTGACTCTGATTCAGGAGCATTGGACAATTATATGGACATATTTAATTGCAACACACTTGCATGACCTTTTGAAATTCAGTGAAAAAAACACAACAAAAACACAAAAATCACAACGAAAAGGAAATCTCTAGAGAGTATGTATATGACCTCTCAAAATTTTAAATAGTTGGTGAAGGGCAGTCTTTTGGAAAAGCAACCAAAGCTGTTCAAATTGGGCAGTTTGGGTTAGGGGAGAATTTTGAACAAACTTAAATACATTGCCTAAGGTTATAAATCACCTACATCTAATGCAAATATTTTCTTCTGCTAGTTTTATTTGTCTGAACTGGATACTCCAGTCCTGAGACATAGTTTATAGCTTGTGAGAATAGAATGGAAGAAACAAGATCAAGAACCCATTACTACACTGGAGAGAAAAGAGTCCTCTAGGTTTTCTCTCATCTCTCTTCACTACTCTTTTTTCATACTTTTAAGTCAAGTGATTTTGAACTGTATCTTTCCTTCTTTGTTCTGGCAAAGTAATTGGTCAAACTAATTCTCTAAATATTATTGGCCATTTTATGTCTATCATGCTGTTTACTTGTCCAAGTGAGTCCATTAAACTTCCCCCTTGCATTTGGTTGCCACAAAATCCCAGCATCTATGTTAATGAGGACAAAGTATAATGTAAAACTTTGTCTCCAAAAACCAGTCCAAGAAGCTGTGATCACAAATATTTAGCTATACTTTTTTCTTTTACCTTGAAAGTCTTCTTATGTCTAAAATGCCCACAAAAATAAGTACTCCTCAACTTTTTGGTTCAATCACTTCTAAACTCAAAGTTATAATTTGCTAACAAGATGCTTAGAGGAAACTGAAAATACTCCACTTTTATCTTCTCTTAAGACTCTCCTTAGATACCAAATCTCGAACAGTGAAGTTGTTATTTACAAAATTATTTCAATAGATTATTTTTCTCTTGGTCTTGCATTTGCTCAACAATATGTATGGAGAAGAATAGTGTTAAATCACCCATACCTTGGATGACAGTGTCTGTTAAAATGGATAAAACTTCTATGTCCAACTTCTATGTCCTCCTCTTAGCTCTTGCCTGATTTCCAATTAATCACATCTTCTTGGCTTCAAGTCTAGTGAAGCTGACGGACTATAAGGCCTCCCCCACTGCTCTATCTTCATGGTTTCTCTTTTATTTGGATGTGGAATTTATTTTCATGTCTTCATTCAATCTGTCCTTCATTGTAGTGAGCCAAATAGGCTCTGAAAAATCACTTTAGGTAGCAAAAATATTAACACATGTATATAAAAATGTTTTGGCCTCCCTCCACTGCTCAAGCCAATATGCTTAGCTAGGGCTTCAAAGAACGCATTTTCTTACCTTTTCAATTTGCTCAATTTTTTTCTGATCCACAAACTTTTTGGCTTATGTAATAAGAGAAGTCTTCACTATCTCATGTTAAAAAGGTTATTATATTTTGTGAGCTACTTAGAAATGTGAAATCATTGGTTTGAATTATCCAATCAGATTTTTTTCTGTGTTTCAGTGCTTCACGTGCAAAAATATTGTGGAAAATATTACAATCAGAAAAGTGTAAACCCAATACCTTCTTTCATTGTGGAGGGCGCTTTCTCCCTAAATATTTTTATCAAATTATCTTTTTGAGGAAATTACTGTTTGGTAACTAAAGGTCAATTCAAAAATTTTGATGTCTTTTTTTAAGAATTTGGAATTTAACTTCCACTACAACCTTGTTTAACACAGTGAGAGTATGTTTCCTGGGTAAGGACAATTCTCAAGGGACCCTACATGATTTATAGCAAGGTTTCTGAGATTTGTTTGTTTAGTATGAAAATGAGGCACCTTCACTCACATTGCTCTCTATCCACTAAGTCTCCATGTATTTGTTTGCATGAAAGCCTATTTTCCCAGGCAATTTTAAATTTTCTTAATAGGCTAAGTTGATAAAAAAAAGTTTGTACAATTAAAATTTACCTGTCATAATTTTAAAACTTTTTAAAATTCCCTTATCAGAATTGCGAATTCACCAATCCTAATTCTACCTTTATCATCAAAAACAGTTCACATGTTTTTTTCATGATATAGTGTCCATGAAACTACTATTTTCCAGTTGCTTTGTTATGCATATATATGACCATCTATGCTGATGCTGAGCAAAATGAACTTCAAGATATGGAAACAGATTTTTATTTGCGGTTGTTGTTTTTAATGTACTATGTGATTTCTATTTTCTGTGTGTTTTTCCTTATGGTTTATCCCCTGCTGCATTTGATTTGGGTACCCTGTGTATTGTGTATATATTTACCTTAATTCGGGAAGAGAAGAGGAACAACAAAATGGCAAGACAAACGACCAAGGATAAACCAACGTAATAGCAATACTCATAAGAAAATATGCTGGAAATGTACATTAAAACTTGTCACAAGTAAGGGGTGAAGGAAAACAGAAAAATGAGAGTGGGAGTAACAAGTTTGAAAAGTTATGTATTCACTACCTTACAATTACTGTACCCCCACTGTACATCACATTGAAAATAAAATTAAATTAAAAAATAATCTGCATGAAATAAAATTTCACTGTATTGGTATAATAAATATTATTCTTTATGTAGTAACTTTTAAAAAATAAATTCTATTTGACATCTAATTTGAATTAATTACCCATTTTTAATAGAGGACAATCAACTTGAATGCTATCTAACTAGACAATATTTTCACATTATACTTGCCAATAATTTGAAAAAAGAATAAATTTAGTACTTTCTCATATTAAAACTGAAAACAGTTTTAATTCTATGGAAACCCACAACTTTTAAAAGTAAATAAGTTGTTAAGAGGACAATATATGTATTTGTTCTTCAAAATTCCTATGGCTGTTAACTATTCATTTTCAAATTCTGATCATTCCATACCTGAGAGATTCAAAACAGTACCTGTTTGCATGTTATAGATGCAGTTTCCAAAGGGGTGTTACAGATTGAGTAGTCAACAGAATAATAGCCACATTCTGGTAGAGAATAAAACTATGAAGCATCGGTAATAATTAATTCTTCAAGAGTAAGCAATTGTTTATCAGAGTAAGCTATTATTTCTAAGACCATCAATCAAGATTTATGCCATAAAGTCATCATAGTCCAACAGTTTTCAACTTATACTGTGCACCTTAAAATTCCCTTAATTCACATCACGAATTGCTTATCTCTATTGTGAAAAAATATACTACACCTCTGCTAATGTGATGCCCTCTGTGTTCTGGAAAGAACACAACAATAAACTGGGTTGCATCATTTTTCCCCCACTGGTATTTCTGAGATCACAACACTTGGAAATATTATTTATATTTATACTTTTTTAACTATCATAGATATTCAGGATGTTAAGATCAGAAGATTACAATACAAAGCCTACCCAGGCAGGAAGGTTCCCCAAATTCTTATCTCCAATAAACTTTTCAGCAAAAACCAGACAAAAGTTGCACTGAGGTTGAAGTTTTAGGGCACAAGCCTTGAGCATAAACAGGCTTAGAGACAGTGTCCAGGCCCAGAGTTCAAGCCCAAAACCTAGCTTTTTTCTCATTGTATACGGAGGTACATAATTAAGGAAACTGATTCCTGTGTTACATACAAGTAGAAGAAAGAAGATGTCACACAATTATCCTGTTCATACCATGTTATACCAAAGCCTCAAAAAATTGCTCTTTTTAGCCGGGCGCTGGTGGCTCACGCCTGTAATCCTAGCTACTCAGGAGGCTGAGATCTGAGGATCGCGGTTCAAAGCCAGCCCAGGCAGGAGAGACCATGAGACTCTTATCTCCAATAAACCACCAGAAAACCAAAAATGGTGCTGTAACTCAAGTGGTAGAGTGCTCGCCTTGAGCTGAAGAGCTGAGGGACAGTGCCCAGGCCCAGAGTTCAAGCCCCACGACCAACAAAAATAAAAAAAATTCTCTTTTTTTTTCTTTTATCTTTGTCGGTATGGGGCTTGAACTCTGGGTTTGGGCGCGTTCCCTGCACTCTTCAGCTCAAATCGAGTGCTCTACCAATTGAGCCATAGGGCCAGGTCCAAAAATTTGCTCTTTTTCTAAATTTATAAATTAATATTATATATTTATTGGCAACTCTGTCTACATTATTCACATTATCATTTTATACATGAACTGTTGGTGTTATCTATTAACTAAGTTCTAATTATAACTCACTTGAAAGAATATCTTAAGCAAATAGAGTGCAAGAATCATTTTTGAATTTGTCAATTAAACCTCTACTTAAAAAGAATTTTGTAGTATCCTATAGAATATAAAATTACATACAAAACCAAAATATTTTAAATCTAAATTCTAATTTGGCAAGATCTACAGTCCTACATTAGACAAACTTTGCTATTTCTCCAGGCTTAAGCTTTTGTAATCCTTCATCATTTCTTTGGAATCAACAGAATGATGATTACTTACTTTTCAAATTTTGGATTGGAATCATGAGCCATTTTGCATGTAGGAATGTTCTGTAATGAAGAGAGCATTTAAAACACAACTGAGGATTATATATGAGTTGCATTTCAATAAGAAAGGTGACTTCTCAAAACATAGTGTCAAAATTAGCCCAGACTTCCGACTGTGTATTACTTTCTTGTTTGATTGTTTTATTAAGACTGAATTATACTACCTGGTCCAGGTTAGGTATCACTATGTAATTACACTCTCTAATCTCCTGTCTTAGTCTGAGTGCTAGAATTCTAGGCTTGTATTATATTGCCCAGCCATAGTTTCTTGGTTTATTTAATCTTGATACAGACTAGCAATTCTGAACTTCCCCAGTGATATTATCCACTAGACTGCTGAGACTATTCATGGACTATTTTCAAAGATGTTCTAACATTTGACACAGGATATGAACATTTTCAGATGCACATGCAGCGGTCTCTGATTTATTCCTCCATGGATCCAATCATTGTAACATTGATTATATGACTCTCATACTATCTCTGATCCCAACCTATGCAAATAATCTCAAATTTTTTGAAGAAAGTTTACTTGAAGACTTTCTAATATTAAAACATAGCCCTTAATTCTAGTCTTACTCAGGACATATTTTTTATTGTTTTTAATTTTTCCACATATTCTGAGAGTTGTTTCATCTATGTATTTGTGTGTGCACATAAATGTGCCTCTGTGTGTATGTGTATGTTTGTATGTACGTATGGAAAAGACTCAGGTCTCATTCATCAATCTTGCTCATGACTGGTATTTCATCACCTGAGGCTTTCTTCCAATCCAGCTTTTGGCTGGTTAATTATACATAGTGTCTCAAAGACTGTTCTGTCCAGGCTGGATGCAAGCTGAACTTCCCAGACTCTTTTACATTCTTAGGTTTAATTTCTCCAGTAGTATAAACTTTTAAACTACAAACATTTTTGTGAGTGTTTAAAGTTTAAGCTATAGCCCAGTTTTTAACACAAGAATTCATATAAAGATAGATGAACATATATATTACATATGCTGAGTGTACAATGTTAGAAATGTGATCTTAAGCTGGGTGCCGGTGAGATTTCAGGATTGGGGTTCAAAGCCAGCCTGGGTAGGAAAATCCCAAAGACTCTTAATTGTAACCCTTTTTACAGTATTTTCACAATAAAGAATAAAAGAAAAAAAAAAGAAAACTGGAAGTGGTACTGTGGCTCAAGTGGTAAAGCATTAGCCTTGCACTGAATAGCAGAGGGACAGTGCCCAGGCCCAGAGTTCAAGTGCCAAGACCACTACCACCACCAATATATATATATATGTAAAGGAAAGAAAAAAAATGTCATTTTAGCCACCAGTTCATTGCTAGTATAATCCCTGCACTCTCAAGATGGACTTTTTTTCCTGTTAAGTCCATGCTCTTATATCTGACTTGCATTGGAACCAGAATTTTTCTTCCATTCTACTATCTATAAAGTTGCTTGGTTAGCAAGCATGATTTAGAAAGGGAGTGGCCTCATACTTCGTGTTCCATGCAGGAGTAATGGTTTCTCTATATTACTCTCATAAATCTACATTCTGGACTTGGCTTTATTGTTTCAATGTTGTCTTATTTGTAGAGTCTTCTATTGTTGGGAGCCAACAGTAAAGCTCAAAGGTCATCTTGACCCTTGTGCTCCCTTGAAGGCACGTACAAGGAACTGGCTTACTTGAAAGACACCAGGTGCCCGGGATTGCTTTGCTATGTCTGTAGAGTTTGTTTTACTTTTAACCAGTTGACTTTGTCTTGTTTTTACTGCACTCTGTTTTTACTGAAATTTTCCTTGTTTTTCTGGATTATAGTAACCATATGCTACTTCTTTACTTCTAACAGTATATATTAGGGAAAATTAAAAATAAATGGTGCTGCAGTATTGAGCTGCAGACCTCTGGACCGTAACATTTGTCTTGTCTTTTTTTTTCTCATCCTTGCCCCATAAATCAGTATTCCCTTTTGTTGCTGGCAGGCTCTGGCATTCTATAGTGTATTGAACCCTTATACTTAAACACAGAACTTCTTTTTCTCCTATAATTGCTATTGTTTCCCTTACTGTTAATTCATGTACACTTGGGAAATAATGCGCAACACATAACCTCACAAAAAAATGATCTGAGAATCTTCTTGCCATTTAAAAAACACCTTAATTTACAGAGAACGTACAAAGTTTGAACTGAATGTACTCATGGATAATGTATTTATAAGCAATATAAATTTCATATTTTCCCTTTACTAAGTTTTCTCTGAAACACGTGTTACCTCTGGTACAAAGGTGTTCTTGTGTTATTTCAGTCAACCCAGAAAACATTCATTATACCTCAGGCAACACCAGAAAACATTCATTATACCTCAGGCAACACCATCGATTGTTACTGGAAGTAACTGTTACTGGATGTGGAAACTGATCCCAGGAGAGGAATTGAATATAGCGGAATGACAAAGTTCAAGTTAACTTGTGCTTTCCTTTTTACTGTATAAGAAAAGAATCCAAGGCTTGAAAGAAATTCTGTTCCTGACTTTCTCAAGTGTGTTCTATGCTCATATAAAACTTTTGTGTAAATTTCTAGTTGAAAGTATTACATAAAGAAATAATGTGCCATTTGAAGGCCAGCACAGAACACAAAAAGTAACGTTGTTTTAAAAGTGTTCTACAGTAAAGAAACAAAGACATGAAGGTTTTAAAGTGTCTTATGGATGGATATTTCACCCTGGAGATGTTCTCTTGTTGCAGGAGACAGTTATCAATTCCTTTAGTCTGGTTCTGTGTTCTCCAGAGCAATAAGGATTCCAAAAAAGCAGGATGAGCATGATCAGCAAAAGAAGGCTCTTCTCAGATTAGTACTCCTTTTAAGGAGGGTCCCAAAGAAATATTTGGGATTTTTTGTTTGATTGTTTGTTTAGTTTGTGCTGGTTCAGGGGCTTGATCCCAAGGCTAGACCCTGTCACTGAACAGTTGACTTTCCTGCCCACCTGCCCTCAAAGCTAGTACTCTACTGCTTGAGCCAACAGTCCACTTCTGGTTTTTTGGTGTTTAATTAGAGATAAGAGTTTGACAGGCTCTCCTGCCTGGGTTGCTTTTGAGCTAAGATTGTAAGAAAGCTAAGTGACATCAACTATATAGTCTTGTCTTTTGATACAAGAAATACTAGATGAAGTTGACTGTAAATCTAATATTTGACAATTTTTGCAAGAAGAGACTAAGTCCAGAAAAGAAGCTGTAACTTAAATAACTCAGCAAATGTAGGTGTACTGAATCATTTTGGAATTATTTTTTTTCTGTTTGGGAAGATTGTTGATCTTGTTGTTCCTTTCGGGGAAACTTAAAGTCATATTTGCACTTGGTCATGGGGCTTGAACTTTGATCCTGGGCACTGTCCCTCAGCTCTTCAGCTCAAGTTGAGCACTCTACCACTTTAGCTATAGCACCACTTCTGGGTTTCTGATGGTTAATTGAAAATAAGAGTCTCATGGACTTTCCTGGCCAGGCTGGCTTTGAACCACAATCCTCTGGCCTCAACCTCCTGAGTAGCTAGGATTACAGGTGTGAGCCAACAGCACCCGGCTCATATTTGCATTTGTGTGCACTGAATGACATTATGTAGCCAAAGAATGGAATTTTGAAACAAATGATGACATTGCATGGCGTTACATATCTACCATCACAACTACAGAGGACCAAGCCTGGTGAAGCATACCTGTCACAGATAGGAGGACCACGATCCAACCCAGCCTGAGCATAGAGTCTCTATCTCAGAAATGCCCAAGACAGAAAGGTGGCTTTTCAGAGCCAGGGAGGGGAAACAAGCAGGGGAACATAGTGTCCCCAGAGGGGTGTCTGACACAGGCTGGAGTGGTGTTGGGGCAGCCACTCACCTGTGCTGCTGGGAGAAGTTTTTGGCTGCAATTCATACTGTTTATTCTTCTAGGTTTTGTATTTGAACTCAGGGTGTGGGTAATTCTGCAGCAATGTGGATGAAAGGGAAGGTCACCGTACTTGAAGATAAGAAAGTCAGGTCTGTTCACTAGTCATGAATTCAAGCCCAGCCCTGGCAAACGTACTATTTATATACATTGTAAAGATAGGATTTATACTTACGTATAGATGTTCAGTCCATACATGTATGGTGTGATTGTTCCTTATATTGTTTATTTTATTTATTTATTTACCATTGATTTTACTATGATGAAATATATTCTGTTTATTACATTGATGACATCCTATCACAGAGCATCTAGATTTGTAGAAATGTTCTCCATCATGCCTGACACCAAGGATTCTCAGAGAAAAAGAAAACAAGTTTCACATTCGGCTTCTTAGTCCACAATCCACTTGTTGGTAGTACTGGGATCTGAACATAAGCCAAGGTGAACACACCTACTTGTGACCAACTAAGAAGCTAGGCCATTCCCTGGATCTGACATTGATCCCCAGGTAGGCTATAGTCATAAATTCATAATTTAAATGTAGGATCTATATTGACATACATGTGTGGACAGGATCTTGTGTTCGGTGCACTTCTCCTTATTTTGTCTCTTATTCATGGAGGTATTGTGTGTTTTACTAAGCATGGTAACAAGTATAACTGTGCTGACATGGATGACAATCTTTTCCCATGGTTATAGGGTGGCCTATGCATTCTTCATCCTAGTTGAGACCCAGGAATTTCACAGGAGAGGAAAACGTGTGCAACAACTGGCATCTGACATCAGGATGAATCTTTTGTCAGTGCTAGGATTTGGACTCAGGTATCAGGGGAAGGGGAAGCTCACAATCCTTGAAGACTAGAATGTCAGGCCTGATCCAGGGCATGATTTGAAGCCCCAGCACTGGACAAAATAGCAAGCCCACCTTTCTTAAACATAGGATCTCTCTTTGCCTACAGGTGTGGTATGCATCTTGTGTTCAGTATAGTTATTCTTTTTATTTTGTGTCATCGTCAGGGATGTA
Organism: Dipodomys spectabilis; assembly: GCF_019054845.1. Classification (NCBI taxonomy): domain Eukaryota; kingdom Metazoa; phylum Chordata; class Mammalia; order Rodentia; family Heteromyidae; genus Dipodomys; species Dipodomys spectabilis. Next base: position 3,174,372 of record NW_024871140.1, read on the forward strand.
TTTTGTTTTTTATTGCATATGGAGACAGATATAACTGTGCTAACATGGATGATAACCTATTCCCATGCCTATGGAGTTGCCTATATAGAATTCTCCATCCTCGATGAGACCCAGGACGTTCACAGGATAGGAAAACACGTGCAACCATAGGCTTCTCACATCAGAATGAATCCTTTGGCAGTGCTGGAATTTGAACTCAAGGCCTAGCAGGCCCAATTGGTGAATGGGTCATGGTGAGCACACGACTCTGTGAGCCACTAAGCAGCTAGTCCATTCCCGGGACCTGAGATCGAGCCCTGGTGGGGGCCAATATAGTCATGAATTCATAAATAAACAGAGGATCTATATTTCCAAACATGGGTGGGCAGCATCTTGCATTCAGTGTAGTCATTCTCTTTTATTTTGTGTCTTATTCATTGATGTATTGTGTATTTTCTTGAGTATAGGATGACAGAAATAACGCTGGTGAACTGGATGACAACAACCTATTCCCATGAGTATAGAGTTGTCTATACATTCTCCATCATAACTGAGACTCAGGACTTTCACAGGTGCTAGGAAAACAGGTGCAACAATTGGCTTCTGACATGAAGATGAATCTTTTGGCAGGGCTGGGATCTGAACTCAGGGTCTAGCAAACCCAATTGGTGAATGGGTCCACATGAGCACACCAGCCTGGGTGCCATGAAGGAGCTAGGGTGTTCCCAGGACCTGAGATTGAGCCCCCCCGAGGGGAAAGTGAGGAGCATAATATTCATCTATTCATAAGCTGAAGCTAGTATGCATATAAGTACATATTTGTAGAGATGGTGGCCTGTGATGGAATCCAATCTGTGTGAATACTGATTCTTGGATCTTTCCTGATGCCTCCATTTCAAGATGCTGATGATTGTCGTGCTTCATCAACTCTTCTTTGGAAATAATCGATACTCCATGAGTCTTGCCTATCATTTCCTACTTGCATCATGCACGAATGACTCAATCAAGGATGAGATCGATCGAATTCCATGACTCTTCCTAGCTCCAGAAACGAGTATCTCAGGGTCTCCAGCCATTCCCTCCTTGTAGAGGGGCTGAACTCAAGCCTCAGGCCTGGAAAAGATAGTTCTTATATACATTTTAATGATAGGATTCATAGGGGCTGGGAAGGTGGCTCAGTGGTAGAGTGCTTGCCTTGCATGCTTTAGGCCCTGGGTTCGATTCCTCAGCACCACATAAGCAAAAAGAAAAAAAGCTGGAAGTGGCACTGTGGCTCAAGTGGTAGAACACTAGCCTTGAGCTGAAGAGCTGAGGGACAGTGCCCAGGCCCAGAGTTCAGGCCCCACGACCAGACAACCCCCCCCCCCAAAAAAAGATAAGATTTATACTTTGGTACAGATGTTCAGTCCATATTGTGTTTGGTGTGGTTATTCATTTTATTTCTTGTTTTAGTCATTTATTTATCATTTATTTTATTGACTCTGATGACACCTCTACCATTTATTACATTGTTTACATCCTATCACATAGCATCTAGATTTGTAGATATGTTCTCCATCATGCCTGACACTCAAGACTCTCAGAAAAAGAAAACATGTGTCACACTCTGCTTCTTACTTTATGATTAAATTTTGGCAGTGCTAGGATCTGAACTCAGGGCATAGCAAGCCCAATTCATGAATGGGTGAGTTTGAGCATGGCAGCCTCTAGCCAATGAAGCTGTCAGGTGGTCCACAGGAGCTCAGATCGACCCCCAGGTTTGGCCAAAACAGTGATACTTGAATAGGCAGATGGTGGCATGCAAGTAAATATATATAGGTAAAGAGTGCTAGAACCGTCTCTCTATGATTAAATGACACCTACTATGTTTCTCCCAACTTTTAGGTATTTATTATACCGCCATTGAAGGAATATTATTCTTTTCATGCTTAATAAACTATTACTTAAGATCAATCAGCATTCTAGGATTATTGCATCCAATTTTAGACTAGACTGATGCATGAACTACTTTTTCAATTGGAATTCCTATGCATAAGAATGAGTCTCTTGTGATCTCTTGCCATTGGTGTCAGGCCTGGGATTTGAACCCAGGGCTTATGTTGGCAAGTTGGCCTATGGTTGCACTGATAGCCCACCAGCCATCAGCAATGGCAGGTCAGGTCCACTTTGCAGCCGTATCATTCAGACCCAGGAGGGTCATCGTGCAAAGAAAAAAATTGTAAAAACCCAGCCCTCTGAAGCTCTCCACATTTTGTTATTTGCAGCTTTTTTTTTCTTACTGAAAGCCCTCTGAGCCTAGGATCTCAGGATCGGCTATGGGTCCAGAGACTGTACCCCAGCCTAGGGAGATCCAAGCTGAGACAGTTTCCACAACCTGAGTTCAAGCCCCATGGTTGACCTCAATAAATAAATAAATATTTAACTAAATTAAAAAAAATAAAGCCCCCAGGTTTCCAATTACTGCCAGTTTTATTTAGCCGCCTGGGATTTGAACTCAGGGTCTTGGTAAATCTGTAGAAATGTGAGGGAAGTGTTACCACTACTTGAGTTCAAACCCCGTGCCAACCAAAAATGAAATACTAAATCACTGACATCGGTAGGGGGAGGTAGTTGTGGAGATGGGAGGGAAGGGATGGTAGGGGGAAAACAAAGGAGAAGTCAAAAATGCTCAATAGGAAATGTATTCATTACCTTGCTCCTGTAACTGTAACCACTGTGTACAATATTTTTACAATAAAAAACCTACATAAAAAGAATGTAGTTCTCAGAGAAGCATTTTGGAAGTAAGGGAAGGATGTCTGAATAGCTCTACAAAATTCTACACTGCTTTATTTTAAACGTTCAGTATGGAACTGAATAAACAAAACTGCTTCCATTTTAAAAAAATAAGTCACTGTCTTGGAACTGGGGCTAGTATTTCTGCCATTGCTAGGATTTGAGCTCACCGTCCAGGTAACCCTTTTGCACCATGGGTGAAGGTGAAACTCACTGTCCATGAGGAAAAGAAATTCAGGCTAGAGTTCCCAGGGCCTGAATGAAGGCCCTGTAAAGGAAAAAATATTTCTATACATGTAGGATATATGATATATACTTATATACATATGTTAATTTCATATTATGATTTTTATTACTGATTTGGTATTTTATTTTACTTTGATTCATCAATTTATTACTGTATTAATTATTATACATAATATTTATTACATTTTGCACTTCTATTATAAAATTATACACAATAAATTAGGACATTGACTCATTATTGATTAGTATTTTATTAAGTGTTGAAACATAATACATAATTAAATGGAGCATTTGTTGCAGTCCTCACATGTTTAGAATTTCTCCCAAATATGAGCTTTATGTTATCTTTGGAAATCTTTCTATTGGGATTTCTTTAGATGGTTTATAGTCAGAAGATTTTCTTGAGGATAAGCAAGTGAGGATAAAATTGTCAGGGTGGGGCTAGAAATGTTGCTTAGTGGAAAAAAGTTTGCTCAGCATGCGTGAATGTCAGATTTTGAATCCTCAGTGCCACATACTCAGAAAAAGCCAGAAGCTGTGGAGTGGCTCAAGTGGTAGAGCACTAACCTTTAGAAAAAGAAGGTCAGAGAGAGTACCCAGGCCCTAAGATCAAGCCCCAAGACTGTCAAAAACAATAGGCCAGATGCCTGTGGCTCACACCTGGAACCCTAGCATCTCAGGAGGCTGAAAGCTGAAGAACACAGTTCAAAGATAGCCTAGGCAAGGAAAACCTGTTAGACTCTTATTTTCAGTGATCCACCAAAAGCCCCCATGTGGTCCTGTGGCTCAAGTGGTAGAATATTTGCCTTGAGCTGAAGGGCTCAAGGACAGTGCCCAAGCTTGAGTTTGAGACACAATTGGAAAAAAAGTGAGAGTTAATCAAAGTACTTTCCTATTTGTTAATTATGTAGCACATCCATATGCCCAGCCTCTCAGACTCTAGCATTGTAACCTTGTATCCACAGGGTTCGGAAAGGTCCAATGTTGAAAAGCTTAATATGCTCCCCAAGCCTTTTGTGATAAGAAGTTGACTTGTATTGTCAATGTCATTACAGTTCTAAATCTAGCAGAGAACCAGTAGCTCAGGCCCATCCCTCTAGCTCAAGAGGCTGAGGTCTCAGGATCACAGGGTGAAGCCAGCCATGGCAGGAAAGTCTATGACACTCTGATTTCCACTTCTGAAAAGTCAGTTATTCAACAGCTTCCTGTGTTTCCCTTGGTGATGAGAAGTACTTCCACTCTAAATGTTCTTAGAGTTCTTGAGCTAGAGAAGCAGGAAAGAAACACTATTGACCCATCCTGAGTTCAAATGAAATTCTCAGGATCCAAGCCCTAGCCCTGTTAGCAGAAAGAACTCCAGTGTAACACTGTATTTGAAGGACAGAAAACAGTTGCAAAAGCCAGGCTAGGTACAGAGACCAGGCCTGTAGGATTAGGAGCAGAATATACACACTCAACAGGGAAGTGAGCTGCAAAACCAGTTCATTCATTCCAGGCACAGGAAGCAATGTGGGGAAACCTGAAACATTTGTTAGAGTTACACCAGTGTCAGGCTTTTCTCAGCCTCTTCAAACAATGACTAATTATCCTTCCTTCCTCAGGTGAAGGGAGCCTCAGTCTATCTTTACCTTGCCTATAGAGAGCCAGTTATGTGGGGTAGGGGGGAAGAATAGAGTAGAAAAATTCTGCTCTCTGGTCTTAGGAAGTGGGTTTTTGACTCATCTATCAGATTTAAAGGCCCTTCTTTTACCTCTGCCAGTCCATTCTCCTTCCTACATTCTCCACATAATTATTGCAAATCCTCAGACCAACTAGAGGCAGGGCTGTTTCTCTTCTCTCTCCAAGCACCTGAGATGGAATCTAGCGCTGCTCTCTTGTCTCTGGGGCCATTGGCTACCTGAGAAGTGGAAAAGAGACAGTATTCCTGCTCTGTGGTTGTGTGAAGGTGATGCTGGTGGCCTAACACATTCCAGAAGGTCTCATGACTGGGAATTGTTCCCATCTTTCCTTCTGACATCCAAGACCAGGTTCATCAATCATCTTTCTTTCTTATCTCTCTCTCTCTCTCTCTCTCTCTCTCTCTCTCTCTCTCTCTCTCTCTCTTTCTCTCTGTGTGTGTGTCTATCTATCTTTCTTTCTTTCTGTCTGTCTGTCTATCTGTCTGTTTGCCTTCCTGTCTGTCTGTCTATCTATCTATCTGTCTGTCTACCTATCTATCTATCTATCTATCTGTCTGTCTATCTATCTATCTATCTATCTATCTATCTATCTATCTATCTATCTATCTATCTATCTATCTATCTATCTATCTATCTATCTATCTATCTATCTATCTATCTATCTATCTATCTATCTATCTATCTATCTATCTATCTATCTATTTTTCTATCTACCTACCTAGCTACCTACCTACCTACCTACATATCTGTTTGCCAGTGCTTGGGTTGAACTCAAGGCCTGGGCACTGTCTATAGAAATCTAATACTTGAGCCACAGCAACTATTCTGGCTTTTTTCAGTGTATGTGCTTCCGAGGAATGATACCTAGGGCTTCTTGAAGGCTAGGCAAGCACTCTCTCAGTAATCCACATTCCCAGCCCCCTCACCTTTTCCTTAATGGTAGTTTTAACATGTGTATGCTATCATTTTACATCCCCATGTTTAATTTTCTGGATACTGGTTACATCTACGAAACCTGATCTTATCTTCTCCTGCCTGATTTGTGACTATTCCTGCATTGGCCTCATAATAAAATGTAAATAATGGCTGCTGAAAGCTTCACTGTGTCTCATATAAGGACACTGGCCTGGAACCCTGCAAGAGAAAAGCCACGGGCCTGAAATGAAGAGAATGATTCTATATGCTCAAGGAGCGTATCTGAAAAATAAACTAGTAAATAAAAGCAGAAGCAATGCATACGGTCTGTTTGCACTCAGGAAAGTAAAATTCATATAAGTAGGTAGGGCACTGATACATAAACATGGCCTTCTCTTTTTGAATTTTTTTTTGTGGCCATCCCAGGGCTTAAACTCAGGGCCCGATGCATTCCTCAGCTTTTTCCTAAGGCTGAGGCTTCACCACCGCTACAGCTCCACTTCGGGCCATTTGGTTGTTAATTGGACATAAGCGCTTACCAGCTTTCCTGCCTGGTCTAGGCTCTGTCTCCTGCTCAGCTTTCTCTCTCCAAGCTAGAGCTCTACCCTCTGGGCCACTGTTCCACTTCTGGTTTTCTAGTGGTTTATTGGAGATAAGAGTCTCACAGACTTTCCTGCTCAGGCTGATTTTGAACTGCGATTTCCCAAAGAGGCTTCAAGCGGCATTCCTCAGGGATTCAGCTAGGAGATCCCCCACAGAAACCTTTAGTCTAAATCTAAAGCGGCACTAGAGAAAAAGAGATACATGAAGATGCTTCTAGTGTGTTCTAGACACTTAAGGTTGGAGACACACAACACTCATAATTATATTATTTTATAGGCAACAGGAGCAATGCAGACAGCATGAGGATCACTCCAGCTTTTGGTCCTCTCATCCTCAGTAAATTCACTGCAGCTCAATTCTAAGTGATGGAGCTGGCATGTCCTGTGGACATTTGCTCCCAAATCCGGTGACACTCATTTCTCACTTTTGTCTTCAGACCTGTGACCAGATGGGAAGATAAGGAGAGAAAATTCTTCTCAGATAAAGCAGCTATAAAGAACTTTGGGTAGTTAACTTATAGATTCAAACCATTGAAATGACCCTATTAAGGCATCAGATTGTCCAGATTAAAAAATGAAGAAGAAAAGAAAGAAGGTGCCAGAGGCTTCTCTCTGTAATCCCAGCTCGTCAGGAGGCTGAGATGTAGAGAATCTGAGTTTGAATCCAAGCAGCTTAGGAAAGTCCATGACACTGTTATTTCTAAGAGATCACAGGAAAACCCAGAAGTGGGTCTGTGATTCAAGGTTAATGTTCTACCCTTGAGCAAAAGGAACTCAGGGACAATGCCTAGACTCATAGTTCATCCCTAGGAATTGCCTCCTCAAAAAGTATAGACTTTTAAATATTTTTTTGTCAGTACTTTTGAATCTGGCTGGTATTATATTCTCTGAAAAATCAACTTTGCTTTCTCATGTAAACTAAAGTCTATGCAAACATTTTCTGTCAATTTCAATATCTTTTCTCCTTTATTTCTTTCTATAATTGTATATTTATTTCTCTTAGGCTTCAAAAACAATTCTAACTATATCTATTTAGATGATGATTGGAGTATATTCTTATTTGTATTGAAATTGTTGTTATAGCACTAAAATAATAAAAAATGTTGTGCTATTAATCTTAATTTTTTTGTTGTACTTAAAAAACGGATGTATTCAGAATTCCAAATCCTGTGATTTTCTGTCTTCTTAATATTTTTATTATTGTTTGTAATACAATATACTGTTTTATAATCATTTCAATTATAATGTTATTGAATGTAGTTTGAGTGTCATTGGGGAAATAAACTAAAATATTCACATTTTGTAGTTAGAAAAATAGAGACTGTACATCCATATCTTTGTGTACGTATGGATATATTCCTATAGGTGAAACTCCAGAGAAGCTATGATGAATGGCACCAAGCCAGGAAATTTGTATTCAATAAAATGATTTCATAACATAGACTGCTTTGATGAAAGTGCATGTTCCAGGGCTCTCCTCACTGTTCCCAATGTAGCCTGAGGGTTTCTCTGCATTCCAGGCCTGCTGGAAGAAGTCTCCTGCATTGTCTGGATCGACAGACAAAAGGTTTCAGTCTTGTACACCTGTTTAACAAAAAACTCGATCTGGGTCAGATAGTGAGGATGAGTGTTGGCAGGCTCTGAAGGTCAGGAGAAAAAGGTCTCCTTGTACCCCAACCTATCTCTCTCCCCAGTACTCTGGTTTGACAGGAAGCCTTCATTTGTGTCACCTTCCGTGGCAGGCCAAGTCCTGTGCACTTATCTTGCCTTTGTGAGATTATATTCTGGTGTTCAGATACAGTGCTCAATATAATTCAGGAGTCCTTCTGGTAGAAAACTAAGGCACTGAACCTTATGAAATGTGTCATTGAGGGCACTGATGGGCCTATGATGCCTCTCCTAGGTTTCCGGAAGCTTGGAAAATCCAAGCATATGTCGGATATCACAAAGCTTCCTGTCATCTATGGCTGGTGAAGCTCATCAGCTGTTGAAACCTTTGACCTCTCCTAGTTGGGTCCTGGGTGGCTAGATTTTGGGGTTGAACACAGGGCCTGGGTGCTGACCATGAGCTCAGTGCAGAAGCCCGGAGGTTTAACATATTGTGCAAAAACATCATTTCTAGTCTGTGTGTGTGTGTGTGTGTGTGTGTGTGTGTGTGTTTTTGTACACCATCGCACGTGTGCATGGGCACATACACCATTCCTTGAGGTGGAACTCAGGACCTGAGCACTGTACCTAGTTTCTCTTGTACAAGGATAACCCTCTCCCACTTGAGCCACAGAGCCACTTCAGACTTTTTTTTTATTGATGTGATCCTGAAAAATTAAATCCAGTATTTCATACATGCAAAGCACTCTACCTCTAAGGCACATTCCCAGCCCTCTACTTCAGGTTTGTTAGTTTGTTTCTGTCTTTTTTTATTGTTGTAGGACTTGAAGTCTGGTCCTGGGTTCTGTCCTTGAGCTCTTCAGCTCAAGTCTTGTGCTCTATCACTTGAGCCAATGCGTCACTTCAGCTTTTCTTGTGATCAATCGGAGCTAAGTGTCTCAAGGACTTTCCTGCCCAGGCTAGCTTTGAACCATGATCCTTAGATCTCATCCTCCTGAGTAGCAAGGATGACAGGCATGAGCAACAAGCACCCAGCTTCCACTTCATGTTCCTTAGTGGTGAATTGGAGATGATAGTCTCATGGTATCTTTTGTGTCTGGGATAGTATGGAAACCATATCCTCAGATCTCAGCTTCCTGAGAAGGCAGGATGACAGACCTCAGCTATAAACCCCTAGGCTGTGGCCTCTGCTGCAAGGGGGTCCTTGATTCCATCCGGTGGAGTGTTAGCCATGAGCCCAAGAGGTAAGGTACAGCACCTAGGCCACTAGTTGAAGGTTCATGACTGAGAAAAAAACAAAACCAAACATTTGTCTGCAGGAGACAACTCACTAGTCTTCAGTAATACATAATTTTGTCCCTACCATGGGGACATATCTGTGCCTCAATATTCTCCGCATAATCATCTCAGTTGTGGAGCTCTTTCATGGAACAGATGAAAGAATGCACTCTGTGAAGGACACAGAACATGGCACTTTTTGCGTGACTCAGCACAAAGCATCCCGTGAAAGACACAGCACCCCGCACCCAATGCAGAACTCAGAACACTGCAGCCTGTGAAGGGATCAGCACATAGCACCATGTGCAGGACTCAGGGCAGAGCAGCCTATGAAGGACTCAGCACATAGCTCTATTCCACAAGTTGTCATTAGAATTAGGGTTCTTTCATCAGTATCACCATTCTTTGAGGATCATTTCACATGTTCACATCTAATGGTTTAGTGGATGTTTTTAGGGGGGACGGGAGGGTTAGCCATGGATCTTGAACTGAAACCATGAGGATACTGTTCTAATAACATTTGCTCAAAGCCAGAGCTCTACACTTTGAGCCTTATTTCAAAGAGTCTAGCAGACTTCCTGCCAGGTTTTAAAGCTCCAGAGCAGCCAGGATGTTGGGGGGAAGCCAGAGGAAGCCAGGATGATGAGGGTAACCCATGGATGTGGGTTGCAGCAGTTTCCATCTGGTTAAGTCAGGTTGGTTACAGCTGTCAGCACCAGACTCCTAGCTTCCTTTGTGATGAGGTTTTGAAGTCCTGTCGTTCTATAGTTGCAGAACATTCTACCTTCTTTTGTCGGCAGTCCTGGGGCTTGAGTAAGGGCTTTGACACTGTCCCTAAGGGTATGTGTGCAAGTCTAGCACTCAATTGATTGAAAGATAGCAGAACTTCCAGGTTTTCTGTTTATGTGGCACTCAGGAATCGCATCCAGGGCTTTGTGTTTACTAGGGGAGCACCCAACCACCGAGCCCCAGGAGTGAACGAGGTATAGAGATTGCTGTATGTAAGTATTATATACACAAATAGATGTATGTATATTATTAATTTATAGATAATATTACTACCAATTATTATGTCTCCATTAAATGATGTGCCCTGTTAACAATTAATAAAGCATTAATTAAAATTACTCAATAATCTATTATTGTTTATCACATATATACCTACATCCATACATATAATTACATATTTTATAGAATGAGACAGATGTCTAGGTATTATTAAATTATGCCTGATGTGTTACTACCAATTATTAGGTATTTATGTTTCCATGCAATTTTTATTCTGTTAATGCTTAATAAAATAATAAACTTAATCCACACCCTATCATTATTGTGTCTAATTTTATCCTAGAATGATTCACTACTAATTCAATCTGTTTTTCATTTATTGTAGTGACAATTCTTCCACCTATGACATTCTTTACATTTATGACATCCTATTACATAGCATATAGATTTGCATCTGAATTATACATCCTACCTGTCACCAAGCACTTTCAAAGAAAAAGAAAACATGTGTCATGCTCTGCTTCTCACTCCTCGATTACATTTTTGGCAGTACTGGGATCTAAACTCAGGGCCTAGAAGGCTCAATTCATGAATGGGTGACTGTCAGCCCAGCAGCCTCTAGCTAATTCAGCTGCCAGGTAGTTCCTAGGCCCTGACATCGAGCCCCGTATGTTGACCCCATATTCTGCTTAGTGTAGTTATTCATTTTATTTTTTATTTCATTCATTTATTTACCATTTATTTTATTGACTGTTATTACACATGAAATATTTATTACATTTATTACATAGGATATAGATTTGTCTATGCATGAAACTTCACACCTGACAACCAGTACTTTCACAGAAAAGGAAAACATGTGTCACCATGGGCTTCTTACTCCATGATTCAATTTTTGTGTGTGCTGGCATCTGAACTCACAGCCTACAAGGCCCAATTCATGAATGGGTGAGTGTCAGCACCCCAGCCTGGGGCATAGTGAGCTGACAAGCATTTCTAGCACCTGAGATCAAGCCCCAGGCGTTGACAAAATAACAGATTGACATGCAGATGGTAGTACACAAATAAATATAGATCTTTATAGAGTGCCAGAAATGTCTATACATTATTCAGTTATATAGGCTACATTCCTATCAATTCTTGGGTATTTATTATGCCTCCATGTAATTAATATTATTGTTTACAACCTTAATGAATTATCAATTAAATCAACCCCTGTCCCAAAACTATTGTGTCCATGTAATCAATAGTATTCTATTGATTCTATTGATTCTATGTGTCAAAAATATTCATTAAAATCCCCTGGTCTCTGAAAATCACTTTGTCTAATTATATAGTAGTATACAAAACAACTAATTCAACTTTGCCATTCATATTCTTCCATCAGTATTCCTATGAATAGGAACGAGACTCTTAGGATCTCCCTCCATTGGTAGGGGTCAGGACTGGGCTTCAAACACAGGGCCTATGTTGCCATGTTGGTCTATGGCTTCCCTGGTAGCCCGCAGCCTTTAGCAATGCCAAGTTACCAACATTTTTCAACCATGTCATTCAGACCCCTGATCACCTTGCAAAGAAAACAAATGTAAAACCGACAGCCATCTGCAAGTTCCTAGGTTTTTATTTATTTATTTTTTTTCTGTGTCGCATTAATTTTTTTTTTCCTTTAAGCCTTTGGGGCCTAGGCACCCAGGTTTGGCTGTGGGTTCAGTTTTTGCACTCTAGCCTAGAGTGATCAAAGCTGAGGCAGAATTGCCATGACCTGAGTTCCAGCCCTGTGCTGGACAAAATAAAAATACATACATACATACATACATACATACATACATACATACATTAAAAATATTTAAAATATTATGAGGCTCCTTGCCTTGGAATTCATGCCCTTTTTTTCTGCCAGGCCGAGGATTTGAACCCAGGATCTGGGTAAATCTGCAGCACTGTGGGGGATGGAGAAGATCACCGTGCTAGAAGACAAGAAAATCAGGCCTGTTCCTAAGGACTGAATTCAAGTCCTAGCACTGGAAAAAATAATAATCGTATACTTTTTAAATACATGATTTATATTTACATATACATGTTTACTGCATATTGTGGTTAGTGTGTTCATTTTATTTTGTGTTTTATTTATTTCTTATGTATTTTAGTGAGCATAATTACACATATAACATTTTTGCATCCTAATACATAAGACATAGATTTGCCTATGTATACTATATCATTCTTGAGTCCCAAGACTGAACTCAGGGCCTGGCAGGCCCACTTCATGAATGGGTAAATGTTAGCACACCAGTCTGATGCAAGTGAAGTTGGTGGGCATATTTGAGGACCTGAGATCAAGCCCTAGGAACGGCCACTATATAAATAGATAGATGTTTAGATTGCAGTGTGTGTGTGTGCATGTGTATGAATTTACATATGTATATACATCTATAAATGTATACAGAGAGAGACAGATAGACATTTATGTAGATTCTAGTGTATAACCCTATATAAAATTTGATGTCTATATCTTATTTTATATAGTCTATTACTACCAAATATTTGGTATAAAATTATGCCTCCATTAATTAGTAACTGTAGAAGACTTAATAAAGTATTAATCAATGACTTATTTATTGCATACAATCTTATACTGGAATGACTAGCTAATTAGTACATTTTAAACATTTTATTAGTGTTCCTATAGATAGGAATGAGTTTCCTAGGATCTTCAGCCATGTGTAGGTGGCAGTCCCAGGATAGAACTCAGGACCTAGGTGTCTGGTTTGGGCTTAGGCTTCACTGACAGCCCACCAGCTTTTGACCATGCAAGGACACGTAAAATTTTCAAGCTGAATCATTGAGACACAGGAGGGTCACAGTGCTAAGGAAACCAAGGTAAAACTGTTGTGTAAAACTTATCGTTTTTTTTCCTCCTCCATTTTTGTTGGTTTGATGTATTTTTGCCAGTGCTGAGAGTTGAACTCGGGTCCTAGGATCCCTTGATCATCTGTGGGTGTAAAAGCTGAACCCCGGCCAAGGTTAATCGTGGTTTAAAACACAATAAAATGTTTACTTGAGCAAAAAGAGCTCAGGGAAAATGTCTAGGCTCACAGTTCAAGCCTCAGGACCTGCCACAAAAAAGAGCTAATAACTCCATGTGTATGTGTAGTATACATGTATTTGTGTTGGTGAATATTCATAGTCTCTATGAAGAAAGACACCCAGCTAGGAAATTTGCTTTGAATAGAATGATATCATAGCACAGAGAGTGCTTTCAAGACAGTTCATGTTCCGGGGCTCCCTTGCTGTTTCCAGTGTAGCCTGAAGGGTTCTCCATACCCCAGGCTGCTGGAGGAACTCTGCCTCATTGTTAGAACCGGCAGAAAAAAGGCCTCACTCCTGTACAGCTGTGTAACAAAAAATTCATGTAGGCCAATTAGTGAGGATGAATGTGAGCAGGCTCTGAAGGTCAGGAGAAAAAGGCCTCTTTGTATCCCAAGCTTTCTCTCTCCCCAGTGCTCTGTTTTGACAGGAAACCTTCATTTTTGCCACCAAACGTGGCAGGCCAAGTTCCCTGCACTCATTCTCTTTTTGTATGCCTATGTTTCAGTGTTGAAACAAACTGCTACCATTAATTCAAGAGTCCTTCTGGCAGACAATTAAGGAGCTGAACCTAATGAAATAATTCATTATTGGCAATGGTGCTTCCGTGAGTGTGTGTGTGTGTGTGTGTGTGTGTGTGTGTGTGTGTGTGTGTGTGTTTGTGTCTGTGTCTGTATCTGTGTCTGTGTGTATGTGTGTATACACCAGTCCTGGTGCTTGAACTCAGGACCTAACCACTGTGCCTGAGTTTCTCCTGTACAAGGACAGCATTCTACCACTTGAGCCACAGAGCCACTTCAGGGATGTGGTACTTTTCTAGAGATGTGGTACTGAGGATTCAAACCCAGGGTTTCACACATGCAAAGCAGTCTACCCCTAAGAAATATTTCCAGCGTTCCAGGTTTTTTCTTTCTTTTCTTATAAGTTGGAGGAGTTCAAGTCTGGGCCTGGATGCTGTCTCTGAGCTCTTCAGCTCAAGTCTAGTGCTCTACCACTTGAACTACAGCACCCCATCATGCTTTTAGATGGCTTATTGGAGATAACCATCTAAGGGATTTCCTGCCCAGGCTGGTTTTGGACCATGATCTGGGATAGTTTAGAACTGAGAACCTCAGCTTCCTGAACAGGCAGGATGATAGACTTCAGCTAAAGCCACCTAAACCGTGACACTTTGCTGCAAGGAGGTCCTTGCCTCCACATGGTAGAACGTTAGCCATGAGCCCAAGAAGAAAGTCTGCACCTAGGGTCTGCGTTTAAGGTTCATGATGGAGAAAACTAAACCAAAACAATTGTCTGCAGAAGACAAGTTACTAGAGCTCAGTATATACAGAAATTTGGCCCTGACTTGGGGACATATCTGAGCCTCAACTTTCTCACCTGCACAATCATCTTACCTGTGTAGCTCTTATTAGAGCCAGATGAAAGAATTCAACTCATGAAGTACTCAGCACACAGCACCCTGTGAAGGACTCAGCACACAATACCCCATGAATGACCCAGCACCCCATGAAAGACTCAACACCCAGCACCACAGGAAGGACTCATCACATAACTGGATCCCACAAACTGTCACCATTCATTCAGATACATGTCACACACAGCACAAATTCATATCTAATGGTTTAGAGGGGTGTTTTTTTGTAGGGAGGGTCATCAGCCTTGGGGATTGCTCTCATAGGTTCGAGATACTGTTCTAAGATCTTTTCCTCAAGGCTAAAGCTCTACCACACTGAGGCACAACTCAGAGTCTCTCAGACTTCCTCCCAGGGCTGAGTTTTCAACTCACCAGTGTCTGATCTCATCCCCTGAGCAGCTAGAGATGAGCCAGCAGTGTCTGGTTCCATAGTGCTGGGTTGCAGCTGTTGACCTCTGGCTAAGTCGGTTAGATGGCAGCCGTCAGCTTCAGACTCCCAGCTTGCTCTGTGATGAGGTATTTGAAATCCTGGCCTTCTATACTTGTAACTTGTTTTTGGTTCCAGTCCTGTGGCTTAAGTAAGGGCCTATACACAGTCCCTAAGCTTTCATGCTCAAAGCCAGTGCTCGACTGCTTGAGTGACAGCACTATTTCCGGCTTTTTCTGTGCATGTGATAGTGTGAAATTGAACCCAGGGCTTCATACATACTAGGCGATCACTCTATCACTGAGCCTCGGGAATGACAAGTGTAGAAATAGATATGAAGATTGTTACCTATGTGTATATTAATATATATATATATAATTTATGCATGTATGTATATATGTATAAAACAAGACAGAGATGTCTGTATATTATTTAATTATATATACTATATTACTACCAATTATCGAAAAATTATTCCTTCCTTTATTTATGTATTATGGTTGAATAAATAACAAAGTATTAATTGAAACAGTCAATGTACTAAGATTATTATGTATGATTTTATAATATAATCATACACTAGCTACTAATGTAATTGTTACTTTACAACATTCCATTCGCATGGATGTATATCGGAATGCGTTTCTTAGGATCTTCCACCATTCATAGGTGACAATCCTGGGATTTGAACCCTGGGCCTAGGTTACTAGTTTTGACCATGGCTTCCCTGATAGGTCACCAAACTTCAACAGTTCAAGTCCTGTACACTTTCCAGGCCCTGTCATTTAGACCCAGAATGGTTGCAATGCAAAGGAAAAAACAACGTATAACTGCCTTCTGAAACTTCCAGTTTTATTCTTCTCCTTTTTCCCCCCCTCCTTTTTTCTTTTTTCTTTTTTTGGTTTTGGGGCCAGAACTCTGAGTCTGGGTGCTGTCCCTCAACTCTTCAGCTCAAGGCTATCACTCTACCACTTGAGCCTTAGCACTACTTCTGGCTTTTTTCTGCTCATGTGGTGCTGAAGAATGGATCCTAGGGACTTATGCATCCAAAGCAAGCACTCTATTACTGAGCCAACTTCCACGCACGTATCCTTTTTTTTTTTTTGCCAGTCCCAAGATTTAAACTCAGGTCCTAGGATCTCAGGATGGGCTGTGGGTCCAGAGGCTGCACCCCAGCCTAGGATTATCGAAGCTGAGGCAGAGTTGCCACGAGCTGAGTTTAAGAACCATGCCTGACCAAAAAATTAAGGCCCTGGCTCTGAATTTGCACCATTTTTCTGGCAGGCTTGGGATTTGAACTCAGGATCTGGGTAACACAGTGGCAGAGGAAGTGTGATAGAGGAAGCTCACCGTCATTGAAGACAAGAATTTCAGCCCAGTTAACAGGGTCCAAATTCAAGCTCCAGCACTGAAAAAAATAATATTCGTATATGAGATCTATTTAAATACATTTATTACCCTTACTTTTTTATTTTATTTAGTATTATTACATATATGACATTTATTTCATTTATTACATCTTATCACATGGATATATTTGCATATGGATTATACATCATACTGAGACTCAGGACTTTCACAGAGAAGGAAAAAAATGTGTGTCAAAATTGGCTTCTGATTACACATATAAAATTTTGGACATCCTGGGTCTTGAACTCACAGCCCACAATGCCCAATTCCTGAAAGAGACAGTGGTAGAATAAAAGCCATTGGCAAACTGAGATGCCAGCCAGTTCTGAGAACCTGGGAACATGCCATAGTAGTGGCTAATAAGTATAGATATAGATATAGGTAGATCAACCGATCGATCAATCGATCGATAGACAGCTAGATGTGTTGTTTGCAATATATATGAAAGAGACAATGTGAGGATATGAAATTATATATATTATGAATTATTATCAAATTATTCCTCCATTTAATGGAGTATCATGGTTGAATACTTATTAAAGCATTAATGTAAAAGTAGTCTGTGTTCTTTAATTGAGAGAATCATACCATGGTGCTAGAATGGAAGACATAATCCACTACTTTTTGTGTGGCATTCTATAAGAGAATCATGAACCAACTGTAAATTTAATTGATACTTTTATAACATTCCATTAAGCATTCACAAGAATAGGAGAAATTATCTCAAGATGTCCTTCCATTTGTACATGGCAGTCCTGGCATTTGAACTCCAGGCCTGGGTAGTTTACTTCGAAATGCAAACCATTAAAATGACACTGTGAAGATTTCAGTTTGTCACAATAAAAAAAAGAACAAGAAGAAGAAAAGAAAGCCAGGTGTCAGAGGCTCCCGCCTATAATCCTAGCTTTTCAGGAGGCTGAGAGATAGAGAATGCCTGTTTGAATTCAGCCAGGACAGGAAAGTCCACAGCACTCTTATTTCTGAGAGATCACAGGAATAAAATATCACCATGAGTCAGGCTGTGGCTCAAGGGCAGAGTGCTACCCTTGAGCAAAAGGAGATCATGGACAGTGCTTAAGTTCATAATACAACCCCTGGACCTGCCAAAAACAAAAACAAAATCAAAAAACAAAAAAACAAGTAACTCCATGTCTCGCCATGTATGTTTGCATACATTTCTATTGGTGAAGGTCCAGAGTCCCTATGATGAAAGGCACCCAGCTAGGAAATGTGTTTTGAATAGAATGATT
The DNA here is from genome assembly GCF_019054845.1 of Dipodomys spectabilis. NCBI lineage: Eukaryota > Metazoa > Chordata > Mammalia > Rodentia > Heteromyidae > Dipodomys > Dipodomys spectabilis. The sequence continues at coordinate 3,192,050 of NW_024871140.1, forward strand.
TCATAGCACAGAGAGTGCTTTCCAGACAGTGCATGTTCCAGGGCTCCCCTCAATATTCCCAGTGTAGCCTGAGGTTTTCTCTGCACCCCAGGCTGTTGGAGGAAGTCTGCCTCATTTTTGGAACAGGCAGATGAAAGGACTCACTCCTGTACAGCTGTGTAACAAAAAACCCCATCCAGGACAATTAATGAGAAGGAGTATGGCTGGGCTCCAAAGATCAGGAGAAAAAGGCCTCTTTGTACCTCAAGCTGTCTCTCTCCCCAGTGCTGTTTTGACAGGAAGCCTTCATTTGTGCCACTTGCCTTGGCAGGCCAAGTTCCCTGTACTTATCCTGTCTTTGTTAGACTATGTTCCAGTGTTGAAATAACCTGATACAATTAATTCAAGGGTACTTCTGGCAGACAACAAGAGAGCTGAACTTAATTAAATGATTAATTATTGGCAATGGTGCCTTCCTAGGTTTCTGGAAGCTTGCTAAATTTAAGCACATGTGTAATATCACATAGCTTCCTGTCATTTAGGGCTGGTGAAGCTCATCAGGTTTTGAAACCTTTGAGCTCTCTTAGTTGGGCCCTGGGTGGCTAGGTTTTGGGGTTGAACACAGGGTCTGGGTGCTGACCATGAGCTCAGAACAGAAGCTCAGTGCTTTACCATTTGGTGTCACAGCTTCACTTCTGGTCTCTGTGTGTGTGTGTATGTGTGTGTGTGTGTGTGTGTGTGTGTCTGTGTCTGTGTCTGTGTGTACATGTATGTGTGTGCATACACTTGTCCTGGAGCTTGAACTCAGGACCTGAGCACTATACCTGAGTATTTCCTGTACAAGGATAGCACTTTACCACTTGAACCACACAACCACTTCAGGCTTTTTTCTAGTGATGTGATACTAAGGAATAAAACCCAGGGATTCATACATGCAAAACACTCCACCCCTAAGACACTTTCCCAGCACTCCACTTCAGGTTTCTTTCTTTATTTTTCTTGGAAGTTGGAGGAATTGAAGTATAGGCCTGAGTGCTGTCCTTGAGCTATTCAGCTAAAGCAAATCTCTGTACCACTTGAGCTAACTACCCCTGAGGGTTTTTGGCAGTTCACTGGATAGAAGCCTCTCAAGGAATTTCCTGCCCAGCCTGGCTTTGGACTGTGATCCTCAGCTCTCAGCCTCCTGAATAGCTAGGATGGCAGGCAGGAATTGCTGGCACCCAGATTCCACTTTAAGTTTCTAAGTGGTTAATAGGAGATAATAGTCTCATAGGACCCATTGTGTCTGGGACAGTTTTGAGTCGAGATCCTCATATCTCAGCTTCCTGAGTAGGCAGGATCACAGTCCTCAGCTACAGATACCTAGACTGTAGCACTCTGTTGCAAAGGAGTCCTTGGCTCCACGTGGTAGGGCGCTAGCCATGAGCCCAACAAGGAAGGGTCAGTGGCTAGGCCCTGAGTTCAAGGCTCACGACCGAGAAATATAAACCAAAACAATTGTCTGCAGGAGACAACTCACTAGAGTTAGGTACATACATAATTTTGGCCCTGACATGGGACATATCTAAGCCTCAAGTTTCTCATCTGAACAATCATCTGACTTGTGGAGCTCTTATAAGGACCAGATGAAAGAATGTACCCCATAAAGGACTCATCACACAACACCTCCTGAAGGACTCATCACATAGCTGTATCCCACACACTGTCATTAGAATTAGGATGCTTTCATCAGTATTATCATTCTTTCAGAAACACATCACAAAACACACTAAGTTCACATCTAATGATTTAGAGGGGTGGAATAGTAGCAAGCTTGGTGGAAGGGTAAGGGTTGGATGGGGCCAAACAATTAACCCACCATGTGGCCAAGATGGCGAACTCAAGATGGCGAATTTCTGAAAAAATGCAAAGAAAGCCTGAACAAAATAATCAAACTTAGTTTGGCCAGCCTTTGAGAGGGAACCTAGAGGGGGTCCCCGGGACCCAGCCCATGTCACACTATTCAGGGCACAATCCAAAAAGTTGTAGAAAAGTAAGGGTGAGAAGAGGCAAAAATTGTCTAAATCTGAGAACGGCATAAAAATATTAGGTGATCTGGCTATCCAGGCAGTGCAGGAAGAATTTCAGAGGGGTTTCACAGCTCGGACATGACACGCAGCCCCTGATCAAATGTGTAGGAGAGTCAATCTGGTGAGTGAAGGAGAGCTGACCAGGCAGAAGCAGCGTTACGACTTCCTCCAGAGCCCTCTAGAGAGAAATGGCCAAGCCCCCCAAACCAAGCATCCTTGGCTTTGGAGGTGACCAGCCTTTTGGATAAAAGACTTACAAGCTCTCTGGCGTGATGCCATATCTGAACAGAGATTGAGCCACCCAGAGCCATAGAGAGAAGTGTTACTCACCAGAGTAGAGAAGTGGTGTGGATGTGGATGTGAAGGTTAGCAATAGTTTTGGTGAAAAGTCTCATGTGGTGTCTCAACGCAGTTTGGTATGCAGAAAAGGGGTGGTTAGGAAATTCTAACATTTCCAACTCAAAAACCTCATCCGACTCCCTGCACCATATGTAAGGTATTTTAAATAGGTAGGTTTCATTAGATAGCCATTGAAGAGAACAACACAGGCTATCCAGGCAGGAAAAGAAGTTTATTTACTGAAGTGCTGCCCCCACCACACATGGTGAAGCTTGGCTGAAAAGGAAAGGGGGGATAGCAATTTGCATTTCTGTAGAAATTCATCCATCTCTGCTAGGTTTTCCTTTCTTTGTGAATAGAGTCTGGAATTATTTCTTTATGATTATTTGGATGTCTTGAATGTTTCTTGTAATTTTTCCTGTCGCATCTCTGTTATTGTTTTGGGTCTCTTCTCTTATTTTGATAGTACTCTTGCTAGCAGTCCATCAGTTATATTGCCTTTAAAAAACAGCTTTTTGTTTTATTAATTTTATTTATAATTTTCTTAGTCTCTATCTCATTAATTTCAACTCTTATTTTGGTTATCTCTATCTAGCAGCTTTAGGTTCAATTTTTTCTTTTTTCTCTAGCAGTTTTAGTTGCATCATAACATTGTTTACCTGGTCTATGTTTTATTGATGTGTGCACTGAGAGCAATAAATTTGCCCCTCAAGACTGCTTTTGCTGGGTCCCATAGGTTTCTTTGTGATGTATCTTCATTTTCATTGAATTGTAGGAACTTTTTAATTTCTTCTTTAATTTCATCTGTGACCCATGTCTTGTTTAACAGAGTGCTGTTTAATTTCCACGTGTTTAAGTTTTTTCTACTTTATGCCTTGTTATTGAGAACAAGTTTGATTCCACTTTGGTCAGATAGAATGTAGGGAATTATGTTGATCCTCTCGTATTTACTTAAATTCCTTGTATGAACTAAGAAATGATCTATTTTAGAAAAAGTTAATGGGCGTGTTCCTGTGAGCTAGTGCCAGGAGGCATTTTTCCTGGAGTCTGGGTGGTTTGCCACCACTGTCAGCTGCTGCTCCTGCTCCAGGTCAGGCTAGGCTGTTTACACCAGCAGGACAGGTGTGCCACGCTGTGAGTCTAGGGTCATTTGCCACTTCTGACAGCTGCTGCTGCTCCTGACTGGGTTGGGCTGCTTGCACAAGCCAGGCAGAGGTGCCGTGCCAGGAAGGGTGAGGGGAGTTTTCATGCCAGCTCTGCCTTCTGAGATTTCTGTTTGTATTCTCTGGGTTGGCACCGGATCTTGGGAGTCTAATGGGAGCCTTGGGATACTTGAGGGTGTGTGGTCCTCATAGGGTCCAGAGCCAGGCCACTTAAGCAGCCTGACATGAAGCCCCACCACTTAAGCTGCTAAGTGAGGAGCCTCATCACCAAAAAGGGGTAGGGGAATGGTCTTCCCACTTTACTCTATGTGTAGGTTTTTCCCTTTTCTTTTTTCACTTCCTGTATCTCTCTAAGTAATTGCCTCTTTTTTGTGGGTCACTTGGAGAAACAGCATTGAATTCCAAGCTCTGTATTTGGTTGGAGAGATCTGTGAGGTTTCCCTGCTGTTCCATAGCCATCTTGGCCCCTCCCTCTCAGGTAGAGTTTTTCTTAGGTGGCCGATGGGCCTTGGTTACCAAAGGATAGGTACATAAAAGAATATGTTGTAAAGCCCTGCAGATTGTAGTTATATATTTCTGTTAATATAGTCTTCCCAAGTCTAGGAACCAAAGTGGGTGGTCTACCCTAAAGTCTTTCAAAGGGATTAAATCCTACAACATAAGGGCTACATCTTGCTCGAAGAAAAACAAAGTCAAGGAGGCTCACCTAGCCATGGCCAATCACTGTATTTAATTTAGTTAAAGTTTCCTTTAAGGTCATATTCATTCTTTCTAGTGCCTTGAACTCTGAGGTCTATAAATGGATTGTAACTTCCAATTTATTCCTAGGGCGTTAGTTAATAATTGAGAATTTTCACCATGAATGCAGGGCCATCTTTGGACCCCACATCTAAGGTAAGCCAAATAAAGGAATTATTACATGCCTCCGCTCGGCCTGAAAATATGTCCACTATTACTGATACCAATACCCATACTTTCCAGGCTTTACCTCTATGGAGTCCATTTTCCCAAATTCACCATCTGAGGCTCCTCACAAATAATTTCTTTCCATATTTTCCAGCTTTTCAGCATTTACCTGCTGAAAATTACCTACACACATTACAAAGGATTGTCAGGCTGAGGCCCCACTGATTTTCAGAACAGTTTTAGGCAGTGGCCTTGGGCAATTTACCAGGATGCAAATATCTACATGTAACCTGACAGAAAACTTGAGCCTGTATGCATTTTTCACAAGCTCAGTGTCAACATTTGCACCCTTATTACCACTGTTTTTGCTTCCTCCTTTAATCTTAAGGACTAGTAGCTCGAGAGACCCCATTGGTTTTTGAATGGTCACCCAAGCTACCTGATCAGCTCAGATGTTTCCCTGTATTTTAGGATCTCTAGTTTCTTTAACTCCTGTATAGTATTCTGATCCTTGGAGACTTCTTCCATTTTATTTTCCTCCTTTTCTCTCAAACTTGCTTTCATTATCCTCCTCTCCTTCTCAATGGGCTCTTTAACCCGCAAGTGTTTTGGCAGTGTCACTGCAGAGTTCTTTTGACTGGCCAGCTGCTCCTCCTTCTCACAGCACATTTGCTTGCTCTTCTGCCCCTCCCTTCAATTCACAAAGGTGCTATTGAGAGGTATTTTTCCCACCCCCACCTGTTGCATTGTGACATGATGCTTCTGCATTACACTTACGGTGAAGACCTCAGCAATGTTTTGGGGCTTTTTTCCTAGTAGTTTCTCTTTCTAATTTTCCACTTCAGTGTATTTTTGTGACAGATCTTTCAACTGATTTTTTAGCTCTTCTGTTTTTCTTTCTAATGCTCTTTCCCTTTCCCTGGCATTCTCTATCAGAGAATGTTATCCTTTAACTCTTTCTGAAAAGTAGCAACCTCTTTCTTGAGCCTGATATTTTCCTTTTCACTTTTCTTGGCCTCATTTCTATGACACAGCACTTCCATGCCTTCTCTGCTAACTACTCTTTCCATCTTTCTCTGTTGCTTTGAATTTCTGGTGACACTCTTCAAAGCTTATAATTGACATGAACTTCAGCCTAATACATTCTTATATCAGTTCCTTTTTCATGGCCATGAGTTCTTAATGTAATTCAGAGCCCCAAGCTCCTTTGCAAGTTTCTCCAGAGATATGAACACATTTTCCAAGTGATTACTGTGATTACTTAACCTGTCATTTTCTAACTTTTTCCTCCTTGGACATTCCCTTTCCCAATGTCCATTTTGTTTGCAATAAGCACACTGATCTAGTCCTAGAGGTTTCCTGCTGTCATTTGTTAACAAACTGTACTGTCTTGCCAAGTGTTTCTTGATCCCTATTTTGGTGCTCCTACCAAAACCCAAACCCCCTTCTTAGACTTGTTTTTCCCAGGGTATCTCTGTTATCAAACACCCACTGGGCAACCACTTCCTTCTAACTTTTGAAGATTTCTTCTAATATCTGGGGCTGACTGTGCAACAAAGGCCATATTTAGGTCGCTTTGATTCTCCAGGGCTTCAAAATCTATAGGCATATAGTCCTATAGTCTTCTGGGAGAATTTTCAGAAAATCATTACATTACTCACTGGGGAAATGTACCATCTCACTCACCTTAGATTGATGACTTGGCTTTCTATCCACTGCAGTATCGCTGCTAACTGAACCTGGCAATACTTGGTAAGCACCTCCATAACTGGATCGCTGTTAGTCTTAGCTTAGGTAAGTCTGGGGAAAGACTTGTACCAAATGGTCTTGTTCAATAGTGTTTGGTCCAAGGACCACCTTCAAGTCACCAAGCAGGATACACTCCTTTTTTTACCAGGTGAAAAGCACCTGTAAAATTTGCTGACACTCATCCCAGATGTGCTTCTGTGTGAAAATTACTGTCTCTAATGAGGTAATGAACCCCTGTTTTTTTTCTGAAAATTATGGATTTTTCTGTTTCCAGTTATACAGGACACTAGTTGTAAAGTGAACATATATTAGAAAGGGGGCCTGCCCACCATCTCCTCCATGTTCCTGTCTCAAGGGTAATAAGGGTAACATAGTACATTGTACCACTTCAGACTGGTATAAGTAACCACTTTTGGTATGGGAGGACTTATCATTACAGGTGCTGATGGCAAAGAATAGGAGGGAGAGTACATCAGTGCATCTTCCTCTGAGAGATTCTGTAACCCTGTGGGAGAATATTTCTTGGATATGACAATGTTAGGCCTTGTTCTCATATCCTGAAAAAAGGAGCATGCAGAGGTGCATACAGGACACAGTTAGAATTATCAGCATACGTACACAGACCAATAACCACAGACACTTAACCCACATGTCCCACAGCTCTCAATGTTGACCTATAAAGGAGGTCCCAAATAACAGAGAGAACATACCAGATTGCCTCTTGAGGATACTGCAGATGACCTCTGAAGGATGTCACATATATCCTCCCAAGGAGGCCCTAGATGACCTCTCATGGAAGTTCGAAATTGCTTCTCAAGGAAGTGTCAGACAACCTCCAAACGAGGTCCCAGATGTCCTCTCAATGAGGCTGAGATTACCTCTCAAGTAGCTCCCAGATGGCCACTCAAGGAAGCCACATATTAACTCCAGAGGAGGTTCCAGATATCCCTCTTGAGAATGCCACAGATGACCTCCAGAGAAGATCCTATATGGCTTCTCAAGGAATTCCCAGATGATTTCCGGATGGTCATAGATTTCTCATCAAGGTAACCCGAGATGACCTCCCAAAGAAGTTCCAGATGACCTAAGGAGGTGGTCCTAGATTGCCTCTTAAGTAAGCTCCAATATCTACTTTGGAAGAGGTCTCAGGTGGCCTCCTGAGGATGACCCTCTGGAGAAAGTCCAAGATGGCCCCTGGAGAAGGCCCTAGATGACCTTCAGGTTAGGTCTTACATGGCTTCTCAAGAAAGTCGCAGATATACGCTTGATGAGGTTCCAGATGGATTCCCAAGGAAGCCCTACATGACCTCTCTAGGAGTTTCCAGATGGCTTCCCAAGAAGCCACAAATGACCTCCAGAGGGGGTACCCAAACAGGCTAACAAGCTTGCCAAGACGCACCCCTAGAGGTACCTAAATGATTTATGTCCATGTTGGTACTCTGGAGACAAACACTCGAGGTAGACTCTCAACCCTGAGGGCTGACACTCTCACCTATGAGTATTTTTCCCTGGAGCCAAGGCTTGATGCCATCCAAATGGATTATCTTGATGGGGTCTCAAATATTAGGACTTCTATAGTTCAAGAGAATCCATTGACACACATTTAATATGATAAATGTTTTCCAAACTACCAACCCCCCAAATTATGATATCCAAAGTTCCAAACATCAAAGGGCAAGCCTTTTTCCCCTTCCATTTGTCTCTTCTTTTCTACATACCTATACTTCCTTTGAGGCCTTTCCCTTTTTCCCTTGTACCAGATCCTTCTTCTCTTCAGGCCTCTCCACTCTCTACAGGCTGATCTGCTTTGCCTGGTTTATCAGTTGCCATCCTTCACCTCCTGCTCTCCCTCAACTTCCTCTCCTCCCAGGTCTTTCCCCTTCTGCTATCTCACCACTTCCTTCCTTCCAGGGTGTTTCCCTTTTTCTCTCCCCTTCTATTGCTCTGAACAAGCAGCCCATATAAAGTCTGTACCGCTTCTCCACTACAACTACCTAACAGTTTTCAACTGTCACATCCCAAACTGCCCAGAGCCCAATCATTTCTTAACAGCTCAACACGTGGTGATTAATGCACCAGCCCCTCCCACAGAATGCTCCACCTTCTTTGGTGGCGTACTTTGTCTTCTCCAGCTAGCCAAGAAATGGGGCCACGCTTATTAACAGAGGCTATAGATTATCGGGGATCTGTTGATCGTTACAGTATCCTCCTTGTGAACTAGTAGCAATTGAAATTGGAAATTTAATTTTGATATTACAAACTCGTTTTGATATCACAAACCCATTTTGACATCATCACCACCACGACATCACAAACCCATTGTGACAACATTGTAATTGTGACATCATGATTCCATTGTGACATCTCAAATCTATTATGACTTCTTAGCTCCTTTGACAAATCACATGCCCTTTGCAACATCACAGTCCCTTTGTGTACCCATATGCTTGTTGTTAACTAATGACAATTGAGATCAGACATGCCATTATAACATCAAAAATTGTGATATCCTTAACAGTATGACATTACATTTCCATTATCAGAGCATCAGCTCATTGTGACATCACCAAACTCAATGACATAATCGCATTATGACAACAATTCTCATTGTGACATCATAGACACATTGTGAATGCCTATTTTGTGATTTCATTGTATTTCAATGTGACATGAGAGTTGATATCAAAAACACATTTTTGTGCCGACATAACCATTTTGACAGCATAATCACTTTGTGCCATCACCATGCCATTGTGATATCACTTACACAATGTGACATCACAAACTTCTCCTGTCCTCATAACTTTTGTTTCATGCTGAATGTTATGTTTTTAAAATGAGGTTGCCGAGTAAGAACCACACCACACACGTGGTATTCAGGCAAGGGGTAGGTTTATTCATTGTTCCGGCTGGCACAGGCTATGTTGGTCCTCCATGGGGCTGGAAAAGACCTGGGAAAAACCTGGGAAAGAGCTGGGAAAAAGAGTGTCTGGGTCTAGGCTAGGCCATTTATAGGGTATGGTCGGAGAAAGGTGTGGCCACATCAAATTCAGATGTGACTTCAGTAGATGCAGATGTGACCTCTTCTAGGTGTGCCAGTTGCCTAGGTAATGTAGGTACTGGGTAGACTTTGCTGTAAGGAGGGTGGGGTCTGCTTGCCATCAAGGAGCTGAATTTACACTGATATTGTGATATCTTAGACCTTTTTGCCCTCATAATTTGTTTTCAAACTCATAGTTCATGTATGACATGAGATACCAGAAATCCACTGTGACGTCATGACCATTGTTACATCACACTGACAGATGTCATGATTACCATGTCACATTGTGACATCACAAAAGGTTTTCATGTCACAAATATTTGGTGATGCCATACAGGAAAGGGGTCACAGTAAGTCTATGATGTCACAATTTGTTGGTGATATTCAAATGCCATAATGGATCTCATTTGTCATGAAATCACAGAGAATATGAGTTCACAAATGGACTGTGGTATCTCCAAATGCATGTGTTGTCACAAATGTGATGAAGTCCTAGGAGGATTATGATGTCACAGTGTGACACAATGTTCATGATCTCTGTCAGTATGGTGTCACAATAGTCATGATGTCACAGTGGATTTCTGATATCACATATAACTGAAATATTATAAGGTTGAAAACAGATTTCGAGCTCATAAAGGGCTTAAGACATCACAATTGTAACACCTCACAAGACTTATGAGGACAGGGCAGTTTTGTGATGTCACAGTATGTTAGTGATAGCACCATGGCACTGTGATGTCACAAAATGATTGTAATGCCATATATTTATGAGCTCACAATTTTTTTCTGATATCAACCCACATGCCACATTTGAAATAGAATGAAATATGAGAAATGGCATTTACAATGTATTTATAAAATCACAATGACAATATAATGTCATAATGGTATGAGGTCATTGTAAATTGGTGATGTTGCCAAGAGGTAATTGTGTCATAATGAATATGTGTTGTCACACTGGTGATGGGGTCACAAAGGGGTTGTGATGTTACAATGGCATATATGAATTCAATTGTCATGTGTTCACAATGAGGATATGAGTACACAAAGGGACTGTGATGTCACAAATGCTGTGTGTGTTTTCAAAGGTAATTAGGGGTGATGATAGCTTTATGATCCACAGTTGTGATCAGATCACAATGGGTTTTTGATGTCATAATGATTTTGTAATATCTCAAACACATGTCCAATTTCAATTGCTACTATTTCACAATGTGCATACAAGTTCCCAGAAGGAGCCTAAAGTCCTAATGGACATGAAATTTTTTTAATGTTATGAGGTCATATTAGGTTTGTGAATACACAATGGGACAGTGATATCACCATGGCAATGTCAACTCACTACATCATGTCAAAATATTGTTTTGATGTCACAATTAGTTGATGATGCCACATTGATGGTGAGGGCACAAAAGATTGGTGATGTCACAATGTGTTGGGCATGTCACAATGACATGATGGTTCTCAATTGTCTTTAACTTACAATTAGTATATGAGTTCACAAAGGGACTGTGGTTTCTCCAAAAGTATGTGTTGTCACACATATATTGAAAACCTAAAAGTTTTGTGATGTCAGAATTTGGTACAATGGTTATGACATCTGGCAGTGTGATGTCACCAATGTCATGATGTCCCTGGGAATTTGATATCAAATGTCATATGTGAAATCAAATGAGGTCGACAACAGATTATGAGGACAAAAAGGCCTAAGGTATCAGAATTGCAGCATGTCACAAAGTTTATGATGACAAGATAGATTTGTGATGTCACGTTTGGTTAGTTATATCACAATGGCAACTTGATATACAAAGGGATTGTGATGTCACAATGGTTATGAGTTCATGATTTGTTTATGATATCAACATACAGGCCACATTTCAAATAGAATGAAATCACAGAAGAGGCATTCATAATGTGTCTATGATGTCATGATGACAATGTGAAGTTATAATTCTATCATATAATTTTAGTTTTGTGATTTCACAATGAGCAGATTGTGTCACAACGACAATGAGATATCACAATTTTGATGATCTCAGAAATTGTTTTTGATGTTAAAATGTCATGTCTGATTCTCAATTGCCAATATTTCACAGTAGGGATTTGGATACACAAAGGGACTGTGATGTTACAAAGCTATGTATTTTTTCAAAGGTTATAAGAGGTCATAATAGATTTAGGATGTCTCAATGTGATCCTGGTGTCAAAGCAGCAATGTGATATCACAACGAGTTTGTGATGTCACAGTGGTGATGAGGTCACAATGGGTTAGTTATGTCACGAGTTTGTAATATCACAATTAATTGATATTTCAATTGCTACTAGTTCACCATGAGGACATTGTAATAACCATCAGTGCCCCTATAATCCACGGGAACTTATAGTCATCATGGCCTCCTGGTCTGGACCACGGGAGAGGAGGGTGCATGCCTTTGGAGGGGGAAGGACATGCTGCTGAAAGAGATAGTATGTCAAGCCCCACATGATGAGCTGCCAAGAAGTGATTGGGCATGGACATTTGAGAAGTGAAGATTGAAAACTGTTAGATGGGAAACATATTGCAGTTGGGGAAGGGTACTGCCTATGTATAGGCTGCATGTTCAGAGCAACAGAAGGGGAGAGAAAAAAGGGAAAGGCCTGGAAGGAAAGAAATGATGAGACTGCAGGAGGGTAAAGACCTGGGAGGAGAAGAAATTGAGGGAGAGCAGGAGGTGAAGGACAGCAACTGGTCACCTGGACAGGGAAGGTCAAGAATAGAGCAGCCTGAACAGAAGAAGGGAATTGTGGAAGGAAAAAATGAAAAGACATGAAAAGTAGGACAGGTCTGGAGAGAAGGAGGATGAAGTGAAAGGAAAAAGCTTCGTCCTTTGAAGTGTGGAGCTTTGGAGATCATTATTTTTGGGGTTGGTTGTTTGCAGACGAGTTAACAAATCCCTGGGCTGCTCTTTGGAGGTCTGAGGGTTCATGGTTGAGGCTGCATTTAGCTCTGGGCATCCAGCCCAGGTCAAGTTAGTCGCTTGTTACAAAACTTATGAGGGCAAGACAAGTTTATGATGTTACATTGTATTAATGATATTACAATGTCAATATGATGTCACAAAGGAATTTTCATGTCACAATGATGATGTGGTCACAATGGGTTTCTGAAATCAACGTATATGTCACATTTGAGATAGAATGAAATCACAGAATAGGCAATCATATTGTCTCTATGACCTCACAATAAGAATGTGATGTCATAATGCTATGATGTCATTGTCATTTTGGGATATCAAAATTGGCTGATGGTATCATAACAACAATGTGATGTCACTCTAGAGATGATGTCACAAAGCGTTTGTAATGGTACAATGGCATGTCATGTCAGTTGTCCTTTGTTCACAATGAGGATATGGTTACCCAAAGGGACTGTGATGTCACAAACACCATGTACTTTTTCAAAGGTGCTAAGAGGTCACAACAGGTTTGGGATATCACAAGGTGATCGTGATAACACGGTGGCAATGTGATGTCACAATGGGTTTGTGATGTCATAGTGGTGATAAGGTCACAACTTGGATAGTAATGTCACAATGAATTTGTAATATCTTCATTACATGTCGAATTTCATTCTACTAGATCACAATTAAGATAAGAGTTCACATAAGGAACTAGTCAAAATTTTGTAAAATATTATGAGGACATTATAGGTTGGTGAAAATGCAAGGAGACAGAGATATCCCATTGGCATTGTGATGTTACCATTACATGAGATGGTATTGTTTTGAAGTCACAAGTGGTGATACCATACAGGTGATGAGGTCCCATAGGTGTGTGATTCACAATGGAATGGAGATGTCACAATGTCATGCCCAATCTGTAATTGACAATGACTATATAAGTTCACAAAGGATAATGATTTATACAAAGGCATATCTTGGCACAAGTGCAATGAGTCTTAACAGGTTTGTGATGTCACAATGTGACTCAGTGTTCATGACATCTGGCAGTGTGATGTCACAATGGTCATCATGTCACAGTGGATTTCTGATATCACATGTCATACCTGAACTATTTGAGTTAAATAATTTATGAACTCAGAGAGGCCAGAGATCACACTGCCATCATGTCAAAAAATTTATGGCAGGAAAATTTTGTGATTTCCCAGTGGGTTAATGATATCATAATGGCAATGTGGTGTCATCAAGTTATTGTGATGTGATAATGGTTATGTGGTCACAATGTATTTCTGATATCAACGCACCTGCCACATGTGAAATAGAATGAGATGACAGAATAGGCATTCCAATGTATCTGTGACATCACAAAGACCATGTGATATCATAATGCTATGATGTCATTGTTGTTGTATGATATCACGATGGGCTGATGATGTCATAATGACAATGTGATATTACACTGGTGTTGATGTCACAAAGGTTTGGCGATGTTAAAATGGCATGTCTCATCTCAATTGTCATTAGCTCAAAATGATATAGGTACACAAAGGGCCTGGGATATCACAAAGGCCATGCTTTCTTTCAAAGCTTCTGAGGTCATAATAGGATTGAGATGTCACACTGTGATCATGGTGGCACAATGGCAATGTTATATCACAATGAGTTTGGGATGTCACCACGGTGATGAGGTCACAATGGGTTAGTGATGTTTCATCAATTTCGTAATATAACAATGACATATACAATTTCAATTTCATCGAATTCATTACGAGGATACTATAATAACCAGTGGGGCCAGAATTATCTGTAGGAGCCAATAATCATTATAAATTCTTGGCCTGGCCCACTGGCGAGTGGGGGGAATGCCAAAGGTAGAGGTGTCAAGCCTCACATGGTGAACTGTCCAGAATGATTCATCATTGGGCAGTTTGGGAAGTGATGGGTGAAAACTGTTAGGCAGGAGACCCATTCGAGTGAGGAGGGGTACAACCTATATATAGAATGCATTTGCAGAGCATTGGAAGGGGAGATAAAAATGGGAGCTATCTGGATGGAAAAAAAAGTGGTGAGACAGCAGGAAGGGAATAACTTGAGAAGAGAGGAATTTGGGAGAGAGCAGAAGGTTGGCAAGTGGTCATTGGGGCAGAGTAGGGCAAGCCTATGGAGAGTGAAGAGGTCTGAAGAGAAGCAGGAAGTGGTGGAAGGAAAAAAGGGAAAGACCAAGAATGAAGGACAGGTCTGTAGTGAAGGAGCGAGGAATGGAAAAGTAAAAAGCCTTGCCCATTGAGGTTTTGAGCTTTGGTGATCATAATTTTTTGGTTGCTGGTTTGCAGAGCAAATAAGAAAGGGTGGGGCTGCCCACTGGAGGTCTGAGGTTTGATGATCAAGGCTGCTCTTGGACCTGGGTATACAGTAGAGGATAAGGTAATCACAGTCCCCTTTCCAGTGAAAATTGGTTCATTATATTAAATGTGACTTGATGGTTTGTCTCCTTGCCATAGATGTCATAAGTACTCGAGTTCACAGAAAGAGCTTGAAATCTCAAAGGCCATGAATTTTGTAAGATGTGATGTGGCCATAACAGGTTTGTAAAAACAAAATGGGACAGTGATATCACAACAGCAAAACCACAATGTCATTTCAAAATAATGCTTTGATACCACAATTAGTTGTTCATGCTATTTTCATGATGAAATCACAAAAAATTTGTGATGTCACAATGGGTTCATGATGTCAGTGTGGCATGGCAGATCTCAATTGTCATTAATAGGCAATGAATATCTTCATTCAAAAAGGGACTGTAATGTCTCCAAAGGCATGTGTTGTCACAAATGTGATGCCATTCTAAAAGGCTTGCAATTTCAGTGTGACACAATTGTCATGACATCTGGTATTATGATGTCACAAGGGATTTCTGATATCCCATGTCATACCAGAAATATGAGATTGAAAACATTATGCACTCACAAAGGGCATAATATATGGCAATGGCAGCATGTCACAAAACTTATAAGGACAGGACTAGTTTGTGATGGCACAACAGGTTAATGATATCACAATGGCAATGTGATGTCACAAAGGATTGTGATATCACAATGGTTATTTGGTCAAAATGGGTTTCTGAAATAGAATGAATTCACAGAATCGGCCTTCACACCTTTATGTCTATGATATGTTATGTCACTGTGATTTATAATGCTATGATGCCATTGTTGTTCGATGATGTCACAATGAGCTGATAGTGTCATAATGACAATTTGATGTCACTGCTGATTTATGATGTCACAATTGTTATGAGGTCACATTATGTTTCTGATATCAACACACATGTCAAATTTGAAATAGAATGAAAAAGCTAGGCGCTGTTAGCTCACCACTCCTGTAATCCTTGCTACTCAGGAGGCTGAGATCTGAGGATCACAGTTCAAACCCAACTCACGCAGGAAAGTCCATGAGACTCTCATCTCCAATAAAAACCACTAGAAAACCAGAAGTGGCGCTGTGGCTCAAGCGATAGAGCACTCACCTAGAGCTGAAGAGCAGGGAGAGCACCCAAGCCCAGAGTTCAAACTGCACGACTGACAAAAAAAAAGATTAAAAACAGGCATTCACAATCTGTCTATAACATCACAATGACAAAGTGATCTCATAATGCTATCTTGTCATTGTAATTTTGTGATATCAAAAGTAGTTGATGCTGGCATAATGACAATGTTATGTCACATGGTGATGTCACAAAAGGTTCGTGATGTTACACTGGCATGTCTGATACCAATTGTCAGTTTTCAATGAGGGTATAGTTACACAAAGGGACAGTGATGTCACAAAGGCTCTGTGTTTTTTCAAAGGTGCTAAGAGTTCCTAAGAGGTTTGGGATGTCACAATGTGATAGTGATGTCAAATGGCAATGAAAGCTCACAATGGGTTTGTGATGTCACATTGGTGATGAAATCAAATAGTTTTGTTAAGTCAATTCTCATATTTACACGTCCAATTTCAGTTGCTACTATTTCACATTGAGGATATGAGTTCACAGAAGAAGGCTGAACTATAAAATGCCATGAATTTTCTAAAAGGCTATGAAGACATACTAGGTTTTTGAAAACACAATTTAACAGTGATATCACAATGGCAATGTGATGTTGCAATATGATGACTTAATAATGTTTTGATATGGAAATTGGTGATGACACAGTGGTGATGATTTTACAAGAGTTGTGTGATGTCACAACGGGTTGGTGATATCAAAATGACACAATGTGATCTCAATTGTCATTAACTCATTATGAATATATGAGCTCACAAAGGAACTGTGATGTCTCCAAAGGATGCACTGTCACAAAAGTGATAAATCCTAACAGGTGTGTGTTGTCAGAAAGTGACAAAGTTCTCATAACATTTATCAGTGTGATGTCACCATGATCTAGATGTCACACTGGATTTGGGTATCACATTTCATACCTGGATTCGGTGTGAGAGGATTGGAATTTCACAATGGGTTAGTGATATCACTATGGAAATGTGGGGTCACAAAGGGATTGTGCTACCACAATGGCTATTAGATCACAATGTGCTTCTAAAATAATAGGTTTGTGCTGTCACAATTGGTTGGAAATGTCACAATTGTTGGGTCTTTGTCGGTCCCTCAAAAGAAGGACAGGGTCCCAGGAAAGGTAAGTGCGGTGCTCGCCCATTCCCCAGCCTCCCTCAGCCCAGGAGACAATCAAACACAGCGGGGAGCCAAATCCAGCAGGTAGAAAAAACTCGTTTATTAACAGAGAGCAGCCCCATTTAAAGACAACAAGGGTGGGTGGTATGGTAAGGGAGGAAGAGGAACCAATCACTGTCCAGGTCACACCCTATCGTTCACCTGAGCCTTCACAGGCTGGTTAGGCACTGATCAGATCAATTGGGGTCTGCCCACTCAACCCCCTCCTAGAGCCATCTTTGCTGCCCATGTGCTCCACAGATTCCCCCCTTTTTTTTTTGTTTTAATGGCAGACCCACCCACCTAGCACAGTAATAAACATCAGTCCCACCACAGTTAGAAATGTCCAAAGCTGTTCAATTAATTCCTGGGCACCTGGTGTCTTTTAAGTAAGCCAGTTCCTTGTACTTGCCTTTAAGCTAGCACAGGGGTCAAGATGACCTTTGAGCTTTACTGTCAGCTCCCAATTGCTCCCAACATCATCTCCCCCCGTCTTTGCTTAAAGAAGTGAACCCGCCTGTCTTAGGTTGGGTGGATCGCCTTGTCTGCCTTACCCGTCATCGGGAACTTATTCAGAGCGAAGCTGAAGGCCCTGTCTTAGGTTGGTCAGACCGACACCCCCTCTTACCAGTCTCTGGCTGTGATTCCTCTCCGTGGGGGGGGGGGGAATTCATTCATTTGGACCTTGATAACTGGCTGGCTAAGCTCATCAGAGTTTTGCAGTGCACTTATAATGCAAGGAAGGCATAGAAAAACCATCAGCAAAAGCATTACCAGGCCAGGAAATGTCACTACTAGTCCTTTAACCTTAGTGAAGGATGGGATAGGAGTCTTTGCCACTTCAGAGTCCAGAGGTGGAGATTGTTCTAATCCAGCTATTTGCCTGTGGGGTTGGACAAGATCTAAGCTGGAAGCATAACAAAAGGTGGTTGTTTAACAAAAAGTATGGATTCAATGCTGCTATACAAGCAATTAGTAAAAGAACAATTAAAGCAGGTAACATTAAAATAATTAACTCCTACAAAAATATTAAAACAATCCATAGGGTGGTGATCAAAATGAAGGTCAGGCCACCAGGTCGAAGGGACAGCTTCTCTTGTGGTGCTCCTGACGATTTCTGCATTGCCAGCGTTGATCACTGCCCAGGTCACCCGTTGAGGTTGATGCAGATTCCATAGGGCCATTGCCAGGACTGGGAGGGTCAGGACAGCCAACAGCTGGAGTATCGCCATCTGCAATTGTTAGAGAACACAAGAGCTTCTCAAGGGCTGATTGCCCTTGGGGATGGTTAATAATTGTCTTTCTGGCTTTTGTCTTTAAAACACAAGCTTAGGCCATGGCCTTTTTTTTTTCTTGTTGGTTAGCTTATTCTTGGGCATCCTCCTGTATAGAGGAAATGGGTAAAAACTTAAGGTTCCTGGCACAGATCCAAATGGGAGCGGACTCCCCTATGGGGAAAACACAGCCAAATCCCCTGCCCATAGTAACTAGGGGGTCAGGTCCTCTCCATTGTTGTGTCAGGGGGTGCTTCCACCTGACTTTCACTTGGGGCTTTGTCCCCAGTGCTTCTGAAATCTGGATTCAGTTGCCCCTTTTGAAAAATTTAAAAACAAAGCTATCTGTAACTATATATGGGGGCTAACTCCCCCTTTTTTGTTTTCCTGAAAGGCCATAATTATGGCCAGCATTTCCTTATATTGTAATTGTAGGGACAGAAACCCATGGCAACAGCCAATTGATTTCCCCTAAAAGACTCTGAAGTTGGGTTAAGGTTAGAGAGGCTTGCTTAAGTCAAGGTAAGGTGGGTCCCGAGCACCTTAAAAGGAGCTACCTTTTGAATTTTATTAAGGGCTATGGTAAAAACCCCCCTTTTTTAATATGGGGGGAACCTGGGCCAGAAGGCCCTCCAGGTAGCTTGGGTCTCGGTGCCCCAGAATCATATCATCCATGTAGGCATAGACAAGGGAGGTATCTGAACCCAGCACAGGCCCTAAAAGTGTGGTCAAGTATTGTTGGCAGAAGGCCAGGCTATTGGCCATACCCTGTGGCAGCACTGTCCATTCAAACCTCCGATCAGGCTGGGAAAAATTAAGAGAAGGTATAGAGAAAGCAAACTTCTCGCAGTCATCTGGATGCAGAGGAATAGAAAAAAACAATCTTTAATATCAATCACAACCAAAGTATATTCTGAAGGTATAGCAGGAGTCCAGGGCATGCCACTTAGAGGCGTTCCTACAAGCTCCATCCTTTCATTTAGGTCTTGGAGCATATGCCAGGCCCCGGAGGCTTTTTGAATAAGAAATACGGGTGTGTTCCAAGGATTTATAGAAGGGCGGATATGCCCAAGGCTTATCTGTTCCTCCACCAGAAGGTGGAGGGCTTCAAGTTTAGGTTTGGTCAATGGCCACTGCTCCACCCAGATTGGGCTTCCTGGCTTCCACCTAATGGGAGGTACTCGGGGGCAGTGGCCTTTAGGATTGTGGGTGCACCCGAGCGGGTCCCCTATGTTCTTCTCTGTAATTATGAAAGTTAAAAAAATCCCCTTCCTTAACTCCCTCTAGATCCTGCTTAAGCCTTTGTGCTTCATCCCCATCCAGGATATCATCATAGGATGCTCGATGGTCTGTAGTGAACACGGCATCCATTTGTCTTAGCATATCTTGCCCTAGTAAATTGGCAGTGAAGTTCTTTGCTACTAAAGGGTGTATCTTTCCCTGTTCTCCATCTGGGCTAGTCCATGTCATAAGGGCAACCGTCTCTTTGGTCTGGGAGTTGCCCCCTACCCCCAATATCGGGAGCCCAGGTGCAAGCTTCCAGTCCAAGTGCACTTCCTCCTCCCTGAGTATAGTTCGGTCTGCCCCAGTGTCAATTAAGCAGTGAAACCTCTTTCCGCCTATGAGAATACTCATTTTAAGGTGGAGTCCATCCACCAAGGGGACGGTCCAATGGACCTGGGTCGCCCTGCCACGAGGCTGCCTGGGCCTCACACTCCTTGAGTTAAAGGGGCTAGAGGATGCCCCTACCCAAGTTTAAAGACTTCCCATCTAAATCAAACTTGTATCCCTCCCTGCCCCTGGGGCAGGGTATAGGGGGCGGTTTGCCCACGGGCCAGTTGGCAGGGGATTGTTGTAAACAATCCCTCTTAATGTGCCCCTCCTGCCCCCATTTAAAACAAGTCCCTCTCCCCAATGGCCTTGGGGTTCCTTGGCCCTGGGCTGCCAGCGCCTGAGTAATGGCCTCAGTCATTGTAGATGCCTGAGCCTGCAAAGCTAAAGCTACTGGTTGGGACTGATGCTGTTGCTTTCCCACATTTTGTGAGGCCACCACCCATCTGCTCAGGGAACTCTCTCTCAATCCAGGCTCACCCAGTTTTTGTCTCACTTCTGCTATGGGGGACTCAGTAGGCCCATCATCTAGTTTGTACCACGCGGCAAGTCCTGCCTGCCTCACCTGTCACGGTACGGGCCAGGTATTGCGGCCTGTTGGACGCCAGTGGAGTACCCTTCCCCCTTCCCTGCTAGCATGGCATAAGTAATAGGTGTTGCTGGTTGAGCCTGCCGGTTACTCTCCGTTCGCACTCTGCATTCCTCCTTAAAGAAAGCACACCATTTAATAAACTGAGAACTAGTGGTCTGGGCCCAGGGAGAGTTTGGGACATCCTCCGCCACCGCCTTGTGGAGCTCTTTAAGATCCTTAGCTTCCCATGGATACCATTCCAAGGGCCTGTTAGCCCCTGATGCCACATTGACAGGATACGCTTGGGGAAGCGAATTCTGTGGCCAAGAGTCTGGGCTCTTGGGTGGCCCTTCCTTTCCAGAGGAGGTCTCTGAGTAGGTTACTTCCCCGGCCCTCGGCCCCTCCATAGAAGGCTGGTAGGGGTCTGGTCTTGCAAGGACCTCTCGCAGGTCTCGTAGGGTGCTGTACCTCCCCTCCAATCGGGGGAATAGGGAGAGGGCCTAGGACCATCAGTATCAGTTGGGTCAGAGGGGGTAATTTTTACCCTCGTTTTGACTTCTACTGTGCACGTCTCAGTGCGTTCTCGATCGGATTTGACCCTTTCCTTTTCCTTCTCATTTCCCAAGTCCTCCTGTACTCCTTCTAGGCCTAATGTTGCCTCCTCCTCCTCCTTCTGTGATATAGCATTACCCATATTTAGGGTTTCACTTACCCCGAGAGACCTCTTAGCCTCGGCCGGAATCTTTTCCTTTCGTGCCCCATGTTGGGCGCCAGATGTTGGGTCTTCGTCCATCCCACAAAAGAAGGACGGGGTCCGAGGAAAGGTAAGTGCAGTGCTCGCCCATTCCCCAGCCTCCATCAGCCCAGGAGACAATCAGACACAGCGGGGAGCCAAATCCAGCAGGTAGAAAAAACTTTATTAACAGAGAGCAGCCCCTTTTAAAGACAACAAGGGTGGGTGTTATGGTAAGGGAGGAAGAGGAACCAATCACTGTCAAGGTCACACCCTATCATTCACCTGAGCCTTCACAGGCTGGTTAGGCACTGATCAGATCAATTGGGGTCTGCCCACTCAACCCCCTCCCAGAGCCATCTTTGCTGCCCATGTGCTCCACAACAATGACATGTTGGATCTCAAATGTCATTAATTCACAATGAAGATATGAGTTCACAAAGGGACTGTGTTGTCTCCAAAGTCATGTGTTGACACAAATGTGATGAAGTCCTAACAGATTCATGAATTCACAATGTGACACCATGGTCTTGATGTCTATCAATGTGATGTCACAATGTTCAGGATGTCAGAGTCAATTTCTGATATCTTATGTCATACTTGAATTTTCATGAGTTTGAAAACAGATTAAGTTTACTAAAGGCCTAAAACATCCTAATGGCAGCATATCACACAAGCTATGACTAAAAACTCATGGTCTTTGGAGCCTGAGATTCTTTCTTTGAAATTGTATCCTCATTGTGAACTAGTAGTAATTGAAACTGGACATGTCATTGTGATATTACAAACTCTTAGTAACATCACGAACTCATTGTGACCTCATTACCACTGTGACATCACAAACCCATTGTGACATCACATTGCTGTTGTGCCTTCACAATCACATTGTGACATCACAAAGCTATTGTGAACTCTTAGCACCTTTAAAAAAACACATGACCTCTGTGCCATCAGAGACCCTTTTTATACCCATATCCTCATAGTGAGCTAACGAAAATTGTGATCACACATAGCATTATATCATCACAAATACTTTGTGAAATAATTATGACTGTGAAATCACATCGTCATCATGACATCTCCATCTCATTGTGACATACACAACCCCAATGACACCATACCATTTTTTTCTTCTGTGCGTTTTTTTTTTTGTAAGTAGAGTGTACAGAGGGATTACAGTTACATGAGCAAGGTAATGAGTACATATCCTATAAAACATTGCTGCCTTGACATCACATTGTAATTTTGATGTCATAGATAGATTGTGAATGCCTATTCTTTGATTTCATTCTATTTCAAATGTGCCATGTGTGTTGATATCAGGAAACCATTGTGAACTCACAACCTTTGTGACATTAAAATCTCTTTATCACAGCACATTGTCTTTGTTATATCACTAACCCACTGTGACATCAAATATCTCTCCTGTCCTGATAACTTTTGTGACATGCCATTCTGATATCTTAGGCCCTTTGTGAGTTGAAAAGCTGTATTGGACCTCATATTTCAGATATGACCTGAGATATCTAAAATCCAGTGTAACATCATGATATCACACTGCTGGTCATCATAACTATTGTGTCACTTTGTGACATCTCAGACCTGTTAGTTCTTCACATTTTTGAATACATATATTTTGGTGACATCAGAATCCCTTCCCAAACTCATATACTCATTATGTTAATGACAATTGAGATCCCACATGCCATTGTGACATCACCAACCCCTTGGCATATCTCAAATCTATTGCAACCTCCTCATCAGTATGGCATCACCAATTGTGGTATCAAAATATTATTGTAACATGATGTTGATATATCATATTGTCATTGTGAAATCATGACTGTACCCTTGGGTTTCCACATAGTATGACCTCATACTATGAAGCTTCTTCTATCTCCTGGTATCCTCATATTGAATTATGAAAAATTGAAATTGGACATATCATTCTGATATTAAAAACTGTGACATCACAAAACCATTGTGACCTCATCACAACTGTGACATCAATACCCAATGAGACATCTCAGTTTCATTGTGACATTACAGATCACATTGTGCCATCCCCAAACTATTATGACCTCTTACCACCTTTGAAAACACACATGGCCTCTGTGACATCACAGAACATTTTTATATCCATATCCTCACGGGGAATTAATGACAACTGACATCAGACTTACCATTGAAACATAAATCCTTTTTGACATTATCATAATTGTGACATCATGTTGCCATTGTGACATCATCAGTTCATTTTTGACATGTAAAACTACAATGACATCATAGAATTAAAACATCACATTGTCATTCTGATGTCATAGACATGTTGTGTTTGCCCCTTATGTTGATTCTATTTCTAATGTGGTTTGTCGGTTGATATGAGAAACCCATTTTGAGTTCATGACCATTGTGATATCACAATGCGTTAGTTGCATCACATTTCCATTGTGATGTCACATTGCCAAATTGATGTCACAAAGGGAGTTTGATGTGACAATGGTTATGACATCACAATGAGTTTCTGATATTAACCCACATGCCACATTTCAAATACAATGAAATCACATTCATAATGTGACTATTATATCTCAATGACATAATGGCAAATGCTATATTGTCATTGTCATTTTGTGATGTCACCATAAGCTAAAGATGTCATAACAATGTGATGTCACACTGATTATGATGTCACACAGTGTTTATAACATTATAATGGTTAAGAGGTCACAATGTGTTTCTGATATAAACTGATATGCCACATTTGAAATAGAATGAAATCACAGGACACACATTCAAAATGTGTCTATGACAGTAAAGTGGCAATGCGATGTAATAAGGCTATGATGTTACTGTAGCTTGGTGATGTAACAATGAGCTGATGTTGTCATAAACAGTCTGATGTCACACTGGTAATGATGTCACAAAGACACCATATTTTACTCAAAAGTGCTAAAGTTCCTGACAGGTTTTGGTTGTCAAAGTGTTAATGATATAAAAATGGGTTAGTGATATCAAAACTAGTTTGTAATATCACATCTTATTTCAAACTTCAATTGCTACAAGTTAACAATGATGCAATTTCACAGAAGGAGCTTGATGTCCCCAAAACCACAAATTTTCTAAGATGTGATGAGGTCATAATAGGTTTGTGTAAGCATGATGGTACAGTAATATCACAATTGAAATATGATGTCAAATTATAATGTCATGTGTGTTGTTATGTCACAATTAGTTGGTGATGCCATAGTAGTGATGAGTTCAAAATAGTTTTGTGATGTTGCAGTAGATTGGTGATGTGACAATGGTATTCCAGACCTCAATTGTCATTAACTCACAATGAGTATATGAGTTTAGAATGGGATTGTGAGGGTTCCAAAGGCATTTGTTGTCACAAATGTGATGAAGTCAGAACAGATTTGTGTTGTGAAAATGTGACACAATGATCATTACATCTAACAATGTGATGTCACAATATTCATGATGTAACAGTATATTTAAAATATTTCATGTCATACCTGAAATAATATGTCAAAAATATATTGAGCTCTCAATGGGCCTAACACAGTGGCAATATGTCACAAAACTTATGAGGACAGGATATGTTTGTGCTGTCACAGTTGTTTAGAGATATCACAATGGCAATGTTATGTCACAAAGAGATTGTGATGTCACAATGGTTATGAAGTCAAAATATGTTTTTGATATGAACCCACATGCCACATTTGAAATATAACAAAATCACATAATAGACATTCATAATGTATATATGATGTCATAATGACAATGTGATGTCATAGTGGTATGATGTCATTATAGATTTGTGATGTCACAATGAGCTGATGTTGTCATAATGACAATATGATGTCACACCGATGATTATATTGTAAAGCCTTTGTGATATTATATTGGTATCTCTGATCTCAATTTACATTTCACAATGAGGATATGGATACACAAAGGGACCATCATGTCAAAAAGGCCATGTGTTTTTGCAAAGGTGCTAAAGATGTCATAATGGATTTGGGAAGTCTCAAGGTGATTGTAATGTCACAACAACAATGTGATATCCCAATGGCTTTGTGAGGTCACAATGTACAGGACAGGTTTGTAATGTCACAATAGGTTAATGATATCACAATGGCACTGTGATGTCACAAAGAGATTTTCATGTCACAATGGCTTTGAAGTCACAATGGATTTCATATTCACCAATACTGCTCGCTTGAAACAGAATGAAATCACAGAATAGGCATTCACAATATGTCTATAATGTCACTATGACATATGATGTCATAATACTATGATATTTAACTTTAGTGATGTCAAAATGGCATGGTCATTAGATTACCATGAGGATCCCAAAGGTTGCTATGTGCTGAGTCCTTCAAAAGGCACATTGTGCTGAGTCCATTACACAGGGTTCTTTGTGCTATTTTTTTAAAGTGTGCTGTGTTTTGTCATCGCAAAAGGTGCTATGTTCTGAGTCCTTGAGAGGTAAATATCCCCCACAATCACACACACACACACACACACACACACACACACACACACACACACACACACACACACACACACAAACATGGAGGGTCACCGTGCACCTGCTTGGTGTGTGGGGTGGATGGAGAAGAGTCTGCCCCAGAGGTTGGGGTGAGGGAAGATTTGATCCCCTGGGCAGCTGCTCAGATTGGGAGGAAGCCCTGAGCTGAGGTGAGGCTGCTTCTGATATGGCTGGGTAGCCTTAGGCAGATTCAGGACAGCACAAGGCCAGGGGTAGGGGTATGACCGAGGGGGGAGGGGGTGTGATCAAGGGAAGGACAGGGCATGGCCTAGGGGGGCACAGAGCTGCTGCAGCCAGGGGAACACGGGGCCTTGAGCACTTGGGTGACAGGAGCGGGGCAGCCCAGGAGAAAAGTGAGGGCAGAGAGAGAGCAGAGAGAAGATCAGGCACATGCACAAGGGGAGGCAGCATCAATGGCTGGCCTCCTCTGCTGTAGTAGCATAGTTTTGGGCCAGGAGCACAGAGCACACAAAGCCAGCACAGGAGGTACATCCCTAGCACAGCCCCAGGGAGGCTCAGAGGCCAGGTAGGCCCTGAGTCCAAGGTCCCTGGGTATGGTGCTCAGCCCTGTCACCCGCCTACCCCTGTCCCAGCCCCCTCTCATGCCCTCCCTGTGGCACAGCATTTCGAACATGTCGCTGCCAGCTAGGACCCGTGGCGCTCTCAGAATCATCCAGCGATGGTGCACTCCCAGCCAACCTGTGGCCCTGACCCAGTCCAGGCCCCTAGTCCTCTGCTCTGGACCCGAGCATCCTCCATGCAGCTGCCATCGCTGCCCACTACACCCGGAACCACAGCTTACAGCATCTCCCAGGAGCACATGTGTGTGGCCGCCCCGCTGTCGTGCACCTTGCGACCGCCCCCTAACCAACCCCACCTGTACCCGAGACTCCCATGCCACCCCTCTTGCATCCCAACCACACCTCCCCAGCGCCAGTCAGTAGAACCCTGACTCTACCAGAAATGCACTCCAGGAGTGAGGTGTGGAGGAGTGAGTGTCAACCTGGGATCCCACTCCCCATCTCTAGTGTCCAGTATCCCAGGGAATGGGAAGATGCAGGGTTGGGTGAGAAGGGGGCATCACCGAGCCCCTGGCGTGGAGCAGTGGGAGCCACACAGCCATGCATCTGCACCCTTCCTCTCCCTGTTGTGATCCAGGTGACTTTAGTCAAAGGTGGGGAGCAGCACCTCCACATCCTGCCTTCTCCGGTCTTTTCCTTTTTTCTCAGGGTGGAGGGTGTTGGATGAAGAAGATAGGCCCCCCTTGCTCTGTGAGCCCTTGTCTTCTGTGTTCAGTCACCCTTTCACCTGAGGAGGGTCCCAGAAAAGCCCACTAGGGAGGTAAGGGCACTGGAGGTCAGATAGAAGAGATGAATATCTGGGAGGAACACACCCCCTCTGACACACATACACCCAGCCTGCCCCCCCCCCCCCCAGCTGTCAACAGTACTTACAGGGTGATCATATTTCCCAGCTCTGCCACCATCTGCTGGTGCTCCCAGTCCATCTGGTCTCGTCCTCCCCAAGCATCCGCCCAGTCACCCAGAAGCATCTGGGCTGGAAGAAGGTAGTTCATCCATGTATGTAGCCTTTAGGACCACATCCATTTCCTCAACACCGCCCCCACACCAGGTCAGACAGCCCCCTAGGGACCCCATGACCCTCTGCTTGTTTTCAGTCCCGGCTCTGAGGATCCACATGTCTGGGGATTTCTTCACCCAGCATACTGGCCTAGGGTTTTCGTGAATGGGGAGTTTAGGCTGGTTGTTCCCATGGGGAAGCATCTGGCCCTGGAGAAGGGAAGAGGCAGGGTAGTGTTGTGTCATTAGAGTGGTGCTCCCTTGGGTAGGAGCCCTTCGTTCTGACAAGGGAACTGGGAATGGGAACCTTTATGCTCCAGCTTGTACATTGTCCCAGATGAGGAACCAACAAACTTAGGGGTCTCTGTGTGTGTGTTTGAGAGAGAGGGGGGAGGGAGAGAGAGAGAAGAAAGAGGAGAGAGAAGAGAGAGGAGAGAGAGAGAGAGAGGGAGATCATCTTTCTCCTTATACAGACTGACTATGCTCAGGTGAGTGATCAGTTGGCAAATTGCAGTTGCTGCATGGAAGAGTCTTCTGTCACCGTCTGGATGTGTGTTGTGTGTGTGTGTGTGTGTGTGTGTGTGTGTGTGTGTGTGTGTGTGTGTCTATGTGTGTGTCTGTGTGTGTGTTGGGCGAGGACGGAGATAAGAGCAATGAAAATATATTTAAGTCATCATGTCTAAAAACAGAACAGGCATTTAATTTCTCTCTGTGTGTGTGTATTTGTTGTTGTTCTTTTTTCATCAATACCAAGTACTTCACAGTTTCATGGCTCCTTTATGGAAGATTTCAGTAGACTGTCCTTTCCTCCACTTTCCATCTCTCTCTTCCCCCTTTCCTAGAAACCACAGTAGCTGCTGTGCCTGCGTGGGCCTCCTCGAGAAGACCTGTGTAAAACCTGGACTACAGTGGACACATGTCCTTCTATCCCCAGCCAGAAGTTTGGTGAGGCGAGTCTGACCACAGCCACACTCTTCCAGCCAGACATTCTGCTCTCGTGTGCATTGTTGGAGCTAATTCAAGGGTTGGGATGTGTCTGCCAAACATAATTAGGGAACAAGATGGGGGAGAGGGTAGGGCAGGGGCTGTGAAGCTATAAGGTTTTGGAGGCTGGCGTACAGTGTGACATAGCAGATGGTTCAATATGACCAAGG
The DNA here is from genome assembly GCF_019054845.1 of Dipodomys spectabilis. Classification (NCBI taxonomy): domain Eukaryota; kingdom Metazoa; phylum Chordata; class Mammalia; order Rodentia; family Heteromyidae; genus Dipodomys; species Dipodomys spectabilis. Next base: position 3,220,432 of record NW_024871140.1, read on the forward strand.
ATGGGAGGAGAACCTTACCTAGGGCATTTAGTCTCAGTGGGCATCTGGGCACAGGCTCCAGGACACCAGTAGTGGTGTGGATTCCCTCATAGGGCAGTGCACCAGTAGTCAATACTCCCTGGAGTCCTGCAGACTTCAATCTGTCCTGCCTGGGATGTTTCTAGCTTGGCAGTGGTAGGCAAGTCCATTCCCCTTGCTGGAGCCCACTTGGTATCCATATGTGTCAGTTAGCTAGGGCTTGCTGAATGCCAATTTTTCTAACCTGCTTTAGGCTGTCTGGAAGGAAAAAGGGGACCACTGACTGGAACCCTTTAAGTTTCATTGGGACAAATTAATGCCACATTTTCCATGTTTTATTAAAAAATTTAAGCTGGCAATTTCCAATAAAGCCTGGGATTATGGGTCAAATTAGATGGACGATTTCAGTTGCCAAACAATGACATTCAAAGCAGCACAGGCAGAGTTCCCAAGCCAGATTGTCTTCTGCTTTGAAGGTTATGCATTGAATGCCTTTCTCTGGCAGCTGCTAAATCTCCTCCAGGTCTCTCTAGGGTGACCCCCACAGTGGAAGACGTCATGGAGAGCAGAGATTGTGACATCGCCATTCCCAGCCTGGCAGCTGTGACCAGAGACAATTCCCAGCACCTGTACTGGACTCTGAGAGATTCAGAGACCCCAGGTTGCCTGGAGGATCCTTTCTCTGCAACATGAAACTTGGAGGCAGGATGTGGTAGACCATCCTGGTTGCCTCACGGGGAGAAGAAGAGGCCACTTGAGCCAGACATTCAGCTCATGGCAACCTTGTTCACACCTGAGTGGGGAATTGAGTGGGTCAGCAGCTGGACAGAGATCTTTGAGAAGATAGGCATCCAAGAGGTCCCAGAATCCAGGGTGTACATCGTGGCTCACATCCTCAGAGCCAAAACAGTTAACTGTGGTGGCATCAGGAGGGCGGAAAGAGGAAGGAGGGAGAACTGTGGGAGAACATCAGGCTTCACCCCCCTCCCCCACAGAGGACACTTACTTTAATCAGATGGGAATTTTCTGAAGTATTGCCATAGACATAAGTTCATTTATTTATCCAACAAATCATTACAGTGTGTGCCAAGCTCTGGGGTGTCATAGACAATGAAAGATTCCAGGACTGGTTCCACAGCACATGAAGAAACCTTGGTTTGAGCTGGATGCCAGTTCTTCATGCCTGTCATCTTAGCTACTTAGGAGGCTGAGATCGGAGGATCAAGTATTTTGGCTCAGGCAGGAAAGCCTGTAAGACTCTTGTCTCTAACAACCAAAAACAAAACAACCGAAGTGGATTGTAGCTCAAACCATAGACTGCTAGCCTTGAGTAAAAAGGCTCGGGGACAGCACCTAGGCTCCTTCAAGGTGCAGGACTGACACAAAGAAATGAGAGAGAGAGAGAGAGAGAGAGAGAGAGAGAGAGAGAGAGAGAGAGGAGGGAAGGACAGAGGGAGAAAAAGAGGAAAGGAAGAAAGAAGGGGGAACATGCAAGCCTTGGTTTGGAGTCCCTGAATCAAGAGAGCCAACCTTTCACAATCTCTGTGGGGACAGTTTCAGAGCCTAAAGACATTATGACGGACCAAGCCACTGACCCCTCAGCAACTTCATTACATCCAGGAGCTGTGTGGTCACCGAATGCAGAAAGAAGCAGCCTTGGGTAGACACTAGGGCTCAGGGTGAGTCACCAGGTTTCACTCTTCTACAACCCCAGGGAGTTTATTTTCTGGTCAGCTAAGAAGAAAGTGTCCAAGGGCTAGGGCTATTGGGGTGAGGGGGGCAAGGGATAAGCAGGAAGATGAAGAGGGAGGATGATCCCAGGTCAGCTGTGTCTGAACATTGGAGCCATGATCTCACCTGACAACCTAGACGACAGTGATAGAGCCTTTGACCCAACCACACTGCTATTAAAAGTTCTGGCACCTTAGGTTCACTGTTGACGACCTGGATGTTGTTCACTGCAGGATTACTATGCAATACATCCTTGGGGACTGGGACTTATGAGGGCTGAATCTGAAGATGACAGCCCTGGTGTTCATTCCTCTACCAGAGTCAGAGGTAAGCATACCACTGGCACAGGACAGCCTTGGAATGAGGGCGGGAGTTGAGACCCATGTTCCCCCGCGACTTCATCTAGAGGGTGCTAGGGCCCCATGAATGCCATTCTCAGAGGCAGAAGTGGGTCTCTTTGCTGGATCAGACTTTAGTGTAGATGGCAGATCTGGGATTCAGAGAGAGCAGAGTAAAGGTGGGGCAGGGTTGGGTAGAGACTGGTGGGAAAACCAGAGGCACTGGGATCTGAGCAGTTGTTTCTTTGATAACCCTCACACCCGAGGAACATTCCTGGGCTAGATCAGCCCTTTTCACCTTCCCCAGAGAGAGGGACCTAGAGCCCCCCAGTCTCCTTCCCTTGACCAAGAAACACTTTGGTTGCCATATCCTGTGGTTGGATAATTAGACCTCACCTCACTGCCCAGTGTTGAGGCAGGACAATGAGAGATGCTGAGACTTTGATAAGGCCAGTGCATCCTCAGTATGAGATTGTACTTTAACGTCCTAACTTGGTGCATGGTCAGTCCCATGTAAGACTGCCGTGATGTAGGACATAGAATCTAGAGAATCAGAGCCAGATGGGGTCTGTTTTGGGAGGTTTGAGTATTATGTGTGAGCTTTGAGCTCCCGTGTGACCACCTGTTTCACATTCTTGTGTTGGTCTAGCTAGAAAAAGCTTGAAACTAGGGCATGGGTCTTGTCTTTTATACTCCAAGATAGCACTCTACCATTTGAACCACAGCTCCACTTTTAGCTTTTTTGGGTGTTTAACTAGAGATAAAGAGTTCTCATGGACTTTGCTTCCAAGGGTGACATCCAACTGCAGTCCTCATATCTCACTCTCCTGAGGCGATAGGATGATAAGCATGGAGAAGTATGTTTGGCCGGGTGCCAGTAGCTCATGGCTGTCATCTTAGGTACTCAGGAGCCGAGATCTGAGGATCACCGTTCAAAGCAGCCTGCGCAGGAAAGACCCTGAGACTCTTATCTCCAACATACCACCAGAAAACAGGAAGGGATGTTGTGGCGCAAGGAGTAGAGTGCTCACCTTGAGCTGAAGAGCTCAGGGATAACACCTGGGCCCACATTTCAAGCCCCACAACTGAAAAAAAGAAAGAAAGTAAAACATCTTTGCCTGCAAAAATGTGGAGGTGTGTGTGTGTGTGCTGTGGTTGAGAGACCAGGTACTGGCCTCACTGTACAGATCCTTCTATGAACTCCCCAAGTTTACCCCAGTTTGAAGCCGCAGTAGGATGGGTGGTTACTTAACAAGAACTCAAGAGGACCAGGCCTGAGGCAGGCAGGGAGTAGGCGAATGGGTGAAGGGGTGGGATTATTGTGTCTGTATTCTCTCCATTGAAGAATGGATTTGGATGCTGGGTGTCAAAGTCTGAAGTCAAGAGTTGCAAGAAGTTACCAGCTTGGGCAGGAAAGTCTGTGAGACTTGATATCCAATGAACCAGCAGAAAACAGGAAGTGGCACTGTGGCTCAAGTGGTAGAGTGCTCATCTTCAGCTGAAGAACTAAGGGACAGTGCCCTGGCCCAGAGTTCAAACTCCATCACCAACAATAAACAAAGAGGTGGCTGAGTATTCCACATAGCAGTGTGTACGGTAGGAAATTCCATGCTGGGTTATGAGACATTCCGGATATGTGAGAGGCTCGATGTTGTGTCTACAGTTGGTCTGAGTACTATAGTGCCATCCTCTCGTGGGGCGGATGTGATCCTAATGGAGAGGTTCATGGTTCTGTTCTCAGGAACCTCTGAGTCCTTGGAAGGTCCATGTGTGTGAATGTGTATTTGTGTGTGTGTTTGTGTGTGTGTAATTTTCCCTTGTCTTTCTCTGTCCCCTTCCTTGATGCCTGTCTGCCTCTTTCTGACCTCAAATGGTGCCCATCTTCCCACCGACCTTGCATTTAGCCCCCTATCAGGGTCTACAATGAGTCTTAAATTGCCAGAGGCCTGTGTTCTAGCTTTTCTCTGGAGCACAAGTCTCGCTGTCCAAATATTTGGCAACCTCCAGAGGATTCTGGGACAGCAGTGAGAGCTGGCATAGGGTCTCCCCTGCCTCAGAGGGAGGGCCTCAGTCATGCGATGTCCTATGCCTTTCCTCCTCTGGGCCTCTGATTGCACATCCATCTCAGCAGGCTGGAAGTGGAGAGGGGAATGGTTGGGTTGCTGGTGACTCTGGGCAATTCGAGCTTGTAGCAGACTGTACACAACCCAAACAAGGAGGATCCAGGGTTACATAGGAGGTGAGGTCAAGGAGGCTTGGAAGTATCGGTTGGTCTTAAGGAAATGCAAATAGATTTTATCGCAGGAAAGTCTATCTTCCAGCCCTAGCTGGGCCTCTCAGGTCCTTCTAGTCATTTCTGAAGCCCAGAATACAGAGACACAGACTTCTGATTCCAGATCCAGGGCACTGGGGGATGAGTGACTGGTAGGGCCAATACCTCAATGATCTGGGGCATTAACTTGACCTGGCTATGCCCCCCATCTGTATGTTCACTTCTTAACACAGTGTTGGCCACACACCAGCCACTTGTGACAGTACTGTGGAAGTGGCAGGAGTGGAAGTGAGATCTAGGATGACCAAAATCTGTATTTATGGCCTGTGGGGGTGGCAAAGGGTGTCTTTAAAAAAATCTTAGAGCTAGAACTCAGGGCCTAGGCACTGTCCCTGAGCTTCCTTTGCTGAAAGCTAACATTCTATCACTTGAACCACAGCTCTACTTTCATTCTTTTTAGTAGGTTAGTGGAGATAAGTGTCTCACGGACTTTCCTGCCTGGGCTGGCTTCAAGCTGCCATTCTAAGATCTCAGCCTCTTGATTAGCCAGGATTGCTGGTATGAGTCATTGGCACCTGCTAAAGATGTTAGTGTGTGTGTGTGTGTGTGTGTGTGTGTGTGTGTGTGTGTGTGTGTGTGTGTGTGTGTGTTTACCGGGATTTAACTCAGAGGCTAGGTGCTATTCTTCAGCTTGTTTGCACAAGGTTGGTGCTGTACCACTTGAACTACAGTAGCTCTGCTTCCCAGCTTTTTGGTGATTCATTGGAGATAAGAGTCTTCCCAGACTAGCTTTGATTCATGATTAATCGTCAGGTCTCAGCCTTGAGTAGCTAGGATGACAGGCATGAGCCACTGGTGCCCCGCTGATAATAGCCTTTCTCCACAGTGGACTGGGACCTCCTGAAAGCTTTTATTTTTTCTGTGCCAGTACTGGGGCTTGAAATCATGGTCTGGGCTCTGGTCTTTTAACTTTTTCCCTCAAGGCTGGCACTTTACCACTTGAGCCACAGCTCCATTTCTGGCTCTTGGTAGTTCATTGGCAAGAAGAGTCTTACTAACTTTGTTCCCCTGAGCTGGCTTTGACCCACAATCTCTGATCTCACTCTCCTGATTAGCTAGGATTTACAGGGGTTGAGCCACTGGTGGCACTGGGTAGAAGCTTTTCTTAAGCAAGAGTTCTTCGCTGCATTTGCCCTGACTCCTCCATGCATAGGAGGCCTGAGGGTCAGGAGCTGTGAAAAATAGTCCTCCAGTCACAGGAAATTGCTGGGGTCCCTGGTGAAAAGACAAGCTAATATTCCCCCTGGGCCCCATTCTGGGACACCACCCTCTTCCCTACCTGTGACACAAGTACAAACCTTGACCCAGCCTTGAATTTCCTGCCAGATTTTCTGAAGCCACAGAACCTTCATTCCACCCACACCACCTGCTCTACAGCACACCTCAGGACCTTTGCTCATGCTGTGTACCTTCTGCCTGAGGCTCTCTGTCCTGTATCCACAGCTTAGAAGTCCTGTAGATTCTTGGCACTGGTTATATCACCTCCTGGAGCAAGTCTTTCCTTCCCTTCTCCCTCTTTTTTATATTGAATTGCTATAGAGATATAAGTTGTGCAGGCTGACTGGTAAATTCTCTATATTGGTGAAGGTATGTGTGTGTGCACGTGCATCTGTGTGTGTGAGTGTGTGTGTGTGTGTGTGTGTGTGTGTGTGTGTGTGTATGTGTGTGTGTGTGTGTGTGTGTACTAGTCCTCGGGTTTGAAGTCATGGCCTGGACACTATCCCTGAGGTTTTATGCTCAAGGGTAGCACTGTACAACTTGAACCACAGCTCTGGCTTTTTTGGTGCTTAATTGGAGAAAAGAGTCTCATATAGGCTTTCTTGCCTGCACTGGCTTGCAATTATGACCCTCAGATCTCAGCCTCCTGAGTAGCCAAGATTACGGGGGTGAGCCACCAGCACCTGCCTTCTACCTCTTACCTATAACCTCGGTGCTCCTCTGAGTCCCAGAAGAGTCTGTCTCACCAACTCACATTTTATTTCTTTGTCAGTGTTGGGGCTTGAACTCAGGGTCTGGGCATGTTCCTGAGCTGCTTTTGCTCAAAGCTATATTGTATCACTTAAGCCACAGTACCACTTTTGGCTTTTTCTGTTTATGTGGTACTGAGGAATCAAACCCAGGGTTTCATGTTTGCAGTCTACCAATATGCCATATTTGCAGCCCAAAGCTCACTTCTAATAGGGGCTATGAGGGTTGTATTTATTTGCGTACCCTTTTCAGCACAGAAATTGCTGGCTATTTCATATCTTTGCCAGGATTTGGGACCACCCTGAGACTCGACAATGAGGAATGATGAATGAGTGATAGCCACCAGGCCCTAGAGATCTAGTCTCACATCCTACAGAGGGATAGGGAATATGGAGCCAGAACCTTCCACAACTCCTACAGCCTAGGAACTGTGGTCTCCGTGGAAGCAGTGGCTGGCTGCTAGATGTCCCAATGGAACACCTCAGCCAGAAAATAATGCACCCGTTGCATACACCAGCCCAGGCAAACCTTCAGGGCTTCAATTATTAAATGACAGTGAAGGATGCTTTGTTCCAGATACTGGCTAAGACTTAGGACTTCTCTGAAGGCTTGTCCCAGCTTGCCCAGGTTGGGGGGCTGGCCGTGGGCAACCTGCTGAATGCCCATCATCCATACATCATCCATCCATACACAGAGACATGGAGATACTGCCTTCTTCTTTTTCTTTGGCAGGTCCGAGGTTGAAATATGAACCTAGGCCCTACCCCTGATCTCCTTTTGCTCAAGGGTAGCACTCTGCTCTTGAGCCACAGCCCCAACCCATTGGGATATTTTCCTGTGATCTCTTAGAAATAAGAGTGTCGGGAACTTTCCTGCCTTGGCTGAATTCAAATTGGCATTCTCTACATCTCAGTCTCCTGAGGAACTACAATTACAGGCAGGAACCACTTACACCTGGCTTTCTTTTCTTCTTATTGTTCTTTTTTTAATTGTGACAATCTGAAATCTTCTCAGTGTCATTCCAATAGTTTGCATTCAAAGTAAACTACACAGGCCTGGAGTTAGAATGCCAGGACTGCCACCCAGAAATGGAAGGAGATCCTCACAAACGTGTTCCTATTTATGTGAATGCTAATGGAATGTTATAAAAGTAATAATTAAATTTGCAGTTAATTCATGATTCTATTTTGGAATGCCACACAAAATTATTGGATTTATATCTTCCATTGTAGCACCATGATATGATTCCCCAAATGGAAGGATATTGATTAATTTTTAATTAATGCTTTTGTAAGTATTCAACCATGATATTTCATTAAAAGGATACATAACTTAATAACTATAATTGGTAACTATATATAATTTTGATGATATGCTCACATTCTCTCTCTCTCTGTCTCTGTCTCTCTCTCTCTCTCTCTCTCTATATATATATATATACATATATATACAGCAATCTAAACATCTATCAATATATATATTTGGCACTACTACTACTGTGTTTCAATCACAGGTCATCAGAACTTCCTGGCAGCACATTTGCCAGAGGCTCATGTGCTAAGACTGTGACCCCATTTAAGGATTGGATATTCTAGGCTGTGAGTTGAAATCCCAGCATCGCCAAAAATTTATTCATGGAGTAAGAAGTCACGTTTGACACATTTTTTTTCTAAAAAAAGGCCTGGGTCTCAGTATGATATATAATCTATATGCAAATATAATATGTGTTAGGATGTAATAAATGAAATGTTATATATGTAATAATACTAAACAAATATAGGTAATAAACTTCATACTCACTAAACCCATGTATGTACATATATATCATATATGAATATTATTTTTTCCAGTGCTAGAGCTTCAATTCAGGCCCTAGGAACTGGTCTGAATTTCTTGTCTTCAAGGACAGTGAGCCTTTCCCCTTTACCCACATTGCCACAGTATTATCCAGAACCTGAGTTCAAATCCCAGGCCTGCCAGAAAAATGGTGAAAATTCCAAGCCAGGGCCTTATTATTTTTTTTTTGGCCAAGCACTGGGCTTGAACTCAGGTCTTGGCATTTCTGACACAGCTCACCCTGGGATCCTAGGACCCAAGTTCAAATCTAGGTCTTGGCAAAAAAAAATAAAAAGGAGAAGGATAAAATGGAGAAGTTCAAGAAGGTGATTTTACATTTTTTTTCCTTTGCATTTCAACCTTCCTTGGTCTAAGTGACAAGGCCCAGAATGTGTACATGACCTTGCATATTGACATTTGGCTTTCTGTTAGGAAAGCCATAGCCAAAATCTCAATTTAGGCTGAAGGTCGAATTCAGGGACTGCCACTAAAGATTGGTGGGAGATGCTAAGGAACGCATTCCAATATACATCCATACAAGTGGAATGTTATAAAAGTAACAATTAAATTAGTAGTTAATGAGTATATTATAAAATTATACACAACAATTATACTACATTGACTAATTTTCAATTAATTCTTTATTATGTATTCAATCATGATACTTACAAATGGAAGGAATAATTTAATTGTCAATAAATGGTAGTAATATATGTAATTTCATAATATACAGACATCTTTCTCTTGTTTTATACATATATATATATACATATTTATGTATATATATGCCAATCTACATATTTATCTGTTTATACACTTGTCACTCCTGGGTCTCAGTGGTATAGTGAAGGCTAGTACATACAAAGCCCTGGATTCGATTCCTCACTACCACATGCAATAAAAATCCAGAAGCTGTGCTGTCACTCAAGCAGTTGAGCACTAGATTTGAGCATAAAATGTTAGGGATTCTGTCTAGACCATTACTCAAACCCAGGACTGGCACCACAAAAAGATTGAATGTGGTGACTGCAACTCTATAAGAATAGGACTTCAAATACCTCATCACAGAGCAAGCCAGGAGGCTGATGCAGACAGCTGCCATCTAACCAGACTTAGCCAGAGGTATACCACTGGAATCCAGCTCCACGGAATCAGATGCTGCTGGCTTGCTCACCCCGTCATCCAAGATACTTGGGGGCTGAGATCTGACACTGGTGGTTTTAAAACCCAGCCCTGGCAGGATATCTGTGAAACTCTGATCTTTGGCTCAAAGTAGTAGAGCTCTAGCCTTGAACAAAACCTCTTAGGACAGTACCCCCAACATTTTAGTGCACTCCTTCTGGCTGACCCTCCCAAAAAACACCCCTCTGAATCATTAGATGTGAACTTTGTGCAGTTTGTGATGTGTGTTTGAAAGAATGGTGATACTGATGAAAGTACCCTAATACTAATGACAGCTTGTGGGATACAGCTATGTGATGAGTCCTTCCTGGGGTGATGGGTCCTTCATGGGGTTCTGTGTGCTGACTCCTGCACAGGATTCTATGTGCTGAGTCCTTCACTGTGTGTAGTGTGCTGAGTCTTGCATTAGGTGCTGGGTGCTGAGTCTTTCACAGGATGCTGTGTTCTGAGTCCTGTAAAGAATGTTATATGTTTTGTCCTTAAAAGGGTGAATTCTTTCTTCTTTTCCTTGTAAGAGCTCCACAACTAAGATGATTATGCAGACAAGAATATTTAGGCTCAGATATGTCCCCATGGATGGTACAAATTTATGTATTACTGAAGACTAGTGAGTTTCTACTGCAGACAATTGTTTGTTTTGTTTTTTCTCAGTCAGGAACCTTGAAATCAGGGCTTAGGCACTGACCCTTACCTCTTGAGCTTATGGCTAGCAATCCACCATATGGAACCAAGGACCCCCTTGGAGCAAAGTCCCACAGCCTAGGGTTCTATAGTCAAAGTCTGTCATCTTGCCTTCTCAGGATGTTGAGACCTGAGGATCTGGGTTCCAAATTATTCCAGGCACAAAAGATACCATGAGACCATTATCTCCAATTCACCATTAAGTAACCTGAAGTGGAAGCTGTGTCTTTATGAGTCATGCAGTTCATCCTAGCTACTCAGGAGGATGAGATCTGAGGATCATGGTTCAAAGCTAGCCTGGGCAGAAAAGTCCTTGAGACACTTAGCACAATTGAACCACTAGAAAACCTGAAGTGGCTCTGTTGCTCAAGTGGTAGAGCACAAGATTTGAGCTGAATTGCTCAGGGACAGCACCCAGGCCCAGACGTCAACTCCTACAATTGACAACAACAAAAAAAGACAGAAACAAACTAACAAACCTGAAGTAGAGGGCTAGGAATGTGCATTGTGGGTAGAGTACTTTTCATATATGAAACACTGGGCTTGATTTCTCAGGACCCCATCACTAGGAAAAATCCTGAAGTGGCTCTGGATCAAGTAAGAGAGGGCAATCCTTGTACAAGAGAAACTAGGTACTCATGTCCTCAGTTCAAGCTCCAGGACTAGTGTATGCACACACACACACACACACACACACACACACACACACACACACACACACAGAGGCAGAAGTGAAGCTGTGACACAAATGGTAAAGCACTACACTTATGCTCTGAGCTCATGGTCAGCACCCAGTAGACAACTCACTAGTCTTCAGTAATACATAAATTTGTACCATCCATGGGGACATATCTGAGCCTCAATATTCTTGTCTGCATAATCATCTTAGTTGTGGAGCTCTTACAAGGACAAGAAGAAAGAATTCACCCTTTTAAGGACAAAACATATAACATTCTTTACAGGACTCAGAACACAGCATCCTGTGAAAGACTCAGCACCCAGCACCTAATGCAGGACTCAGCACACTGTACACAGTGAAGGACTCAGCACTAGCCACCCAGGGCCCAACTAGGAGAGCTCAAAGGTTTCAAAAGCTGATGAGCTTCACCAGCCATAGATGACAGGAAGCTTTGTGATATCCAACATATGCTTGGATTTTCCAAGCTTCCGGAAGCCTAGGAGAGGCATCATAAGCCCATCACCACTGGCAATGAAACATTTCATTAGATTCAGTGCCCTAGTTGTCTGCCAGAAGGACTTTTGAATTATATTGAGCATGTATCTGAACACGGGAATATAGTCTCACAAAGGCAGAATAATTGCAAAGAACTTGGCCTGGCATGGGAGCTATCACAAATGAAGGCTTCCTCTTAAGACAGAGCATTAGGGCAAGAGATAGCTTGGGGTACAAAGAAGCCCATTTCTCCCTACCTTCAGAGCCCGCCCACACTCCTCACTAATTGGACCAGATGGAGTTGTCTGTTACAAAATTGTACAGGACTGATGCCTTTTGTTTGTCTGTCCAGACAATGAGAGTGACTACTTCCAGCAGGCCTGGAATGCAGAGAAACACTCAGGCTACACTGGAAAAACTGAGGGGAGCCCTGGAACATGAAATGACATAAAAGCAATCTCTGTGTTATGATATCATTTTATTGAATACAAATTTCCTAGCTTGGTGCCATTCCTCATAGCTACACGGAAGCTTCACCTATAGGAACACATACATACATATGCAAAGACATTTAGGTACAGGTTCTTTTTGAGGAGACAGGTCCTGGGGTTGAACTATGAGCCTAGGCTTTGTCCCTGAGCTTCTTTTGCTCAAGGGTAGTGCATTAAGGTTGAGTCACAGCCTCACTACTGGATTTTTCTGTGATCTCTTAGAAATAACATTGTTGAGGACTTTCTTATGCTGACTGGATTAAAACTCAGATTCTCTACATCTCAGCCTCCTGAGGAGCTGGGTTACAGTCAGCAGCCACTGACACCTTCTTTCATTAATTCTTCATATTTTAATCTGGACAATCAGACTTCTTAATAGGGTCATTCCAATAGTTTGAACTTATAAATTAACTACCCAATGTTGTTTTTTTTGGGGGGGGGTACAGTCCTGAGGCCTGAACTCAGGGCCTGGGCGCTATCCCTCAGCTTTTCAGCTCAAGACTAGCGCTCTATCACTTGAACCACAGCACCACTTCTGGCTTATTTTTCTGCTTATGTGGTGCTGAGGAATCGTACCCATGCCTCATGCATGCAAAGCAAGCGCTCTACCACTGAGCCACCTTCCCAGACCAACCCAATGTTCTTCATAGCTGCTTTCTCTGAGAAGAATTTTCTCTCCTCATCTTTCCCTCTGGTCACAGGTTTGAAGTCAAAAGTGAGAAATGAGTGTCACACTATTTAGGAGCAAATGTCCACAAGACATGCCAGTTCTGTCACTTAGCATTGAGCTGCAGGATGAGAGGACGGAAAGCTGGAATGATCCTCATACTCTCTGCATTGCTCCTTTTGCCTATAAAATGAACAAATAATTATGAGTGTTTTGTGTCTCAAACCTCAAGTATCTAGAACACAGTAGAAGCATCTTCCTGTTTCTGTTTTTCTCTAGTACCTCTCGAGATTTAGACTAAAGGATTGTGTTGAATGGCACCTAGGTGAATCTCTGAGGAAAGTCGCTTGAAGCCTCCTCAGGAGATCACCATTAAAAGCCAGCCCTAGCAGAAAAGTCTGTGAGACTCTTATCTCCAATAAACCACCAGAAAACTAGAAGTGGAGCAGTGGCCTAGAGGGTAGAGCTCCAGCTTTGAGAGAGAATGAAAAGCAGGAGATACAAGTCAGACCAGGTAGGAAAGCCAAGGAGGTGCTTATGTCCAGTTAATGACCAGATGGCTGGAAGTGGAGCTGTGGCAGTGGTAGAACCTCAGCCTTGAGCAAAATAGCTGAGGAACGCATTGGGCCCTGAGTTTAAGCCCTGGCATGGCCACAAATAAATTTCAAAAAGAGAAGGCCAAGTTTATGTGTCAGTGCCCTACTTACTTAGGTGTGTATATTACCTCCCTGAGGGCAAACAGGCTGTATGCAATGCTTCTTCTTTTATTTACTGATTCCTTTTTCAGATATGCCCGTTGCGCATACTGTATCATTCTCTTCATTTCAGCCCCTTCGCTTTTTTTTCCCAGGGTTGCAGGCCTGTGTCCTTATATAATGCACAGTGAAGCTCTCAGCAGCATTTATTTACATTTAATTATGAGTCCAATGCAGGATAGTCACAAATCAGGCAGAGGAAGAGAAGATCATGATTCATAGAAATAACTGGTTTTCAGAAAATTACACTTGGGGAAACAAAATGGTAGCATACTTATGTAAAAACTACCCTTAAGAAAAAATATGAGGAGGCTGGGAATGTGGATTAATGAGACAGTGGTTGCCTAGCATGCAAGAAGCCCTGGGTTCGATTCCTCAGTAGCACATACACAGAAAATCCAGAATTGGTGCTGTGGCTCAAGTAATAGAATGCTAGAGACAATGCTCAGGCCTTGAGTTCAGCACAAGAAATGTCAAAGAGATGGGTAGGTAGGTAGGTAGGTAGGTAGCTAGGTAGTTATGTAGGTGGATAGACAGACAAATAGATAGATAGATAGATAGTTAGATAGATAGATAGATAGATAGATAGATAGATAGATAGATAGATAGATAGATAGATAGATAGATAGATAGATAGATAGATACATAGATACATAGATAGATAGATAGATAGATAGATAGATAGATAGATAGATAGATAGATAGATAGATAGATAGATAGATAGATAGATAGATAGATAGATAGATAGATAGATAGATAGATAGATAGAAAAATGATAGATGAAACTTGTCTTGGACGACAGGAAGAAACAAGAGAACAATATCCAATCATGAGGCTTTCTGCAGTGTGCCAGGACCAGCATCACCTTCACACAACTGCAGAGCAAGAAGACTGTCTCCCATTTCTCAGGCAGCTGAAGCCCCCAGAGCCAAGAGAGCAGAGCCAGGTTCTAACTCAGCTGCTTTGAGAGAGAAGGGAAAGGGCCCTGCCTCTCCTTGGACTGAGGATTTGCATTAATGATGTGGAGAATGAAGGAAGGAGAATGGACTTGCAGAGGTAGAAGAAGGGCCTTCAAACCTGACAGATGGAGAGTCAAAAACCCACTCCCTAATACCAGAGAGCAGGGTTTTTCCTCTCTTCCTCCCTCTCCCCCACTAAACTGGCTCTCTATTGGTTAGTTAAAGATTGCCTGAGGTTCACTTCACCTAAGGGTGGAAGGTTAATTAGTCCTTGTTGTAAGAGACTGAGTAAAGCCTGACCCTGGTGTAACTTTAACAAGTGGTTCAGGTTTCCCCCCATTGCTGACTGTGCCTGGAATGAATGAAGTGGTTTTGCAGCTCAGTTGCCTGTTGAGTGTGTACATTCTGCCTCCTAATCCTGCAGGCCTAGGTCTCTGACCCTAGCCTGGCTTTTGAAACTGTTTTCTGTCCTTCAAATATAGTGTTACACTGGAGTTCTTCCTGCTAACAGGGCTAGGGCTTGGGTCCTGAGAACTTCATTTGAACCCAGGATGTGTCAATGATGTTTCTTTCCTGATTCTATAGCTTGAGAACTCTAAGAACATTGAGAGTGCAACTAACTTATCATCAACAAGGGAAACACAGGAAGCTGTTGAACATCTGACCTTTCAGAAGTGGAAGTCAGACTGTCATAGATTTTTCTGCCTTGGTTGGCTTCACCTATGATCCCGAAAATCTCAGCCTCCTGAGCTGGAGTGATAGGCGTGAGCTATTGTTTCTCTGCTAGGTTCAGTACTGTATTTCTTGTCTTCAAGGATGGTGATCTTCCCAATTCACCCACAGTGCACAGAGTTACCCAGACCCTGAGATTAAATCCCAGGCCAGTCTGAAAAATGCGCAAATTCCAAGCCATGGCCCTGTTGTTATTATTATTATTATTATTATTATTATTATTTTGTTTTGGGCCTAGCACCGGGCTTGAACACAAGTCTTGGCATATCTGCCAAAGCCGATCCTGGGTTCGTAGGTCCAGAGTTCAAATCTCGGGGCTGGCAAAAAATAAAAATAAAAAGGAGAAGGCTAAAACTGAGAAGTTCAAGCAGGTGGTTTTACTTCCCCCCACTTTTTATTGTGACCATCGTGAGTGTAAGTGACAAGGCCCAGAATGTGTACCTGACCTTACATTGCTGATGTTTGGTGGGCTATTAGGGAAGCCAAGCCAAAACTGGCAACTTAGGCCTGGCGGTTGAATCCCGGGTCTGGCACTAATGAATGGAGGGAGAGTCTAAAGAAATGCTTTCCAATATACATCTGTACGAATGGAATGTTGTAAAACTAACAATTCATTGGTAATTACAATAGTAATTTATATTATAAAATTATACACAACAATTATACTCCATTGACAAATTTTCAATTAATATTTTATTATGTATTCAATCATGATACTTAAGAAAGGAAGGAATAATTTAGTTGCCAATAATTGGTAGTAATGTCATATATGCAATTTCATAACATACTGACATCTCATGTTATATGCATCTACATCTATCTATCTATCTATCTATCTATCTATCTATCTATCTATCTATCTATCTATCTATCTATCTATCTATCTACCAATCTACACATTTATCTGTTTATACACTTGTCACTACTGGGGCTCAGTGGTAGATTGCTTGCCTAGTACGTACAAAGCCCTGGGTTCGATTCCTCACTAACGTGTGCATAGAAAAATCCAGAAGTCATGCTGTCTCTCAAGCAGTAGAGCACTAGCTTTGAGCATAAAAGCTTAGAGACTGTGTCTAGACCCTAATTCAAGACCCAGGATTGGCACCAAAAAAAGAAAAGATAGAATGTTCTGACTCTGTCTGCAACTATATAAGGATGGGGCTGCAAAAACCTCATCACAGAGCAAGCTGGGAGTCTAGTACTTACAGCTGCCATCTAACCTGACTTAGCCAGAGGTAAACTGCTGCAACACAGCTCCACGGAACCAGATGCTGCTGGCTCACTCAGCCCTGTTATCTAAGATACTTGGGGGCTGAGATCTGACACTGGTGGGTTTAAAACCCAGCTCTGGCAGGAAGTCTGTGAAACTGATCTGTGGCTCAAAATGGAAGAACTCTAGCTTTGAGCAAAAGATCTTAGGACAGTACCCCCAATCTTTCAATGCAATCCCTGTTTCTGAATCTCTCTCCCCCAAAAAACCCCACCCCTTTAAAATCTAAATTTGGGCTGTTTGTGTTGTGTTTCTGAAAGAATGGTGATACTGATGCAAGCATCCTAATTCTAATGACAGCGTTAGGATACAGCTATGTGATGAGTCCTCCATAAGGTGTTGTGTGCTGAGTCCTTCACAGGGTGCACTTTTTCATCTGGTTCTTGTAAGAGCTCCACAAGTAAGATGATTGTGCAGATGAGAACTTGTGGCTCAGATATGTCCCCATGTCATGGCCAAAATTATGTGTGTACATAACTCTAGTGAGTTGTCTCCTGCAGACAACGTTTTTGGTTTATGCTTCTTGAGCTTGAACTCAGGGCCTAGTCACTGACACTTATCTGTTGCAATCATGGGTAGCGCCCTACCATGTGGAGCCAAGGACCCCCTTGCGACAAAGTGTTATGGTATAGAATGTGGTAGCTGAGGTCTGTCATCCTGACTACTCAAGAAGCTGAGATCTGACAATCTCAGTTCCAAACTATCCCAAACACAAAAGGTCCCATGAGACAATTATCTCCTATTCACCATTTAGAAATCTGAAGTGGAAGCTGGGCACTACTGACTCACGCCTGCCATCCTAGGTACTCAGGAGACTGAGAGCTGAGGTTCACAGTACAAAGCCAACCAGGGCAGGAAATTCCTTGAGATGCTTCTCTTTAGTGATCCACCAAAACCCTTAAGGGGTGCTGTAGTTCAAGTGTTAGAGCAATTGGCTTTAGCTGAAGAACTCAAGGACAACATCTAGGCCTAGACTTCAATTCCTCCAACTTCCAAGAAAAAAAAGAAAGAAACCTGAAGAGTAATGCTAGGAATGTGTCTTAGCGATACAGTGCTTTGCATGTATGAATCCACGGGTTTGATTCCTTTGTACCACATCACTAGAAAAAAACCTGAAGTGGATGTGTGGCTCAAGTGGTAGAGTGCTATCCTTGTAGAGGAGAAACGCAGGTACAGTGCTCAGGTCCTGAGTTCAAGCTCCAGGACAAGTGTATGAACATACACACACACACACACACACACACACGCACACACGCGCACACACACACACACACGCACGCACGCACGCACACACACACAAACACACACACACACACACACGCAGATACCAGAAGTGAATCTGTGACACCAAATGGTAAAGCACTGAGCTTCTGCTCTGAGCTCATTGTCAGCACCCAGGTTCTGTGTTCAACCCTGAAACCTAGCCACCCAGGGCCCAACTAGGAGTGGTCAAAGGTTTCAAAACCTGATGAGCTTCACCAGCCCTAGATGACAGGAAGCATTGTGATATTACACATGTGCTTAAATTTAGCAAGCTTACAGAAACCTAGGAAGGCACCGTTGCCAATAGAAATACATGCATACATTCACAGACACATGGAGTTACTGGCTCTTTTTTGTTGTTGTTTCAGGTCCTGAGGCTTGAACTATGAGTCTAGACATTGTCCCTCAGCTGCTTTTACACAAGGAAGTCATTTATTGTGCCTTAATCCATGATACTTCATTAAATGGAGGCATAATTTAATACCTAATAATTATTAATATTAAATTACATATAATTTAATAATATATAGACATCTCAAATTCTATAAATATATTTATATATTTAATATACAGTGGAATATATATATCTATATATATTTATATGTATGTATATTTGCAGCAATTTACACATCTATCTATTTATATATATATATATTGGCCACTCCTGAGGGCCAACCACACTCCTCCTCATTAATTGACCTGGAAGGAGTCTTTTGTTGCACAGCTGTACAGGAGTGATTCCTTTTGTCTGCCTGTTCCAACAATGGACAGAGTCTTCCTCAAGCAGCCTGGGGTGCAGAGAAAACCTCAGGCTACACTGGGAACAGTGAGGGGAGCCCCGGAACATGCACTGTCTAGAAAGCACTCTGTGCTATGAAATCATTCTATTCAAAGCAAATTTCCTAGCTGGATAGCTTTCATCATAGGGACTCTGGACCTTCACTGATAGAAATACATACATACCTGGAGAGACATAGAGGTACTGGCTTTTTGTTTTTTGGCAGGTCTTGTGGTTGTACTATGAGCCTAGGCACTGTCCATGAGCTCCTTTTGCTCAGGGGTAGCACTCTGCCCTTGATCCATAGCCCCACTCATGGGGATTTTTTATTCCTGTGATCCCTCAGAAATAAGAGTGTGGTGGAATTTCTTGTCCTCTCTGAATTCAAACTGGCATTCTCTTCCTCTCAGCCTCCTGAAGAGCTAGGATTACAGGCAGGAGCCACTGACACATGACTTTCTTTTCTTCTCATTCTTTTCTTTCATCATGAAAATCTGAAATCTTCACAGTGTCATTCTAATGGTTTGTGTTTCAAAGTAAATTACCAAGGCCTGGAGTTCAAATGCCAGGACTGGAGGGAAATCTTGAGAAAATCATACCTATCCATGGGAATGCTTAATGGAATATTATAAAAGAATCAATTAAATTTGCAGTTATTTCATGATTCTCTTATAGAATGCCACACAAAAAGTATTGGATTATGTCTTCCATTCTAGCAACATGTAATGATTCTCCTAATTAAGGAATACTGACTACTTTTACATTAATGCTTTAATAAGTATTCCACCATGATACTTCATTAAATGGAGGCATAATTTAATGACTAATAATTCATAATATACATAATTTAATGTCCTCCCATTGTCTCTCTCATATATATAGGAAACTACATATCTCTCTCTCTCTCTCTCTCTCTCTCTCTCTCTCTCTCTCTCTCTATCTATCTATCTATCTATCTTTCTGTCTATCTATCTGCCACTACTATTGCTTGATCGCAGGTCCTCAGAAGTTGCTGGCAGCTCATTTTGCCAAAGGCTTTTGTTCTACAACTGACCTATTCATGAATTGGGTATTGTGAGCTCTGAGTTCAAATCCCAGCATGGCCAATAGTTTAGATGTGGAGTCAGAGGCCAATTTTGAGCCATTATTTTTCCTTCTTGGTGAAAGTCCTGGTTCTCAATATGATGTATAATCCATGTGCAAATAAATCCAGGTGATAAGATGCAATAAATTAAATAAATCTTATATAGGGAGGGGAGGAGAAGGATTGGGATTGGGGGGGGAGGGGGGAGGCTGGGAAGGGATGTGAAGGGTAAACAAAGGAGGAGGCTGCAATGCTTGGTAAGAAATGTATGCATTATCCTGCCCATGTAATTGTAACCCCTCTGTACAGTATGTTCACAAATAAAATAAAATAAAATTTAAAAAAAATAATACTAAATAAAATGAAAAATAACTAAGGGTTATAAGTGTCATATGGAGTAAACACATGTATGTAAATAGCTCTCATGTATGAATATTACTTTTCCAGTGCTGGAGCTTGAATTCGGGCCCTGGAAACTGGTCTGAATTTCTTGTCTTCAACCTCTCCTATAGTGCCACAGAGTTACCCAGATCCTGAGTTCAAATCCCAGGCCTGCAAGAAAAATGGTGTAACTTCCAAGCCAGGGTCTTAATTTTTTTTTGACCAGTAACATGCACTGTCTTGAAAGCACTCTCTGTGCTATAACATCATTCTATTCAAAGCAAATTTCTTAGCTGGGTGCCTTTCTTCATAACGAGTCTGTATGTTCCCCAATAGAAATACATGCATACATCCACAGACACATGGAGTTACTGGCTCTTTTTTGTTGTTGTTTCAGGTCCTGAGGCTTGAACTATGAGTCTAGACATTGTCCCTCAGCTCCTTTTACACAAGGAAGTCATTTATTGTGCCTTAATCCATGACACTTCATTAAATGGAGGCATAATTTAATACCTAATAATAATATTATATTACATGTAATTTAATAATATATAGACATCTCACATTCTATAAATATATTTATATATTTAATATACAGTGGAATATATATATACATACATCTCTCTATATATATTTATATATGTGTGTGTGTATTTGCAGCAATTTACACATCTATCTATTTATACATTGGCCACTCCTGAGGCTAGAACTCAGGTCCTGGGAACTCTCTGGCAGTGAATTTGTTTGAGGCTGCTGTGCTTACACTGATCCCTTGATGAATTGGGCATTCCAGGCCCTGAGATCAAATCCCAGCAGTGCCGAAGGCAATAGATTGAGTAAGAAGACAATGTTGACCTATTTTCCTTTCTGTGGAAATATTGTGTCCTAGGTACAATATGTAACAGGGGCCCATTTTTCTTATCTTTTTTTCACCATGTACTGATCCTATAAACATCCTGTACCATCCTGGGATTGCTGTATCTTTACTGGATTCTCTAATTTTTTTGGAAAGTTAGGAAAAATAGAAAATTGAGTTTCTGTTTCTGTTTTATATGATTTTTTATTGCTTTAGAAACTGTAACTCAAAATTACAGAAATTGTCTTTTTTATATTAGACAGATTACATTTCCATATTCTTTTTTATTTATCAATTTTTTTATTGTGAAAATGCTGTACAGAGTGGTTACAATTACAAGGGCAAGATAATGAGTACATTTCTTATCAAGCATTGTAACCTGATCCTTTGTTTACCCTTCTCCTCCCTTCCCATCCTCCCCTGTCCCCCCACCCAATCCTTCCCGCTCCCCATCCCCCCCACCTGCACCAAAGTTGTGAAGTTCGTTTTCTACATAAGGACTTGTACTTATCATTGTTGCAATAGGTCCACCTTTATCTCTATTTAAACAATTTGTTTTTCCCCTTCCCCTCCACAAATTATACCGATATCATATACAGTGAAAGCAGGGGTTATACTGTGTGGGAAGGACATATAAAGCAACAAAGAAATAGTCTTAAAAATGTGTTAGAAACAATCACATGAAAGAAAAAAAATAAACGTTTGAATACATATCTTAGAATTCATTTCCCTAACATCACCTTATCTGACCTTTTCTGCTTAACTCTGACATATACTAGATATTGCAAATAAGGGATCATTTCCATATTCTTAACCTAGCCTTCTACTTAACTGTGTACTTAGTGATCCCCAAATGTGAAAATAAAGATAGGGAGCTTCTTATTTAAATATTATTTAGAGTTTAAAAAATTCATTAATGCAAGGCCCTTAGTTATATGTACATCATACCTGTATATGAAACTGGTGGCAACATTTTTCTTATTCTCAGAAACTAGGGTATGTGGTGACTCTGTAGTTGCATCAGAAAATGGCTGTTGGGTTAGTTTACTAAACCAAATCTGCTGTAACAAATATCTACAAATTAATTAGATTGAATAATCCGTATTTATCATTTTACAGCTCTAAAAGACAGAAATCTAAAAGAAGTCTTACTAGATTATAATCAAGCCACCTACACAGGTAAAATATTTTTTAGATGATTCTAGTGCAAAAGGCATTTACATTTTCTTCCTCTTTCCAGAAATTCAGAATCTAAGTTGTTGTCTTTTCCTTTATCTTCCAATGTAGCATCTTTACATCTTTCTTTTTTGTTTGTTTGTTTTTTGGAGTCCGGTGGTGGGGCCTGAACTCTGGGCCTGGGCACTGTCCCTCAGCTATTCAGCTCAAGGCTAGTGCTCTAGGACTTGAGCCACTGCGCAACTTCCGGCTTTTTTCTTTTTGCTTATGTGGTGCTGAGGAATCGAACCCAGGGCCTCATGCATGCAAGGCAAGCGCTCAACCACTGAGCCACCTTTCCAGCCCTTTACATCTTTCTGATGGTTCTTACCTAATGATGTCCTTTTTGAACTGGGATTTTATGTACCCCTTTGAGTTATACTTCAACCATCTGATAATTATTCAAATTTGTGCTTCTTGGGTAATGAACGGTGATTATTTTAAAGCACACACACATATATGATGAAAACCTACATTTGAGGGATTAAAAATTGGGGACAACGATATTTTAGAAAGGTATTTTACTGCCTAGCACAACGAGTGTGGAGAATTCTTTCTACTATAACCTGTTATCCTTTCATTAATTTTGAACAACGTATTTTTTCAATGAAATATAACGAGACAAAAGTAGTCTCTCAAAGCAATTAATCATGATTAAAACATTGTCATGTACTAGAAATCCTAAAGGCCAGAGAGCAGCTCCTGAAGCAGTTTTGACACTATCATTTTTTATACATTCTGCTCACAATCTTATCTTTTCAAAAGCATTTGATTGTTATTATTTTGGAATTATAGTTAATGTTTATATGACTGCTATTTTTAAAGAATGCAACACCCAATACTGGTTGTCTTTTTCTAAATTTTTGTGTCTAATCTATTTCTGAAACACAGCAATTTGAATTACATTGTTTATTGAAGTTGAATCAGTGTGGAGATGAAAAGAAAAATATGTCTCTGTGGCTATGTCACAATAAAATGTATTTCCAAGCTATTTATTTTAAAATCATCTATTTTTCATTATTTTTATATTCTTATAAAATTTAGCCTCTCAACTCACAGTGTTAATGCAGTTTTATATCATGCCTCCCAAAAGCAAACAACAAATTACTATTTATTTAAAATTTATTTTTAAAATTTTAAAATATGTATTTATTTAGCTAACTATATTTTTCAAAAGTTAACCAAGCCAAATGGTTTATTAGATATTTGGAGTCATGTTCACACTCTATGTGGAAGGCAGAAAGAGAAAAAATCATGTTTCTATTCTTCCTTGAGCCACACTGATTTATTCAACTGTATCTGAAAGAATGAAATCTTGATTTGAAGCCTTTTGCTTGATATCCCACAATGTGTCATTCTTCCTTTATCAATAGGAGAATTTGGAGAAAGGATGAGAATTCACACTAGAAAAAGGAGAAGAGGAAAAGAGGAGAAATCTATATATTTTGTTCTTCCTCATCTCAATCACAAGGTCTAGATAATGATTGTGGATAATAGATACAGTGCTCTAGAGTGAAAAAGAAAAAAATAACCTATAGAAAAAAGATATCTATAGAAAAAAATAACCCTACAAGTGATCACATGGAGAATGCGTATTTAAAAAAAAAATAATAGCATCAAACAGGAAATGTTACCTGTTTGTTTAGTTCTTGTTTAGTTTTTGTTAAATTCTGGTGTGCTATAGTAAACTATCATGAAGATATACAAGAATGGTAAGAAACTAACATCTTAATATCATATACTAATATTAGCTTA
The DNA here is from genome assembly GCF_019054845.1 of Dipodomys spectabilis. Taxonomy (NCBI): domain Eukaryota; kingdom Metazoa; phylum Chordata; class Mammalia; order Rodentia; family Heteromyidae; genus Dipodomys; species Dipodomys spectabilis. Next base: position 3,243,899 of record NW_024871140.1, read on the forward strand.
ATTCTGCCTGTATTATATGTATGAGGCTGTATTTGAGTTTTGCCTCAATTTCACATGCTATATTCTTCTACTATATAAGTTGAAAGAAGATTCCCTCTGGAAATATTCTATTTTTATAGCTAAGGAAAAACAGGTGAGCTGTTAGACACAGACAATGAGATAGAAATCTTCCCCTAGAAATAGCTTTTCACCATTCTGGTTCAATTTTGTAAGCTGAAGTAAGTCACATGACCCATCTTGACATTGCAGAGTAGAGGTAAACCTCACCTACAGGAAGCTGACGCAGGACATGGAGTAATATGCCAAGATATGCAACATTTGAGATAAAGAGGTAAAAGAGTACTATAATACAATCAATCATACTTGCTATCACTTGTCTCAGCAGGAAGGAAGCTATTATGTATCTTTGTTTCTAAAACTACTGAGATCTTCAAATCATGTCTTTTATGCATAGATGTTACAGGAGTTAGAGAACATTTTAATACTGAGACAGCTTGATAAGAAATGTACTCGCTATCTTGCCCATGTAATTGTAACTCCTCTGTACGGTATTCTCACAATAAAAAAAAATCTCAAAGAAAGCTGGAGTAATCATTTCAATATTACCTTTTGTTGTGCAAGGGAAAGAAACCATTTTATAGACAATAATTCATACTCACTTAGTATCTTTTTTTTCCAGAAATGGATTTTTTTAATAAATGGGACTATCCACCAGAATAAATGTCTTCATTTATTTCTGCATTCATTTCTGCATTCATTTATGCAGACATATAGACAATTAGATGTATGTGGGAGTTCATCAGTAGCACTTTTTTAAAATGCAAAAAATGTGGACAGGGAGCCAATATACATATTTTTCCAAAATCACCTTCCACATCCTCCTTCTTCAATCCTAGGCAAAACACCCTATCAATAAAAAGGCTAAGATATTTGGCTCTTGACCTTGGAAATGGAAGCAGAATATTATGGATGTCAGAGATGACGGTTAATAATGTTTACATAATAATGTCACATGTAACAGTTCTATGAGTCCCGAAGATCTTAACAGTGTACTTACTTAACGATGTGATTGGAATGTCAGCCTTACTAAACTTAACATTGTTTCCCATTTCGTTTTCTACCACCTGGCCTAAATTATAATACATTGTAACAGAATGAAAAAATAATGGCATCTTAAGTATGTCCCATTGCGACAATGAGATGTACAAGACGTTATGTTGAAAAATGAACTTCACAATTTTTGCAGGGTGTGAGGGGATCGGTGTTCAGGGATGGTAAGGGGAAGGAAGAGACAACAATAATTGATGAGAAATGTGCTCATTACCTTGCTCATGTAATTGTAACACCTCTCTACGTTATTTTCACAATAAAAAATTTATTAATATAAAAAAAGAAAGAGTCATTTTGGGCGTTGGGAATGTGGCTTAATGGAACAGTTATTGCTTAGCATGCATGAAATCCTAGGTTCAATTCCTCAGTACAACATAAATAGAAAAAGAAACACTGGAAGTGGAGCTGTGCCTCAAGTGGTAGTGTTCTAGCTTTGAGAAAAAAAAAAACAACACTCAGGAACTGTTTCCTGGCCCTGAGTTCAAGCCCCAGTACTGGCAAAAAAGTCATTTAGCTAGTAAATGCAAAATAAAGACCACATACTTGGAGTATATAATTGCTTATTCCAACTGATACCTAACAATACTTCTTAATTCATTTACTTTACCTATATTAAAATACTGTGTTTAAAAAAAAAACATTGTGTTAACAGATCATGGCATTTAATGCCAAGAATGTGCTTAGATATCAAGTGAAGATTAATCCTGAAAATTCAAAGATTTCAGGCTTTGAGTGGTCACTGCTAATCACAATAAGAAGTGTAGTCTAAGTGAGATTTGGAAATCTCTTTGGTAAATCATGCCATCAAAAAGGAAGAGGTTAATTAATAGTTTTTTAAAGAAGAGAATAAATAATTCTAGATGGAAGGAATAAATGATAATAATGACTAAGTTATACCAGAAACTGTTGTAGAGAACCATTTTTGGTTATTGAAGAACTAGTTATCAACTAGGCTTATTCCTCATTGCCTTAAGCATTCTAGTCACTTAGATTAGTTCTTAATCTCTGTGTGATAAGTTGCATATCCTTCTATGCTGTTCTTTCATACCTGATCTCCATTACTTTCTAAAAATCTCAGTCTTCCTTTATTTATCTATGAACAATTTCTGATACTAAGTCCACATACGCAGACACCGGAGGATGTTAATGTAGAGTCCATAACTCATGAGTCATTAATGTAACAACATGGAAAAGGAGGACATATTTATTGCTACCTCAATTTTTCTGAAAAGTTGCAATGTCATCATTTCATTCAAATTTCCATTCTTTGTCTACATAGTGTCATTAAGTGCACATTAATGCAAATATAAGCTAGATGCTGCTGGCTCACATCTGTAATCTTACCTACTAAGGAAGTTGAGACCAGAGGATTGTGGTTCAAAACCAGCCTGGTCAGCAAAGTTCCTGAGACTCTTATCTTACATTAACCACCAGAAACCCAGAAGTGGTGCTGTACCTAAAGTGGCAGAGTGCTCAACTTGACCTGAAGAGCTGAAGGACACTACCCAGGATCAGAGTTCAAGACCCAGGACCCACAAAAAAATGCAAATATGACTTTAAGTTTCCCCAAAAGGAACCACAAAGACAATAGTAATCTTTCCAAGCGCAAAAATAATTCCAAAATGATTCAGTGCACCTACTTTTGCTGTTATTTAAGTTATTGCTTCCTTGTTGGACATATTCTCTTCTTTTAAAAATTGTCGAAGATTAGCTTTATAATAAACTTCATCTAATATTTCTTGTTTCAAAAGAGAAGTCCATACAGTTGATGTCACTTGGCTTTCTTTCTATTTCTGTTCAAAGCCAACCCAGACAGGAGAGTCTGTCAAACTCTTATCTGTATTAAACAATAAAAAAGCCAGAAGTGGACTTTTGGGTCAAGCAGTTGAGTACTAGCTTAGGGGGCAGGTGGGCAAGAAAGGCACATATACAAGGACAGGGTCCACTCTCTGGGTACAAGCCACAGAACCAGCACAAACTAAACAAACAAAAAGCAAATGGAAAAGAACCCACATATTTCTTTGGGACCAACCTTAAAGCATGGGTTTGAAAAGAGGCTCCATTTGTTGATCTTAGTCACTGGATCCTGCTTTTTGGAATCCTTATTGTTATGGAGAACTCAGGACCAGACTAAAGGAATGGATAACTGACTCCTGCAACAGGAGAATCATCTCAAGAGTGATTTATCAATGCATAAAACACATTAAAACCTCCATGTCTTTGTTTCTTTGTAGTAGAACACTTTTAAAACAAAGTTATTTCCTTTTGTTCTATGCTGGCCTTCAAATGGGATATTGTTTCCTTTTGTAATACTCTCAACTAGAAGTTTACAGACAAGTTTTATATGAGTAAAGAGAACACTCGAACAAGTCAGGGACAGAGTTTCCTTCAAGCCTTGGATTCTTTTCTTGTACCATAAAAAGGACAGCACAAATTAACTTGAACTTTGTCATTTCTCTATGTTCAATTCCTCTCTTGGAATTAGTTTCCACTTCCAGTGACAGTTCCTCCCATTTACTTCCAGGAACAATCAATGGTGCTTCTCCACGTAAAATGAATTTTTTGGGCTTCATTGAAATAGCACAAGTACATCTTTGGACATGAGGTAACATGTGTTTCAGAGACAAATTCATAACGAGAAAATATGGAACTTAAATGGCTTTTAAAACATTATCCATGTACATATGGCTTTATAAGATGATGTTAAGTGAAATGGACCACAAGATAGGGACACAACTTGCTTTTTCTTTCTTGCTTTTTTTTAATGTATGTAACATGTAGTATGTGATTTTTTGGTTTCTCTTCTATTTTCTTCCTCCATGGTATAACCACTGTTCTCACTATATTTGTTGTCGGCGACCTGCATCTTGCATGTACATTTTTCTAATGTGAGTAGGGGAAGGGAAATTACAAAATGCTGCAACAAGTATACAGTATGACCCATTGTAACAATGAGTTGTACAAGACACTATGTATAAATGTACTTTACAACTTGGGGAGGGGATAGTGGAGTAGGTACAATGGAGAGGAAAGGGATGGCAGGGGAAAAACAAAAGAAGAGGTAACAATGCTCTTTAGATAATGTACTCATTATCTTACTTATGTAACTCTAACCCCTCTGTACACCATTTTTATAAGAAACAATATAAAAAAAATCCTGGAGTGCTTTAAGTTCAAATTTCCTAAGTGCTCTGTAAATTAAGACCAATTTTTCATAGGAACAAGGTCCTCAGAAACATTTATTTTTTGAGTGTGTTTGTTGTGCATTATTTCCCAAATGTACATAAGTTAACAGTAGGAGAAACAACAGGAATAATAGGAGAAAGAGAAGTTTTGTGCTGAATTATAATGGTGCAATACACTATAGAAAACTCTGCATATAAGACAACTTTGAAACAATAAAGCCAAGGCCAGATGTAGATCTATGGGAGTGATATACAGAAAGTATTACTACTAAGTGGAACATAAAGGATGAGGCCCCTTTCTTCTACTACATCTAAATCATGGTAGCTAATCATGCAAATCATGTAAATATAATAAAATAGAATACAAATCATGTAAATAGAATAATGGAAGAATAATTCTGGTTCCAAAGCAAGTCAGATATAAGAGCATGGGCTTAACTGGAAATAAAAGCCCTGTTGAGAGAGCAGGAATTACACTAGCAATGAACTGGTGGCTAAGATCACATTTCTTTTTCTTTTTCTTTTTTGTTTTTATTTATTTATTTATTTATTTATTTTTATTGTGAGAATACTGTACAGAGGAGTTACAATTATATGGGCAAGATAAAGAGTACATTTCATATCAAATATTGTTGCCTCCTCTTTGTTTCCCCTTCCCATTCCTTTCCATACTCCCCCCTCCCCCATCTGATCCTCCCCCCCACCCCCCACCAAAGTTGTAAAGTTCGTTTTTCGACATAAGAACTTGTACATATTCTTGCAATGGGTCCACTTGTATCCCTAGTTAAACGATTTGTTTTTTCCTTTCCCCTCCACAAATTATTCCAACATCAAATACACTGAAAGCATGATGGTTGTGGGTCTTGAACTCTGGGCCTAGGCGATGTCCCTCAGCACTTCAGCTCAAGGCTAGAGTTCTTCCACTTAAGCCACAGTGCCAATTCCAGTTTTCTGGTGATTAATTGGAGATAAGTGCCTCAGAAAATTTTTCTACGGGTGCTGGATTTGAACTTCAATCCTCAGATCTCAGACACCTGAGTAGCTGGGATTGTAGGCTTGAGCCACTGGTACCTAGCTTAGGATCACATTTCTAGCAATGTACTCTCAGGATATGTAATGTGTACGCTCATCTATCTTTATATGAATTCTTGAGTTAAAAATCTGGGTTATGGTTAGACTTTACATTCACAAAAATATTTCAAGTTTAAAAGTTGATATGGAAAAAAATAAAACCTAAGAATGTAAAGGAGTCTGGGAAGTTCAGTTTACATCCAGCCTGGGCAGGACAGTCTTTGCAACACTACGTATAATTAACTAGCCAAAAGCTGCATTGGAAGAATGGCTCAATTGATGGAATACAAATTATGAGCAAGGCAAGATTGCGGAATAAGAGCTTGAAGTTTTGTATACATACATACAAACACGCACATACACACAGAGGCACTTATATGTGCAAACACAAGTATGAAACAACTCTCAGAATGTATAGAAAAGTTAGAAAATATGTCCTGAGTAAGACTAGAATCAAGTGATAATTTTTAATATTACAAAGTCCTCAAGTGAACTTTCCTCTAAAAAGCTTGATAATATTACAACGTAGGGACCAGAGATAGTAAGAGAGTCAAGTAATCATTATTAAAGTGATCAGATCCATGAAGGAATGACCCTGAAGTTGCATCTGAAAATGTTCATAGCTGTATCAAATGCTAGAACATCTTTGAAAATTGTACATAAATAGTTTGAGCAGTCAGTCTAGTGGATAAGGTCATCAGAGAACTTCAGAATTACTACTATGTTTCTAGATTAAATAAACAAACAATGTCAGGGCAATGTGATACAAGCCTGGAATTCTAGCACTCAAACTAACACAGGAGATTAGAGAGTGGAATTACAAAGTAATACCTTCCCTGGACTAGGTAGTATAATTTTGTCTCAATAAAACAAACCAAAAAATAAGAAAGGAATTCACAGTTGGAAGTTTGGCTAATTTCGTCATTATGTTTTGAGAATTCCAGTTTCCTTTTGAAATGCAACTCATATATAATTCTCAGTCATGTTTTAAATGATCTCTTCATTACGAACATTCCTAGCTGCAAAATAGCTCATGATTCCCAACCAAAAATTTGAAAAAAAATAAGCATCATTCTGTTGGAATCCAAAGAACTGATGAAGGATTACAAAAGCTTAAGCCTGGAGAAATAGCAATGTATCTAATGTAGGATTTTGTTGACCTCGCTAAATTAGAATTTAGACTTAAAAGAAATATTTTTGTTTGTAATTTTTTATTCTACGGGACACTACAAAATTCTTTTTAACTAGAAGTTTTAATTTACAAATTCACAAATGATTCTCACATTCTATTTGCCTACAATATTTTTTCAAGAGAATTATAATTAGAACTTAGTTAATAGATAATTCTAACAGTTCATGTATAACATAATAATGTGAATAATCTAGAAAGAGTTGCCAACAAATGGATGATATTAATTTATAAATTTTGAAAAAGAGCAATTTTTGGAGACTTTGGTGTAACATGGTCTGAAGAGAGTAATTGTGTGACATTTTTTATCTTCTACATATACATAACACAGGGAGAAAATTCCTTAATTATGTACCTCTGTATGCAATGAGAAAAATGCTAGGTTTCGGTTTTTTTTTTTCATTTTATTTTGTTGTTTTGTTTGTTCTAGGGCTTGACGTCTGGGTCTGGGCACTGTCCCCGAGCCTGTTTTTTGGTCAAGGCTACTGATCTACCACTTGAACCTCAGTGCCACTTGTGTCTGGCTTTTCCTGAGCAGTTTATTGGAGATAAGTATCTAAGGAACATTCCTGCCTGGGTGGACTTTGAATAATATTCAGATCTTAGCTTCCTGAATATCTATGATAGATAAAAAGGTAAGTATGAATAATATTTGAAAGTTTTCTGATCTCAACAATACCACTTGGGGGAAAACGATGCAGCAAAGTTTAGTGTAGTGTTCTTTCAACAATAGAAAGGGCATCACATTAGCAAAAATGTAGTATTTTTGCACAATAGTGAAAAGCTAGTCGTCCTGTGATGTTAGGGAATTTTAAGGTGCACCTTACAAGTTGAAAAGTGTTGGGCTAGGATGACTTTATGACATAAAATTTTGGGACTGATTATCATAGAAATAATAGCTTACTTTGATGAAAAAATATTTACTCTTGAGGAATTAATTATTATAAATACTTAATAGTTTTCTCTTCTACCAGAATGTGGCTATTTTTTCTGTTGCCTTTTAGACACGTAACATCCCATTGAAAACTACATCTATTGCAGAATTAAATAAAATGCAAACAGGCACTGTTTTAAATGTCTCTGATATGGCATGTTCAAACATTGAACATGAGTAGTTCGTACTCATAGGAATTTTTGAAGAACACATATATTCTTTTCTCTTAAAAATATTCAGTTTTAAAAGTTAAGAGTTTCCAGACAATTGAACTATTTTATATTCAGTATGAGACAATACTAAAATAATGTTTTTTTTCAAAATAATGGCAAGTATATTCTGAAAATTTTGTATCGTTTGATAACATTCAAGTTGATGATCTTCTGATAAAGAAAGGGGTAATTAATTCAAATTAGAAGCCAAATATTGTTCATTGTTTAAAAAGGTAATATGCATAGAATAATATTAACTATACCAATACAGTGAAATTATGTTATGTAGCTTATTTTGAATTTAATTTTATTGTAAATTTGATGAATTGAAGGGGATGCAGTAATTGTAAAGTAGTGAATACATAACCTGTAGCACTTTTTCCCCCACTCCTCATTTTTCTCACACTTTTCCTTTACTCCAATACCCCTCACAAGTTGTAATGTAACTTTCCAACATGTTGTCTTGTGATTATTGCTATTGCATTGGTTTGCCATTTGTCCTTTGTCTTGACATTTTGTTGCTCCTCTTCCCTTGCCAAATTAAGATAAATGTGTATACAATACACAGGATACTCAAATCAAATACAACAGGGGATAAACCATAGGGGCAAATACAAAAGAAAAAGAATTCACATAATACATTAAAAACAAGAACCACAAAGAAAAACTTCTGTTTTCATATCTAGGAATTCATTTTGCTCAGCACCATCTTATGTGGTCATATATGATTGAGCCATTCTGCTCATGTGCTAGGACTACCCCAGACATTTTCTACTTATTACTAATGAGGGAAACCATGGAATCTGTTTCTTTGTGTCTTGCTTATTTTACTTAGTAGGATTTTTCCAAGTCTTTCCATTTCCTGATGAACTGGAAGCATAGAATTCCACTGTGTACATATACATATATACATGGTGCGTATATAGCATATATATGCATATATACACAGTAGAACATTTTATTGATTCGTTCATCTTCATATAATTGAACTTGTGTATGCTCTTTTACTTTTCCAATTCAAATAGTATATTTCCTTCAATATCATCCTGCAAATTCTTTCCATCATTTACTTCTTTAAATCTGTATTTATTACTTTTGTGTTTCCTAATCTCTTTCTTCCAACGTTGTTCATGCTGTTGCTCACACTTCTGTCAGAACTTTCCTTTTCCTTTTCCCTTTAATAATGCCCCCAATTTTTATTATACTTTTTCATATTGATGGTCATGGATATTTTGGTGATGTCTACACAGACCTATCTTTGCATCTGTTTAACATAAACTTTAGAACTATCAGAGAGTTTTTTTTCTCTTAATCCATCATTTCCACATGTAGTCCTTATCATCAAGAATATAACAAACACTGTTGACACCCAGAGATGTGGAAGCACTTCAGATTTCTTCTTACCCTTCTTTTCCTGTCCATTACATAAGATGAATGATCAAGATTTTCTCAGTTTCTGTCACTAATATAATTTCTAATTACTCCTTTTTATGCCCCTGACGCAAGCCTGTTTCAAATACTCATCACAGGTCACCTAGTCCTAAAACAACCATTTGCAAAGTATGCTTTTTTTCTCCTTAGTCTTTTCATATTGGTCCTCTCCATCACCAAATTACTCTCCTTGTAAGCACACAGAGTAAAGAGCTCATACACAAATACTAGTATCATTATTTACTCACTACACTGACTGTTGACTTTGTATTCTTTATCTGTAAATGGATGTAATCTACCAGAAATATTGAAGAATATATTTTCTGACTTCTAGAACAAGAAAAAAGGTATTATGTAAATTGTGTCATATGTTTACAGCTGTATTGAAGAACATTCTTTTAATATATCATTGGAAAACATTGGTTATTGAATATTATCTATATGAGAATGTTATTTGAACTAATCACACTAAGTTGAAAGCTAATTCTTTTAGTCCATCAAAATATGGAAATAAACGATTTTATTTATAAGAAAACAATATCACCAAGAAAATGAGTATGCTTTAGAGAGACTGTGGGAATAACATTAAGGTTCTTACTGTCTCAACCTGTTTATATGATTGTATTTTTTTATTTTTTAATATTTATTTATTTACTTTTCTTATTATGAAAATACCATATAGAGGAGTTACAATTACATGGGCAAGATAATGAGTACATTTCTTATCAAGCATTGTTGCCTCCTCCTGTGTTTCCCTTTCCTATCCCTTCCCATCTCCGCCCCCCCCACTCCCCGCCCCCATATCCCCACCCTCTCCCTGCCAAAGTTGTAAAGTTCTTTTTTTGACATAAAATCTTTTACATCTCATTGTTGCAAGGAGTCCACCTGCATCCATGTTTGTTTTTTTCCCTTTTCCTCCACAAACTATACCAACATCAAATACAGTGAAAGCAGGTGTAATATCGTGGGGGATGGACACACAAAGCAACAAAGAAATCATCTTATAAATATGTTAGAAACAATCGCATGAAAGAAAAAAAAATTTGAATACTTATCTTGGAGTTCATTTCACCTATCATCAACTTATCTGAGCTTTTCTGCTTGTCTCAGAAATATACTAATTGCGAATAAGGGAAACCATGGGACCTATGTTTCTTTGGGCCTGGCTTACTTCACTTAATATAATTTTTTTCCAAGTCTTTCCATTTCCTAACAAATGGTGGAATGTCATTCAAAAAAAACCCTGTATTTCTTGATATTGAAAGTCTCCTCTTATTATTATTGTATGTAATTCAACGCTGTTTATAACTATGTATTCAATGTGGGAAATCTAACTTCAAAGATGTCTAAAGTTTTTGCCTTTTCAATCACAACATTGTTGTTATCATGCTACACTGTGGTCATCATTCTCTTCATCAGAATTATTATTAGCATCATAATTGCTAATGATTGAAAGTCTGATTTGTGTCTATGATTTTGTTATTATTTGTCTTTTGATTAACAATTTTAATGTTACCACTGTGCTTGCATCCATATTAAAAAAATTGAACAAATAAAGAAACAAAGTAAAAATTAAATCATATCAGGTAGCTCAACTATGTGCTTATAACAAATTATGGAGTAGTTTTTTAAAGAATTGAAAATTCCTAACCAGTATGAATTAACTTCCTCTCTCCCCCTCAATACACACAAATATTTAAGAGTTCGGACAGAACTTTTTCAAGTATTATACTGTAAATGTTACTAAAATATCATGTATATATCTAAAATTTCCTTGAAAGTAATAAACTCTACTTTTTATTGAAATAATAGTTATTTTATTCTAGGAAAGTTTTAGTAAAATAGGCTGTGTGTCTTTGAAATGAAAATGGTCAAAAATAGTAGCATAAAATTTTAGAGGGAGTCTGTCTTCAGAAATATATATATATATATATATATATATACATACATATATATATATATTCTACACATAACATATATATATATGTTATATGTAGAAAGACATACATTTTTAGAGATTATTTGTCATCAGAAATATATATATATATATATATATATAAATTTTGTGTAGAATGATGCACATTATAGAGAAACAAAAATCTTAAAACAATTAAAATTAAAAAATACATCAAACCAAGTGTCAGTGACTCACTCTTATACTTCGAGCTCTTCTGGGTGCTAAGATCTTTGAATTGTGTCAAAACTAGCCCAGACAGAAAAGTACTTGTTAGATTCTTATCTTCAATTAACAACTAAAAATAGGAATTAGCTCTGTGCTTCAAATTGTAGAGTGCTGTCTTTGAGCATAAAAAGGCTTAGGGACAATGCCCAGGCCTTGCAAACAACAACAACAACAACAAAATGTATCACATTAATTTCACAAAAGCATCTTTTAACTGCTGTGAACATTTCTTAGAAATATGAATACATGCCCCTGGAAAATGTTAAGTAAAAAGTATAGAATATTTATGTCTATATTAAAGACATGACCATTTAGTTTATTTAAGATATTTAGGTAATTATTAGGAATTAAGAATAAAGTTAGTTAGGTAGTATATTGGGGCTGGTCTTTTATTCTATATTATGATAGTAATAAAATGATATTTATAATGATTATATAAAATTACTATTGCTTGGCATTTGAATTATAATAAGTGATAAACATTTTTAAATGTTTCTAAAGGAAAAGAGTATCAATTCTTTTGTAATTCAAAACAATTAAGAAATTTATTCTAAGGTTGGTTTGTTCTAAAGATTGTATTTATTTTCTTGTTATAGTTTTCATATGTTCATGGGAATTAAAATTCCAAAAATTCAATGGTTATTGGCATTCAGGCATATCTTTATATATACTAATACTGGATTCCCTTAAGTGGAATTCTTTTATTTCATTTGTTATTTTCACAAATAAATCAAGATGATTTTGTATTTTGTTTCCTTTCACTGCTATTGGCTCTTATCTTGAGAATATTTTTTCCCTAACAAAGTACAAAAAAGAAATTGGATTGAGCAAGTAATATATGGCTTTTATAAAATACAGATTTGGGTCTTCTGTAATTTGCTAAAATTTTCTTCCAGAAAAGGTTATCAATTACTTACAAGTGATGCATAATTCCTAGATATTCCAGTTATCACATACATCTTTTGATTCTGTTATGTCTGTATAAACTCAAAATAAAGAGAAAAACCCTCAAAATATACAGAAATCACATCTTTGTTTTAAAAGCTGTAGTTTACAAAGTTTTTAGCCAACAACCAAAGCATCATTTTAGGTATTCTGCATTTTATGTGAACTATTTTTAACAATAGTGTTTTTGTTTTTGTTTTTTTTTTTTTGCTGACATGTAATTCACTTGCAATATATTATCTAATTATATTCTATACATTTTTGTGCTTTGGAAGTGAATTGTACAACTATAGGTTTTCCAAGCCTAATTTTCAGAAACTTGCATTTCTTCAAATAGAAATGCTGTAAATTTTAGAACAGACATTAAAATAGATATAAAATTCACTTACAGGAATTCGTCCAGCATACATCCTCTATAGTGTGTCTTTTCAAAATTTGATTGTGGGATTATTTCCAGGGTCTCAAACATACCACTCAATTGCACTGTCAATGAACTACATTTTCTGTGCACAAAAGTTTTTTACTTCCCTTTAATACATTCATAGAAGTGTAATGGATCAATCCTATACAATTCTTTTTGACCTTTTAAAATCTTGCTTGCTAAAATGATTGCATTATTATACAAATTGATTTGCTATGTAGAGTATATCAATTTCTCCACAAATGCATTATTGTATTTTGTTTCATCTTTTTATATTATGGTCATATTAGTGAGTTTTCCTTTTATTTATTCTTAGATATAAAGAACAGCTTATTTCATATACTCTTCCTATTGACTATCAATTTACATATGTTCTGTAAAGAAATATCCTATTCGGGGAAAAATTTATATAGAAGATATAAAAATACAGAATCATTGTAGCATTAACATTCTAGCATTAACAAATATGTGCCCTCTATCTGTTGGGTATGTTTTCACTTTTGTTATAATGTCCTTTGAATTATGAAAGGCTATCAGTTGATATTATGCAGTTTATTCTTGCTTTTCTTTACCACTAATGCTTTCCATGTCATTTTTTAGAAACTTTTACTGATCCTTATGATCCAGTGTCTTGAATTTTTATATTTATGTTTTATAGGTTTTTAAATCTCACATTCAGATTGATAATCATTTTTTATTTTAAATTTTTTGTATGAGGATTGAGGTAGTAGTCTAAGATCATTCTTTAAATGTAGGTAGGTAATAGTGCCAATATAACCATTTAAGATTCTATTTTTATTTCATAAAGTCATGGCATCCTTTTAAAAAATCTATTAACCATAAAATTGAGAATTTGTTTTATTGTGAAAATACCGTACAGAGAGGTTACAATTACATGGTCAAGGTAATGAGTACATTTCTTATCAAGCATTGTTGCCTCCTCCTTTGTTTCCCCTTCCCATCCCTTCACATCTTCCCACCCCCACCGCTGCCCCTCAACATGCCAAAGTTATAAAGTTCATTTTTAGACATATCATCTTGTACATCTCATTGTTGCAATGGGTCCACCTGTGTCCCTATTTAAGCAATTTGTTTTTTCCCTTCCCCTCCACAAATTATATCAACAACAAATACAGTGAAAACAGGGATTATACTGTGGGAGAGGGACATACAAACAACAAAGAAATCATCTTATAAATATGTTAAGAACAATCGCAAGAAAGAAAAAAATCTATTTGAATCGAAATACCACAACAGAAATTCTCAAATAAACAACTATAATCCCAATAAATAAGTGGGCTAAAAACTTAAAGAGAAACTTCTCTGAAATGGAAAGAAGGATGGCCAACAGACACATAAAGAAATGCTCAACTTCACTAGCCACATAATAATTTATTTTTGACAAATCTGTTACGTTATTTTATGTGTCTGATACTATAGTAAAGCTATGTTGTCTTCATTACTTAACATGGTAATAAGATTCAAATCTAGTATGAGGGCACAAGCTACATCATTTTACAAGATTTTTCTAACTGACCTATATTCAAGTCTATTGAGCAGGTTGACCAATATTCTACAGAGATATCTAGATGTTTGATATTCACTCATATTTTGCACCTTGTGAAAACACAAGACCCTAGATATTATATATAGAAAAAATATCTTTAGAGAATGCTTGAAGCTAGTAAAATTAATTTAGGAATGAGTTAAGATTTAGAAAACTCTATAGCATAATAAATTGAATGATAATGACTTGAGCTGTACAACAGAGCAGAGTGAGAGGTGATAGAATGATGGACCACATAGGAGTTGTATGTCATTGGTATTGTGGTTCAAAAAAAAAACAGAAAAACTTCAGAGAAGAGATTGAGGAAAATCATCAAAGTGTCCTGAATCAAGTTACTTTTTAATCCACCTAAAAGTTTGGACTGGGAGTCAGAGAACATGGAAAAAATAAAATAGAAAATATAGCATTGTATAGACCTGTTACAATGTAATGAAATAGTAATAGAAATATGATAATTAATTTCCAAAGAAATAAGAGAAAGAATAGGTAAACTCTAAAGGAAAAAGAATGAAGAGAGAAAAGAAACAAAGTAAAATCTTTATCAATAAAAAACACAAGTGTTTGGAAGTGGAAAGACAGTGGAAACATTCTAAATACCAATAAAATAATAATAAAAATTGCTAACGTGCATAATAGGTGGATCACATTTTATCATACATAATTTTGAAAAAAAATGCTAGCAATGAAAATTTAAAAGTCATATTTTAAAACAGTATTTAGATTATAACTAGACAGTAGAGCTCAGTGGTAAAACATTAGCCTACCCTATTTGAACAATGGTGTGATCTCCCAAGCATTACAAAGTACACACAAAGCACACACACACAAAACCCACATAAACACACAAACACACACACACCACATACCCTCATTTGGAATATTGATATTATCATATTAAAGAGGAAATTATCACAAATAGTAAAAGTATGTTAATATATGAAATCAGAATATTCCTGATACTATTTTAAAGTTTTGAAGAAATAAAATAGTTACAATATACTTGGATTCTTTTTTTTTTTGGTCGGCCATGGGGCTTGAACTCTGGGCCTGGGTGCTGTCCCTCAGCTCTTCAGTTCAAAGCGAGTGTTCTACCACTTGAGCTACAGCGCCACTTTCTGTTTTCTGGTGGTTTATTGGAGATAGGAGTCTCACGGTCTCTCCTGCCCTGGCTGGCTTTGATCCACAATCCTCAGATCTCAGAAACCTGAGTTGCTAGGATTACAGGAGTGAGCCACCAGCGCCTGGCTTATACTTGGATTCTTATAGATTAAGTAAATTGAAAATTAAGAAATAGAAGATATGTGAACCTTTGCAAACAATTTTTCAATAATAAACATTTTGAAACATGTATTCTTTTTTTTGACAAAGATTGATGTTACTGGTGTTTTAACTCAAGATTTAGTATATGATAGCCAGTGCTCAATATGGCTAGATCTCTAATCATTTCACTCTGGATATTTTTTCAGGTCTCATAGTTTCTCATGCTCTCCCATATCACAAACCCTATTTTCAGTTCCCACCATAGCTAGAAAATGGAAACAACAAATCACCATGCCCAGCTCAAACATTATTTTTTTTAATTCAAGTACAAATATTTACCAAAAAAGTGACCAGGTGATGAAGCTTTTCTTAAGAAAGTATGTGCTTCTTAAAAATACAGTAAATATTTGTTATTTGGACAAAGATGTTTAGAACTATAAAAAAATAAATATATTTGAATTCAACAACCATATAAAATTAAGAAAATAATTTTTAAATATTCACATATTAAATATTTTAAAAGCAAAATATATGTATCAGAGCCAGACACATAAAGGACCCATGGTCTGTCACGTATTTGGAAGCTAGAACTTTATGCAAGTTTACACAACAGTATTAACCAAAGCATGCTATTTGCTGAGGAGTATTTAAAAGGTGTAATTTCTTATAAAATTGAACTTTTAATCCAACAAAATGAATACCAGAATCTATCACTTGGGAGATGTGAAGGGAAGTCAAAGGGAAGGAATAAAGTGAGTTATGGAGGAAGAGAGTGAAGGCATAATATTCAATGCAGATAGTATGAAACTAGAAAAAAAGAAAGTAGGGTGAGGTTTGGAAGGGTGTGGGAAAGATATGTAAAGATACATTGTACTTATAAACTGATTTGTGGAATGGAAATTCTTTTGAACAACTATTTAAAAAAGTATAATTAAAAACAATGGAGACATCTGATCTTAAACTGCGTTCTCTTAAACCATAAGTCAACATAATAGTTTCCTCCTCAGGAAATTTCTTTGCAGGTATTTTCCTCATAATGACAGAAAAGTGACCAATGCAATGAATATCATTATATCACATTTCATATCCTAATTAGACACAATATAAAATTACAGCAAAAATCTTAGAATTCATCACATGATAAAATAACAAGTAGAAAGTATCAAATGCGGATTGATTGCTTTTCCAAGTAATTTAACTATGGTATCTAATTTAATCCTCACAATCATTCCATAAAGTGGAACTACTTCCATTTTTAATTCTTAGATGGTGATATTGAAATCTTCAAAGTTGCAGTTACTAGTACAACATTGCACATATGGTAAGTGTTAGCCCATCTCCCACTGTATCAAATTACCTCATTAAATTTTATGACTAAAATACCAGCACTTAGTCTACTAAATCTAGGAAAATTTCCCAGAATTATTGTGTACATTATAATAATATTTCACTTTATCTTTTTTAGAAAATAGTTATCTGTAATGTGAAAACTCCAAGTTCATAATCAATTCATACCTCCCTAGTGAAAGGAACTGCTAAACTATAATATTCTTGATTTCTAGCTCAAAATAGTAGAAATCACTTTCTATCCCATGACTCAACACTGCACTCCCTGGGAACCACATCTCTGTTTAACACAGTCTTACTGAAAGAATGACCTCCCCAATTCCTAATGGAAACACACTGAAGGTCTTATGTACCAATCATTTCCACATTGTGGCTCACCTAAGTTGTTTACCATTACAAGTATTTTGATTGCTTTTTATACCCAAAATTTTGAGAGAAATTTACTACTTTAAAATACTATTAAAGCAAGACTGATACAAAAATCACCTTTGACCCCCACCTTTCATAAACCCAAAAATGCAGCCTGACCTATCATTTATGTTAGGAACGAGAGGTTAAAAATCATAGACACCAAGACGTAAGCATGAATTAAAGGCTCTCCAACTTGTGAATAAAATTGGTTTAAAAAGTCATCAATACTACTGCATTTTTAAAAATTTCTTATGATACTGAAGATTCAATTATAAACTATTAACACTTGAAAATAACTCATTTTCTTCGGAGTAGGACACAAAACACAAGATTAATCCGAATAATTTTAAAAGACCTTTATTTATACTACAAATTCACTCCTATAACTACAAAGATTCTAAAAATAACTGAAGTACAGAGACACAAAGGAAATAATTTAATTGCATCATCTACATTAAAAGGACTGTGTTAATAGAAAACAAAGTTATATTGATAATTAGCTTACCAAATTCAGGTACATTCTTTTATTCAATTTCATTTAGTTTCATAAAAACTGTATTTTCATAAAATGATGCATAAAAAAGCCTATATACCCACTTAGATTTTCAGATCTTAACAATATTTATTTCAGAAATGTCTTTAGCTCTATAGTCAATGAACTGAAATAATACTAAAATAGTCAAAGACTTTTCAGAATTTGCAAGATTTGCTCTGGGATGGTATTTATATTGAAAAAGATATTAGAAAGCCTTATTTATTAAAGTTGCTATAGTTACTCTCAAAAAAGAGCCATTACTGAAGATATATTTGCATGTAGAAAACAAATTCAAATACATCCACAATATGGAGAAGACACATGGTTTTTGTTTGTTTGTTCGTTTTTGAAAGTAATATCTAATAAGGATATCCACAATACCGATTTTCAGTCAATATGATGGGATATTCAACCATAATAAATATGGGGCTGATTACCTCTTAGTGAGAATAGATATGATCTTTCAAAGAAAGATATTTTAAACAGAAATCCAGAAAGAGGGCTAGTAAGGTGGCTCAGTGGTAGAGCGATTGCCTTGCATGCATGAAGCCCTGGGTTCAATTCCTCAGCACCACATAAGAAAAAAAGAATAAAGCCAGAAGTGGTGCTGTGGCTCAAGAGGTAGAGCACTAGCCTTGAGCTGCAGAGTTGAGGGACAGTGTCAGGCCCAGAGTTCAGGCCCCACGAATGGACCCCCCCTGCAAAAAAAAAAAAAAGAAATCCGGAAAGACTTTATCCACCTTGTGTTTCACGGGAATAATTAGAGAGTAATACCTGTTCCGTCAAGTAGGCCAAACTCACTCCATGAGCATATCTTAAAAGTATAACCTATTTAACAGGTCAAATTCACATTTTGTACTGACAGTCATCTTACAGCAATAATTTACTACCTAATTTTGTCTGTATCTTCTCACCTAACACATAATAAGAGCTGAAAATGATCTCTTTTAACTAACTTAATGTTGTAAATGCTTTGATATTGATGATGTTATTATTTGACAAATAAAATGTACAGAAGGGTGGTTCAACTGAAATGACATGACAGAACAATGATAATAAAAACATTGCAACACAGTTAGCTCTTTTTAGCCTCACCATGTCCACATTGGCAAGTAACATTGCAACAGCACATGCACACATATACATATGTGCACACATGTACATACATATACATGCATGCTAAATTCAGGGTTTATTGTAGAAAAAGTTCAAATAAAATATTAGTGATTAGTACAAATGATAATTTGCCTTACTACAAAATAATACACAATCCAGTCACTACGGTTGTTATATCCTGCCCCTCCACATGTGACCACTTAATTTATTTTTAATTAATTAATTATCTAGTTAATTAATTCATTTGCTTGGTGCTAATACTAGGGTTTGAACTCAGGGCCTGGCTCTGTCCCAGAATTTGTTTTTTTTTTTTGTTTTAGTTTTCTCAAGGCTAGCATTTTACCGCTTGTACAACTCCATTTCTAACTTTTGTTGGTTTCTTTCAAATCAGAATCTAATGGCCTTTTTTTTTGTTTGGCCTCGTTTTAAACCACAATCCTCAGACTTCATCTTTCTGATTAGCTAGGATTAATGACATGAGCCACCAGTGTGGCTTCTACTTTTTCATCTATACCTACCTAATGCACATACTTAGATAGTGATTTAAAACTGAGAGTATAGAAGCAAGATGTTCATTGATGATATTGTCCTGTCAGAAATTCTAGTTAATAATTTAAATTTCTTCTTAAGACCATACACAAAAGTATCATAATATAGTATGAAAGAACCCACGATTTGACATATGAGCTTCAAGAACTTTCTAATAGATTCATTATTTATTGGTACCCAACATTAGAAAAAATATATAATGCAGTAGTAAAATCGAAGTGCTTTGCATGACTACTTAAATTCCTTGTTTTTTAAAGACACTTGTTTTCATCTAAAAAAGTATGCCTGTCTATTGTCTTCATGTCTTTTCGATGGTTGAAGGTGCTTAATGAGAAGTCAAAATGTATTAGTAGTCCTTTGCTGTCAATTAAATCTCACTTTTTCTTCTTGGAGAATATAATGATCAAAGCAATAGTTGAGGACCTGCAAGCAATAGTTCAGAATCATGCTTCCAGTGCAAGTGGATAAACAGTATGTAATCCTCAATACCATTTTCAACAAAGTTTTGTCACAGATACAATCGGCCTGCCATCCCTAGCCGCTTTCTTAGCCTGGATCTATTCCTTCATTGTACAGAAAAAGTGTGATTCAACTGATTTCAGTGAGATCTGTTACTAGAATTATCAAGGATTTAGATTCTTGTCTGCAATTTGGTCAAAGCTATGTCTCTTTATGTAGACTACTTAAAATGTATTTACTAAATTCAAGTAAAAACATAAATTATATTTCCATCTTTTAAAAAAAATAAAATTCCGCTTGCTCTATAAATTAATCAGATGCATGCATTTTGTGGCTAGCTAGGTCATTGCAAATCTGTCTCTCTCTTCCTCTCTCTCTTTCATGGTTCTCATAGATAATATGATTGCTCCATAATTAATCTAATTTATTTTGCTTTTATATTTTTGGTTGCATCATTTCACTTTCTGCTCTTCCATTTTCCAAATCATTTATATAGAAGGCAGTATTTCATCTTTTCTCATTCCTCGAATAAGCTGCACATGAAGACACCACTGGTCCTTATTTTCAGTCTGTATCTTTGAATACGGAGGAACATCTTTCCTCTGCTCTCCATCAATTCCCTACTCTCCAGTTAGAATAATTTAGAATAGTAAAAATGGAAAAAGGAAAAAAAAATCATGGTGAAAAAACAGATGCAGAAAATTCACCGGATTTTTCTGAACAGTTCAACCAATGTGAACTATTAGAGAAATACATGGATACCTCATTCCCACTGGCACTCAAAGTCTCTGGATTGGCAATTCTGATGAAGACGCGGAACATGATGAAAAAGTGAGGAATGGTATCAATTGCAAGACAAAAAGTGGAGAAAGATCCAAGTAAATTTCTACATTGGGCTACCGAAAATATTCAGCTTATTACAGTGCGGAGACTACTTTCCAAAAAGGCCAGTCATGTGAATACTAGGGATGACGATGAATATACCCCTCTTCATCAGGAAGCCTACAGTGGACACTTAGACATTGTCTGTGAGTTGGAGGCTCAAGTGGCAAATGAAATAACTGTAGATGGCTGGACACCCCTGCACCGTGCATATATGCAGAATAACACCAGAGTGGCTTCTTTCTTACCTCATCATGTTACAGACACCAATGCCCAAACTAAAGGCCTCTTGACCCCCTTATATCTTGCCACTGAGAATTGAGATAGCAAAGATACGCCTGCTCTCCTTCGGTTGAACCATTATATAAAACCAGGCCTGCAGAACACCTTAGAAGAAACTGCATTTGAAATTGCCCAAAGGATAAGTACGTATCGCTACCTATATGAAGTTGTGGAAGGCTGTACAAATTCTTCTCCTAAATCCTAATGGTCGGGTTAAGTTTCTCAAATTTAAAAATGCAAGTCCATCCTTTGTGTCCATACAAAATATTTCCACAATCCAAATAAGAGCAATATCTTTTTTTTTTTTTTTGGGCGGTCATGCGGCTTGAACTCTAGGCCTGGGTGCTATCCCAGTGCTCTTCAGCTCAACGTGAGTGCTCTACCGATTGAGCCACAGCTTCACTTCCAGTTTTCTAGTGGTTTATTAGAGATGAGAGTCTCACAGACTTTCATTCCCAGGCTGGCTTTGAACCGTGAGCCTTAGATCTCAGCCTCTTGAGTATCTAGGATTATAGTAGTGAGCCACCAGCGCCGGCAACACCAGTACTTTACTGTAAAAATTCATGAATTCCATGGAATTCTTGCAAGTGAATTGCCTGCATTGGGTGTCAAAATGTATTGAAGAGTTTTTATATACATGTATAATGATTTCTGCAGAGTATGTGATTTTTTAGTCAGAAATAATTTTAACTTATCTGTTGAAATGAGTAGTACAGAAACTAAAGTATTACTGGTGCTTGTCTGAAAAAGAATATTTTAAAATATTCTATAGTCTATGTTTGTATAATGTTAATAATTTATTTTATTCTCGCATAGACATACTTTGAATTCTATATTATTTTATAATATATAGGTTCATTAATGTGTCCTTTCAGATTGTATTCCATATAGAAACAGTTTAAGATTCCTTTTTTCCTAGGTCCTAATATTATTTTTCTTTGGGATAAAATGACAATGTTGTCTAATTTCAAAAGTTTTGTAAAGTTTATGCTATTTAAACACCTTTCTGAGGTGAAGATTTAATACACTGATGTCAAAATAAATTTAATCATATGAATTACGTGTGCTGTTACACTTGTTATTTTGTAATCAACTTTTTAATAACGGGTTTTCATTTCTTGCATCTGAAGAATGAATAATATGGAATACTTCACAAATTTTCATATCATCGTTGTGCAAGTGCTATATTAATCTGTATATTGTAATTTGGGTATACATGCTGCTGAAGCATGTAGTATCCTCTAAATTTAAGTAGCTAATGATGCAATCTTTATACAGGCTTATATCCATGGGTGCCTACTTGTAACAAGGAAACCTTATTGTTCCTAACAATGCTATTGATCTTATTTCCTTAAAATTCTGTGAATAATGGAAAAAAAATATAATGTTCAGCCGATTGCTCACATTTGCAATTTTTTGTCAATGCCAATTTTAAGTATTTTTCAATTGTAATTTGATCATACATTCAATAATTTATAGGTAGGTCCAAAGGTGATGGCTCTTTCAAGTATTATTTATTCAACTGAATTAGCTTTGTGGAGCTATTGGATTCAAAGTAATCCTTGCTTAAGAGCTATTTCTAACATTCTGCAGCTGACATTTTCACAAATGAGGTCTTACTGGCACAAATGTCTACATGACCCTTGACTCTTCTTCCATGTAGGAACAGACCAATCAGAATATCTTACCCTGATAGCATAGATTGTCTTACTTGAACAAAATTAATCTTAGTTACAAGGGATCATAGAGAGATGAACAGTCCAGACAGAACTGTTCAGACAAGAAGGTATTTTATCAAAATATAATTATTATATCTAACATTGCAAAAGTAGCTAAAGCCAAGAAGTTGAAAAAATTGTTCATATGTATGATTACTTAATGTCCTGGCCTGTCTACCATCCAACCAGGCAGGAACTTACACTACTGCCTTTCTATCACCAAATATTTTCATAGTTGCAGGAGAAGTCCATATGTTTCTCCTTGTTATTAGGCCTTAAATTGGTAAGGTTTTAATCACAGTATTTTCTCTTGCTCCAGGCTATAAATCTACAAATGGTAAAGCTTTAGGTCCAACTCTATCAAACACTGAGGTAGAGATAATGGAATAATATTTTAAAACACAGTTGCCTTTGATACAGTAACCACAACAGAACAATGCAAAACATGTGTCTTTTTCTTATATTATATATAGTTATATATTTTATATTTATATTTGCTGATTTTATATTTCACACTGTGAAACTTACTAGAATTTGTTGATAATTTCACAAATAAATTGATATTTATTTATTCCAATAAATAGAATTGGAATATAAATAATTAGGTTTAAAATATATATTAGAATATAAGAAGTATCAACGCAATATCTTTGGTATAAACTTGTGATACATTCTCAATGTTCTTGGTCTTCTGAATTCACATGGTAAAAAAACAATGTTGTTTTCCTCTAATCTGTAAGGGATTTTCTCTGCTGCTCTGGTTATGTTTTAAATCGCTGGTCCCAAACTGTTTTTCTCCATATGTCTGAAGCATTCCTACTGATTATGCCCAAATTTTGTTGATAAGATGTCTAAAAAATATTATTCTTCTTCAGGACCGGTAGGTCCTAGGATCCCAGGTCCCAGTTACCTGCATCATCAGATAACAGGGGCAAGACTTCTCACCAGGACCCATGCAACATGCCAACACAAAGTAATTGAAGACCCATCTCAATTTCTTATTTCCTATATTTCAGGGCCCCAATTCCTTGAGATGCAGGAATTAGCAGTAAGCAATTATGAAATGCAAGGCAACTTAAAATGAAAGATGAGATCACAAATTTGAGAGTAAGTACTATAATTCAAACATTCAACTTACATATGACCAGCCCATATGAGTGAACAAGTTCACAAAGTGTCATAAGATTATTTTTAATACCCCCCCCCATGATTAATGAAAGATTTTAGTCCAGCATAAGTGGGCCAAAAAATAGTTCCTGGAAGGATAGATCCATAATTGGTCTACCAAGGCCCAGAAATCTTTACTGAGAGTTCAAATATAATTCAGAAAAACATTGAGAAGATCCTTAGTACTTCAAAATACTGGGACTTCAGCACAACATGGTTTTGTGGTATAAAAATGTCACTCTCAAACCAATGATAATCTACATATAATCTATAATCTCCTGAAAGTTATTCTTTTTCAAATTAACTTTTTAAAATCACGTTCGCCAAAATAACATTTGACAAGTAGTTGATACTTAGAGACATTGCAAGTTTTTCAAGTGTAGGGAGCAAGTTACAATAAAGTTGATTTATTTACCTGGCATTAATGCCAAACACGTTCAACCATTCATTAAATTGTAGAAATAGTACCACCGACAATTTGTGTTTTTCAGTAGAGACCTTCCAGAAATGTATTAGATAGATCAGCCTCCCAAATTTCAAACCAAAACGTTAGCTAATAAAG
Source organism: Dipodomys spectabilis (assembly GCF_019054845.1). Taxonomy (NCBI): domain Eukaryota; kingdom Metazoa; phylum Chordata; class Mammalia; order Rodentia; family Heteromyidae; genus Dipodomys; species Dipodomys spectabilis. The sequence continues at coordinate 3,268,434 of NW_024871140.1, forward strand.
TAAATGTCCTCATTTAATAAGGTACATTTTAAAAAGTCACAAATAGTTTTCTTATCATGTAATATGTTTTCCCTATCTGTCTAACATAGTAAGAAATATGATTTTAAGTCTTGAATATGGGTACTCATCAGAGATATGACAAACATAAAATCTGTCTTCTATCTCTATCATATTCCTCTATAGGAATAAATATTAGTTTTTTTCATTTCCAGAACTAATAGGTAGTTGAAAATATTATCCCATGTGAAATAAAACAATCACACCTTTGTACAAAGCCATTTATAAAAATTGGTAGTTAGGAATATATTCTATGCCATTTTTTAACTTTCTTTTTGACTAAAGATTAATCTTCCAAAGGGATGAGAATAAAATCATGTTTAGGTGCTTCATGTCTCCAGTCTTGCAAATTATTAATGCAGATGAATGAATTATGGAAATATAAGCTGATATCAGTTTAAGCATATACAGGATGGAAACTCCATGAAATGTATATAAACCTTTCGAAGTATTAATAGACAGTTTAACAGGATGACTATCAGGAAGTTGAAAGCAGAAAGGAATAATAGTAATGACATAGAATGAATGAAAAATGAACAAGGGTCAAGTACAACTAGAATACTCAATGTACACATATGATAAATTAAATGGTAAATCTGAAATAAATCTTGGAGAAGGGGTTGGTTGAGAATGATAGAAGTGACTCTGATTCAGGCCATTGGACAATTATATGGACGTATTTATTTGTAACACACTTTCATGACCTTTTGAAATGCAGTGAAAAAACACAACAACAAAAAAAACACACAAAAATCACAACCAACCAGCAATCTGTAGAGAGTATGAAAATGACCTCTCAAAATTTTAATCAGTTAATGAAGGGTAGTCCTGGGAAAAGCAAAGAAAACTATTCAAAGAGGGAAGTTTGGGATAGGGGAGAATTTTGAACAGATTTAAATAGATTGTCTAAGGTTATATATAAATCACCTAATCTGCTGCAAATAGTATGTTTCTTCTACGAGTTCTGTGTCTGAACTGGATAATCCAATGGTGAGACACACTTGATAGCTTGTGAAGATAGAATGGAAGAAACAAGAACAAGAACCTATTACTCCACTAGAGAGAAAATAATCCTCTATGTTTTCCCTAATCTCTCTTCACTACTCTTTCTTCATACTTATAAGTCAAATGATTTTGAATTATATTTTTCCTTCTTTCTTTGGGCAAAGTAATTGGTCAAAGTAATTCATTAAATATTATTTGCCATTTTCTTCTTTCATGCTGTTTAATTGGCCAAGTGAGTCTACCCTCTTGCATTTGGTTGCCATGCAACAACATCTATGTTAATGAGAAGAAATCTAATGTAAAACTTTGTCTCCAGAAAACAGTCCAAGAAGCTGCGATCACAAATATTTGGCTGTATTTTTTGTTTTTTCTTTTACCTTGAAAGTCTTCTTGTGTCTAAAGTGCCCACAAAAATAAGTACTCCATCACTTTTTGGTTCAATCAATTCTAACCTCAAAGATATATTTTGCTATGAAAATGGTTAGAGGAAATCTAAAAATACTGCACTTTTATTTTCTCTTAAGACTCTCCTTAGATACCATATCAGAATTAATGAAGTTATTCTATGCAAAATTATTTCAATAGATTATTTTTCTCTTGGTCTTGCATTTGTTCACCAAGATGTATGGAGGAGAGTAGAGTTAAATCACCTCTGCCTAGGAAGACAGTGTCTGTTACAAAAAGACAATGCTACTATGTCCTGCTTCTATGTTCTCCTCTTAGCTCTTGCCTGATTTCCAATTAATCACAGCATCTTGGCTTCAAGTCTAGTGAAGCTGAAGGACTGTACGTGCTCCACCACTGCTACATCTTCATGATTTGTACTTAAAAACTCTTTAAGTTGCCTCATTTGGATGTGGAATTTATTTTCATGTCTTCATTCAATCTGTTCTGTATTGTAGTGAGCCAAATAGGCTCTGTAAAATCACTGTAGGTAGTAAAAATATTAACACAATTTATATAAAAAAGTTTTGGCCTCCCTTCACTGCTGAAGCCCAATACCCTTAGCTAGGGCTTCTAAGGATAATGTTTTCTTGCCTTTTCCATTTGCTCAATTCTTTTATGAACCCAAAACATTTTGGCTTATGTAATAAGAGAAGTCTTCACTATCTCATTTTAATAAGGATATTATTTTTGTGAGCCACTTAGAACTGTGAAATCATTGGTTTGAATTATCCAATCAGATTTATTTCTGTGTTTTATTGCTTCACATACAAAGACCTTGTGGAAAGTGTTACAAACAGAAATGTTTAAACCCAACACCTTCTTTCATTTTGGAGGGCACTTTCTCCCTAAATATTTTGACTCAAATTATCTTTTTCAGAGAATTAATGTTTGTTAATTAAAGGTAAATTCACAAATTTTGATGCCTTATTTTTTAAGAACTTTTAATTTAAATTCCAATACAACTTTGTTTCAAACAGTGAGAATATAGTTCCTGGGTAAGGACAATTCTCAAGAGAACCTATAGGAGTTACAGCAAGGTTTCTGAGGTCTATTTGTTTAGTGTGAAAAAGAACCATCTTCATCCACATTGCTCCCTCTCTACTAAGTCTCCGTGGATTTCTTTGCTTGAAAGCCTATTCTCCCAGGCAATTTTAAATTTTCTTAATAGGCTAAGTTGTTAAAAATTTTGAACAATTCAAATTTACCTGTCATAACTTTAAAATTCTTGAAATTCCTTTATCAGAACCACGAATTCACCAATCCTAATTACACCTTTACCATCAAAAAGTTAACATGCTGTTTTCATGATATGGTGTCCATGCAGCTATTATTTTCCAGTGTCTTTGTATTGCGTATATATAACCATAAAAGCTGATGCTAAGCAAAATGAATTCCAAGATATGGAACCAGATTTTTTCATTTGTGGTTGTTGTTTTTGATGAATTATGTGATTTCTGTTTTCTTTGACTTTGTATTGTGAATACGTTTACTTTAAATAGGGAAGGGAAGAGGAAACGCAAAATGGTGAGTTAAAGAACAAAGGGAAAACCAATGCAACAGCAACACTCACAAGACAATATGTTGGAAATGTACATTACAACTTGTGAGGAGTGAAGGAAAACTGTGAGAAAAATGAGGGAGAAGTAACAAATTTGAAATGTTCTGTATTCACCACCTTACAATTGCTGTAACCTCACTGTACATCAATTTGATAATAAAATTGAAAAAATAAGCTGCATAAAATGTAATTTCACTGTATTGGCACAGTAAATATTATTCTTTATGTAGTAATATTTTAAAAATCAATACTATGACATCTAATTTGAATTAATTACTTCTTCTTTATCAGAGGGTCATTAATGTGAATGTTATCCAACTAGACAATATTTTCATATATACTTGCCAAATTTTTCAAAAAGTAATTAATTTAGTACTTTCTCATTCTAAAACAGAAAACAGTTTAATGCTACGAAAACCCATAACTTTTAAAATTAAATAAGTTGTTAAGAGGACAGAATATGTGTGTTCTTCAAAATTCCTATGACTATTAACTACTCATTTTTAAATTCTCAACATTCCATACCTGAGAGATTCAAAACAGTACCTTTTTACATGTTATGAAAATCTGCAATAGATGCAGTTTCCAATGGGGTGTTACAGATTGAGAAGTCAACAGAAAAATAGCCACATTCTGGTAGAGGATAAAACTATGAAGCATCTGTAATAATTAATTCCTCAAGAGTAAGCAATTTTTTTTTATCAGAGTAAGCTGTTATTTCTATGACCATCAATCCCAAGATTTATGCCATAAAGTCAAAAGTCATCCTAGCCCAATAGTTTCCAACTTTTTTTTTTTTTTTGGTCTGTCATGGGGCTTGAACTCTGGGCCTGGGCTCTGTCCTTCACCTCTTCAGCTCAAGACAAGCGCTCTACCACTTGAGCTACAGCTCCACTTCCGGTTTTCTGGTGGTTTATTGGAGATAGGAGTCTCACAGTCTTTCCTGTCAGGGCTGGCTTTTAATTGCGATCCTCAGATCTCAGCCTCCTGAGTAGCTAGGATTACAGGCGTGAGCCACTAGGGCACCTTAAAATTCCTTAATTCACATCATGAATAGTTTATCTCTATTGTGAAAAAATACTACATCTCTGCTAGTGTGATGCCCTCCGTGTTCTGGAAAGAACACCACAATAAACTGAGCTGCATCATTTTTCCTCCACTGCTTGAGATCAGATCATTTGCAAATATTATTTATATTTATACTTTTTTTAATTATCATAGATATTCAGGATGCTAAGATCGGAAAATTAAGGTTCAAAGCCCACCCAGACAGGAAGGTTTCTTAGAATCTTATCTCCAATAAACTTCTCCGCAAAAGCCAGACACAAGTGGCACTGAGGTTGAAATGATAGGGCACGAGCCTTGAGCAAAAACAGGTTCAGAGACACTGTCCAGGCCAAGAGTTCAAACTCAAGGAAAACCAATAAAACAAAAACAAAGTTGAATACACACCCCAAACCTAGTATTTTTCTCAAAGTATACACAGGCACGTAAATAAGGAATGGCTTCAGGTATTACATATAGGTTGAAGAAAGAAGATGTCACACAATTGCTCTCTTCATACCATTTTAAACCAAAACCTTAAAAAAATTGCTGTTTTTCTAAATTTATAAATTAATGTCATCCATTTGTTGGCAACTCTGTCTAGATTATTCACATTAACATGGTATACATGAACTGTGGGAATTATCTATTAACTATGTTCTAATTATAACTCTCTTGAAAAATATTCTAGGAAAATAGAATGCCAGAATCATTTGTGAATTTGTCAATTAATCCCTCTACTTAAAAAGAATTTTGTAGTATCCTATAGAATATGAAATTACAAACAAAACCAAAATATATATTTTAAATCTAAATTCCAATTTAGCAAGGTCTACAAAGTCCTACATTAGATGAACTTTGCTATTTCTCCAGGCTTAAGTTTTTGTAATCCTTCAACATTTCTTTGGAATCCAACAGAATGGTGATTACTTACTTTTGCAAATTTTTGAATGGGAATAATGAGCCATTTTGCAGCTAGGAATGTTCTGTAATGAAGAGAGCATTTAAAACACAAGTGAGGATATATATGAGTTGCATTTCAATAGGAAACGACTTCTCAAAACATAATGACAAAATTAGACCAAACTTCCAACTGTGTATTCCTTTCTTGTTGCTTGGTTTGTTCTATTGAGACAAAATTATTTTACCTGGTCCAGGTAATTCCATTCTCTAATCTCCTGTCGAAGTGCTAGAATTTCAGGCTTGTATCACATTGGCCTGCCATAGTTTGTTTATTTACTCTAGAAACAGACTAGCAATTCTGAACTTCTCCTATTAACATATCCACTAGATTGATTGCTCACACTGTTTATGTACTATTTTCAAAGATGTTCTAACATTTGACACAAGATATGAACATTTTCATATGCACCTACAGAGTTCCCTGATTCATTGCGCCATGGATCCTATCCCGTTAATAATGATTGCTTGACTCTCTTACTATCTCTGATTCCTACCTATGTAATATTCTCAACTTTTTGGGGGAAAGTTCACTTGAGGGCTTTCTAATATTAAAAACTATCACTTGATTCTTGTCTTACTCAGGACATATTTTCAATCGTTTTCTAACTTTTCTACATATTCTGAGAGTTGTTTCACTTGTGTATTTTTGTGTGCACATATATGTTCCTCTGTGTGTATGTGTATGTTTGTATGTATGTATGCAAAAACCTCAAGCTCTTATTCAGCAATCTTACTCATGACTGGTATTCCAGCTTTTGGCTGTTTAATTATAGGTAGTTTCTCAAAGCCTATTCTGCCCAGGCTGTATGCAAATTGAATTTCTCAGACTCCTTTACATTCTTAGGTTTTATTTTTCCCAGGAGTATCAACTTTTAAACTACAAACACTTTTGTGAGTGTAAAGTCTAACCTGTAGCCCAGATTTTTAACTCAAGAATTAATATAAAGATAGATGAACATATACATTATATATCCTGAGTGTACACTGTTAGAAATGTGATCCTAAGCTGAGTGGTGTTGAGATCTGAGGATTGGGGTTTAAAGCCAACCCAGGTAGGAAAGTCCTGGAGACTCTTTTCTCCAATAACTACCAGAAAACTTGGAGTGGCACTGTGGCTCAAGTGGAAGAGCACTAGCCTTGAGCTTCGTTGCAGAAGGACAGTGCCCAGTCCCAGATTTCAAGTACCACGACTAACAACTACAAAAAAGAATATAAGAAAAGGAAAGAAAAAGAAATGTGATCTTAGCCAACAGATTCATTGCTACTATAATTCCTATTCTCTCAAGATGGACTCATTTTTTCCAGTTAAGTCCATTTTCTCATATATGACTTGCATAGGAAACAGAATCATTCTTCCATTCTCCTTTTTACAAATTTATGGGATTAGCAAGCTTGATTTAGAAAGGAAGTGGCCTCATGCTTCATGTTCCACTTAGGAGTAATGCTTTCTCTATATCACTCCCATAAATCTACATACTGGACTTGGCTTTATTGTTTCAATATTGTCTTATTTGTAGAATCTTGTATATTTTATTGAACCCTTATATATAAACACAGAACTTCTCTTTATCCTATTATTGCTATTGTTTTTCTTACTGTTAACTCACGGACACTTGGGAAATTAATGCACAGCACATACACTCACAAAAAATGATCTGGGAACCTTCTTCCCATTTAAAATTAACCTTAATTTACAGAGCACTTAAGAAGTTTGAACAAAATGTACTCATGAATAAAATATTCATAAGCAATTTACATTTCATATTTTCTCTTTACTAAGTTGTCTCTAAAACACGTGTTACCTCATGTCCAAAAGTGTCCCTGTGCTATTTCAATGAAGCCAGAAAACATTCACTTTATCTGGAGCAGCACCATAGATGGATACTGGAAGTAAGTGGAAGTAACTGTTACTAGATGTGGAAATTGATCTCAGGAGAGGAATTGAACATAGAGGAATGACAAAGTTCAAGTTAACTTTTGCTTTCCTTTTTACTGTACAAGAAAAGAATCCAAGGCTTGAAGGAAACTCTCTCCCTGGAATTTTTGAGTGTGTTCTTTACTCATATAAAACTTGTCTGTAAACTTCTGGTTGAGAGTATTACAAAGGAAACAATATGCCATTTGAAGGCCAGCATAGAACAAAAGGAAATAACTTTGTTTTAAAAGTGTTCTACTGCAAAGAAACAAAGATATGGAGGTTTTGGAAGTGTCTTATGGATGGATGTTTCACTCCTGAGATGATTCTCTTGTTGCAGGAGTCAGTTATCAATTCCTTTAGTCTGGTCCTGAGTTTTCCATAGCAATAAATATTTCAAAAAAGCAGGATCCAATGAGTATGATCAGCAAAACAAGCCTCTTCTCAGACCACTACTTCTTTAAGGAGAGTCCCAAAGAAATACCCAGGGTTTGTTTTGTTTGCTTGTTTGTTTACTTTGTGCTGGTCCTGGGGCTTGAACTCAGAGGCTGCACTCTGTCCCTGAATAGTTGTCTTTCTTTCCCACCTGCCCCCAAAGCTAGTACACTACTGCTTGAGCCAAAACTCCGCTTCTGGTTTTTTGGTGTTTAATTACAGATAAGAGTTTGACACTCTCCTGCCTGGGTTGGCTTTGAACTAAGAGAGTAAGAAAGCTAAGTGACATCAACTGTATGGACTTCTCTTTTGAACCAAGAAATATTAGATGAAGTTTACTATAAAGCTAATATTTGACAATTTTTAAAGAAGAGAATATGTTCAGTCATAACTTAAATAACTAAATAAAAGTAGATGCACTGAATCCTTTGGGAAGATTACTATTGACTTCATCATTCCTTTGGGGGAAACTTAAAGCCATATTTGCACTTTTTTGTTGGTTGTAGGGATTGAACACTGATCCTGCACACTGTCTTTCAGCTCTTCAGCTCAACTTGAGTGCTATACCACTTTAGCTACAGCACCACTTCCTGGTTTCTGGTGACTAATTGAAGATAAGTGTTTCATGGACTTTCCTGACCAGGCTGGATTTGAAACACAACCCTCTGGTCTCAACTTCCTGAGTACCTAGGATTACAGGCATGAGCCACCAGCACCCGGCTCATATTTGCATTTATTTGCACTGAATAACACTATGTAGACAAAGAATGGAAATTTGAACCAAATGATGACATTGCAGATTTTCAGAAAAATTGAGGTAGCAATAAATATGTCCTCCTTTTCCATTTTGTTACATTAATGACTCATGAGCTATGGGACCCTTACATTAGCATCCTGTGACATCTGTATAGGTGTATTTAGTATTAGGAAATGTTCATAGAGAAATATAGAAAGACATTTTTAGAAAGCAAAGGAGGTCAGATATGAAAGAACAGCATAGAAGGAGATAAATTTATCACACAGAGATTAAGAACTAGCCTAATAGATTTAGAATGCTAAAGGCTATGAGGAATAAGCCTAGTTGATAACTAGTTCTTCAATAACCAAAAATGGTTCCCTAGAACTATTTCTGATATATCTTAGTTACTAGCATTTTTTTCCTTCCATCTGGACTTATTCCTTCTCTTCTGTCACAGCTGTTAATTAGCCTCTGCCTTTTTGGTGCCATGAATGGCCAAAAAGTTTTCAAAATCTCACTTAGACTACCCTTCTCATTGTGATTAGCAGTAATCCCACTCAAAAGCCTGGAATCTTTGAATTTCAAAAATTAGTCTTCACCTAACATCTAAGCACATTCCTGGCATCAACTGCCCTGATGTAATGAACAAAACTTTTTTTTTGCAACACAGTATCCTAACATAGGTAAAGTACATGAATTAGGGACTATTGTCAAGTATCAGTATGGAAGGAACAATTATATATTCCAAGTTTGGGTTCTCTATTTTGCATTTACTAACTAAATGTTCATTGTTGTTGTTGCTGTTGTTTTGGCAGCCCTGGGGCTGAAACTCAGCACTTGGGAATTATTCCTCAGTTTTTTTTTTTTCTCAATTCTAATCCTCTACCATTTGAGGCACAGGACAACTTCCAGTGTTTCTATTTCAGTTTATGTGTTACTGAGGTATTGAACCCAGGGTTTCATGCATGCTAGGCAATCACCATACCATGAAGTTGCATTCCCAGAACCCTAAATGACTCTCTTAAGATGGCATTACATTTTCATTCCGTAACTATGTATCATAATTTTAGCCTGAAATTTTTGCTAGTAAAGGGCATTGAACACAGTGCTAAATCCAGGAAGGCTAAATGGACAATGAATAACTATCACGGTCTAGCCAGGGCACAGAGGGACTTACCTCATGGAGCTGGTACAACAGACTGAGTGAGACAGCTCCTGACCCACAGCCCACCTCCAGAATGAGAGAGGAACCTTGGTTCCAACCACATTGGGGATTCTGGGCCACCTCCTCTAGCACCCACTCAATCAGTTCCTGAGAGAGAGAGAAAAAAAGAAAGAAGGCCATAATTTCACTTAAGCCAGGTGCCATTGGCTCAGGCCTATTATCCTAAGTACAATGGAGGCTGAGATATGAGGATTGTGGTTTATAGCCAGCCTGGGCAGGAACACCTGTGAGACTCTTATCTCCAAAGAATCACCAGAAAACTGGAACTGGTGCTGTGACTCAAGTGGTAGAGTGCTAGCTTTGAGCTGAGGAGCTCAGGGAGCTCTCCCAGGCCCAAAGTTCAAGCCCCACAACTGAAAAGAAGTGGACTTCCCACCACAAGAAGTAGACTGAATAATACCCATTGTCCTAGGGAGCATGGCAGAGAAGTCAGGCCGAATTTCCTGTCAGCTGGGAGTGATGAGTAGGCCACCCAGGTTCTCTGTGCCTCAGTATGCCCAGCTTCAAAACTGAACAAAGTGAAGGATCCTGTTCCTGATGAGGATTGAGTATTAAAGAAAGAGAGTCATGTTTTGTTTCATAATCCCATACCTGTCACAACATTAATAATACACACCATCTGAGATCTTTCTGGGTATCTTCCTGTCATATACTTACAGAACTGCCAAGAACCGTATCTGATGGCCCCTCTCTCTGTGCCTGGCCCTGCTCCAGCGATCCCTCTGTATTAATCCCTTGTTTCCTCACAACTGTCCCATGAGGAGATTGAAGTCCATTGGTTGAAGCCCAATCCAGAGCTTCATCTGTGGTCAAAAATGGGCTGCCATGGACTGAGTTTGGGACAATCCATCTAAACCATTGACTGAGCATGGCTCTACACATCTACCATCCCAACTATAGAGTACCTGGCCTGGTGGCTCATGCCTGTCACAGATAGGAGGATTGTGATCCACCCCAGGCTGAGCATATATTAAGTCTCCAACTCAGAAATGCCCAAGACAGAAAAGCTTGTAGAAGACCTGACTGGCAAGCCTAAGGCCTTGAGGTCAAAGCCTATCATACCAAAAAGAAGCAGAGTCCCAGTGCCAGAGGCTCATGCCTATTATCCAACGTACTCAGGAGGTTGAGATCTGAAGATCACAGCTAAAGATTTAAAATAGGGTTGGATTCACCCATCAGACGTCAGGATGAGAAGACCCAGAGTCTGACCCTATGCTGTTGCACTCCATAATAGCAGGACTCATATCTTTACTAAGTGTTGGTCATACTCTCTGTCCCTCTGGGAAGCCAGACCCTGCAGGCTGCACTTCTAGGTCCTCCCAAGCTCCCACTGCCACCAACCAGACCCAAGGGAGTACACAGCTCCAGGGTACACAGATCTCTTGTTCTTTTTATTTAACAGTGCTGTGTCCCCTTGAAGCATCTCACTGTTCCAGGCCCTCAGACCTCAGCTATGAAGCCCATGCATGCCCCAAAGATAGCAGATAGAAGTTACCAAAGCATTCAGCCTCCTTGTTACAACCCACTTCTACACACACACACACACACACACACACACACACACACACACACACACAAACATATCCAGACCGGTGACGGAAGACTCATCCATGCAGCACCTGCAATTTGCCAACTGATCACTCACCTGAGCACAGTCAGGCTGTACCAGGAGAAAGATGATCTCTCTCTCTCTGTCTCCGTCTTCAGGTGAAAGGATAACCGAGCACAGAAGACAAGGGTTCACACAACAAGAGGGGTCTATCTTCTGTAACCAACACCTCCCATCCCCAGAAAAAAGGAAAAGACCCCAGAAGGCAGGTGTGGATATGCTGTTCCCCACCTCTGACTAAAGCCACCAGGGAGAGGAAGGGAGCGGATGTGCGGCTGTGTGGCTCCCACTACTCCAGGCCAGGGGCACTGTGGCACCCGCTCCTCACCCAACCATGCATCTCCCCGTTTCCTGGGACACTAGACACTGGGGATGGGGATGGGATCCTTGGGTCAACACTCACCCCCACCCCTGGGGCACATTTGTGGCAGGGGGTGGGCCAGACTGTGGGGCACAGAGGAGGCGCAGGTCCTGGTAAGGAGGGGGAGTGATATGGGGTCACAGGGTGTGGGTCTGTGTGGCCTCCACTAACATGTGCTGTTGGCAAAAGCTGTTGGCAGTGGCTCCAGGTGGGGTGAGCAGCAATGGTAGTGGCATGGTAGACACTCAGGCCCAGAGCAGAGGACAGGGTGGCCAGAACCAGGTCAGGGCCAAAAGCTGGCTGGTGGCGCACCATTGCACCATTGCTTGAGGAATCCAAGAGGCAACATGTGTCTGAGCCAGCAGCACCAGTTTTGAAATGCTGTGCCACTGGGAATGGGGGGAGGGGACTGGGGCACAGGCAGGCACATGGTGGGCCTGAGCAAGGCCTCTCCTCCTAGGCCTCAAGTCTCTTGCTCACCATTCAGCCACCTCTACCTTTCTTAACTGCTGGTAGTGGTGTCAACCAACAGAGGGAATCCCAGTGCTACTGGGCAGCATGGAATGTGGTGTGGCCATCATTCTTGTATCGCATTGGTCAGAGAGAACCATGAAAGAATGGGGGTGTGGCTGGAATCCTGTGATGCAGGCAGAATGGGTGAAGTCAAGATGAGAGCAGCTCCTTTCCCAGGAACTATGTCCAATCCAGTTGGGGACAAGAGGGTGACCGGCTTTAGCTGGATGGCTGCACAGATTGTTATGTATGTCTGTTTGTTCCCAGTCCCAGACCTTGAACTTAGGATCTGGGCACAGTCTGTGAGCTGCTTTTGATCAAGGCTAGCCTTTTACCAATGGAGCCACACCGCTTTACTTCTGATTTTGTTGGCACAAGTTGGACAGGAGTCTCAAGGACTTTCCTGCCTAGGGTGACTTTGACCATGATTCTATCACAGCCTTGTAAGTATCAAGGAGGACTGCTGAGAGCCACTGGTGCCTGCCTAATCATTGGTCTTACTGATGTTCTTGGACAGACCTGTGAGTTCCCTATCCTCAGGTTTAAGTGGTAGGAGCTGGAGCCCACAGTTGGAATCCTGCTCCAGCCACCTCCAAATGGCAGGAAATCCTAAGAAACTCATTCCTATTCATACGATTACCAATGGAATGTGATGTATGTCATGATTAAATGGGTAGTTCTTGAATGGTTCAAGGATAAAATTATGCACAATTATATTATAGGACACTGGTCAATTATAATTAATACTTTATGAAGCATTTAAACAATCACATTCATTAAATGGAGGACAAATGTAATACCTAAGAATTGGGCATCACATAGCATGGAGATGCCATTTTTTCTGCCAGGACTGGGATTTGAACTCATGGTCTGGGTAACACTGTTGTTGCGCTGTGTGGGAAGGGGAAGCTTGCCTCCTTGAATTCAAGAAATTCAGGTCTGCTCCTTAGGCCTGAAATCGATGCCTACCACTAGAAAACATCCTATTTGTGTACATTTTAAATATCTGATTTATATTTATATACATATGTTGACTCCATATTGCATTCAATGTAGTTATTCATTTTATTTTTTTTTCATGTATTGACTGCTTATTTTATTGACTATTATGACACATAGAACAATGCTTACATTGATTACATAGGATATAGTTTTGTATATATATTGCACTTCATAGCTGACACCCAGGACTTTCACAGAAAAGGAAAGCATGTGTCACCATCAGCTTCTTTACTACACGATCCATTTTTGGGGAATGCTGGCATCTGAATCACAGCCTGCAAGGCCTAATTCATGAATGGGTGAGTGTCAGCATGCCATCTTGTGGCAAATTGAGCCGACAGGCAGTTCCCAGTACCTGAGATTGAGCCCCAGCAGTTGACAAAATAAGAACTGACTGACATGCAGATGGCAGTACGCTAATAAATATATATCTTTATAGAGCGCCAGAGATGTCTATACATTATTTAGTTATATAGACTACATTCCTACCAATTCTTGGGTATTTATTATGCCTCCATGTAATTAATGTTATTGTTTTCATTCTTAACAAACTATTAATTAAATCAATCAATATCTTGAAATTATTGCATTCCTGTAAGTAATAGTATTCTTTTAATGCTTCATAAATATTAAATAAAATCATTCTCCTTAAATGATGCGTCTAATCTTATAGGAGCATCATTCATGATCAACTAATTCAACTGTGACATTGATAACATTACCTTGTTATTCCCATGGATGGGAAAGAGTCTCTTAGTATCTCCTGCCATTGATTGGTGTCAGGACGGGGAGTCGAAATCAGGGCCTACATTGCCACATGGGCCTATGGCTTCCCCAATAGTATGCCAAGCTTCAGCAATGCAAGGTGAAGTACCATTTGCAATAGTGTCATTCAGACCTAAGAGGGTCACCGTGCAAAGGAAGAAAACATAAAAAGGCCATCTCACCGCATTTTTCTGTATATTTTTGCCACACAAGGCCTGGGTGTCTAGGATCCCAGGATCTGCTGTGGGTCCAGTGGCTTCACCCTAGCATAGGATGATCGAAGCTGAGGCAGAGTTGCCACAACCTGAGTTCAAGGCCCCTGCTGAGCAAAAAAATTAAAAGAAATTAGCTCCCTGGCTTGCAATTCGCTCCATTTATCTGCCAGGCTTTGTGTTTGAACTCAGGGTCTGGGTAAATCTGCAGCACTGTGGAAGAAGGGGAAGCTCACTGTACTTGAAGAAAAGAAAATCAGGCCTGTACTCTAAGCCAAAAATCAAGCTCCAGCCTTGGAAAACATACTATTTATATACATTGTAAAGACTGGATTTGTACTTACCTATGGATGCTCAGTCCATACACGTTTGGTGTGGTTGTTCCTTGTACTTTTTGTTTTATTCATTTATTTACTATTGATTTTACAGTGATGACACCCATTGCCTTTATTACATTGATGACATCCTATTACATGGCATCTAAATTTGTAGATGTGTTCTTCATCATGCCTGACACCCAGGACTCTTGGAGAAAAGGAAAAAAGTTTTCATACTTGGCTTCTTATTCCATGACCCAATTGTTGATAGTGCTAGGATCTGAACTCACGGCCTAGCAGGACCAATTGGCAAATAGTTCACGGTGAACACACCAACCTGTGAGCAACAAAGGAGTTAGGCCATTCCCAGGAACTGACATTGATCCCCAGGGTGGCCACGATAGTCATAAATTCATAATTTAAACATAGGATATATATTTACATATATGTGTGGACAGCATCTTGTATTTGGTGTACTTCTCATTATTGTCTGTTTTATGGAAGTATTGTGTATTTTACTGAGTAAGGTGACAGATATAGCAGTGCTTACATGGATGACAACTTATTGTCATGGCTATAGGGTTTCCTATGTATTCTCCATCCTAGCTGAGACCCAGGACTTTCACAGGACAGGAAAACAGGTGAATCGATGGGCTTCTCACATAAGGATTCATCTTTTGGCAGTGTTGGGATTTGAACTCAGGGCTTACCAGGCCCACTTGGGGAAAGGGTCAAGGGTCATCAGCCTGTGAGCAATGAAGGAGATAGGCCATTCCCAGGACCTGACACCGAGTACCAGGGAGGGCCAAATAATAAGAAATTCATAATTTAAACACAGGATCTATATTTACATACATGTGTGGACAGCATCTTGCATTCGGTGCACTTTTTCTCCTTATTTTGTGTCTAAATCATGGAGTTATTGTGTATTTTACAGAGTATGGTGTCAGGTATAACTGTGCTGACATGGATGACAACCTGTTCCAATGGTTATAGGGTTGCCTATGCATTCTACATCCTAGTTGAGGCCCGGTACTTTCGCAGGAGAGGAAAACGTACAACGACTGGCTTCTGACAACAGAATTAATCTTTTGTCAGTGCTGGGATGTGAACTGATGTCTGAGTAGCTCTGTTGCACTTTGGGGGAAGGGGAAGCTCATCATTCTTGAAGACTGGAGTGTTAGGCTTGGTCCAGGGCCTGATTTGAAGCCCCAGTACTGGACAAAATAACAAACCCACCTTTTTTAAACATAGGATCTCTCTTTACCTACAGGAGTGGTATGCATCTTGCATTCAGTGTAGTTATTCTTTTTATTTTGTGTGTTATTCATGTATGTACTGTGTATTTTATTGAGTATGGTGATAGACATAACTGTGTTGACATGGATGACAACCTATTCCCATGGCTATAGAGTTGTCTATATAGAATTCTCCATCCTTGCTGAGACCCATGACTTTCATGGGACAGGAAAACAGGTGGATCAATTGGCTTCTCACATCAAGGTGAATCTTTTGGCAGTGCTGGGATTTGAACTCAAGGCCTAGCAAGCCCAATTGGTGAATGGGTCATGGTGAACACACCAGCATGTGAGCCACTAAGGAGCTGGGCCTTTCCCAGGAACAGAGATCAAGCCCCAGGGAGGCCACAATAGTCCTGATTTGATCATTTAAACATGGGATATATATTCACATCTGTGTGTGGACTACATTGTGCATTTAGTGGAATTATTCTATTTTGTATGCTATTCATGGATGTATCATGTATTTTCTTTAGTATATGATGACAAGTATAACTGAGCTGACATGGATAACAACCTATTCCTATGGCCACAGGGTGGCCCATGCATTCTCCATTCTAACTGAGACCCACGACTTGCACAGGAAAGGAAAACAGGTGCAACGATTGGCTTCTGACATCAGGGTGAATTTTGGCACTGCTGGGATCTGAACTCGGGGCCTAGCAGACCCAAGTGACAAATGGGTCCATGTGAGCACACCAGCCTGTGAGCCACTAATGAGCAAGGCCTTTCCAAGGACTTGAGATGGAGCCCTTAGGTAAGGGGTGGTGGGGGGACGGCACACAGCAGTCATCTCTTCATAAGTTAAAGGTAGTTTTACACCCAGGACTCTCAGAGAAAAGGAAAACAGGTGTCACACTAGGCTTCTTACTCCACGATGCAATTGTTGGCAGTGCTGGGACCTGAACTCAGGGCCTAGCAGACGCAATTCATGAATGGGTGTGTCAGCACGGCAACTTCTAGCTTAGGAAGCTGCCAGGCAGTTCCCAGACCCCGAGATTGAGCCACAGAGGTGGACAAAATAGCCATACATGGATAGGCAGGTGGTAGTATACCAATAAATATATATATTTGTATAGAGTGCCAGAGACATCTACCTATCAACTATGTTCCTACCAACTCTTATGTAGTTACTATGCCACCAATGAAGGAATAGGATTCTTTTCATGCTTAATAAACTATTCATTAAGATCAATCAGCATCCTAGGATCATTGCGTTTAATTTTAGACTAGTCTGTTGCACGCAGAAACTTCTCATTCAATCATGAGTTTGCTCGCATTCCATTGGTATTTCGATGCACAGGAACGAGTCTCTTGGGAATTCTCCCCATTGGTAGGTTTCAGGACCAGGACTCGAACTCGGCCTACATTGCTGCATGGGCCTATCGCTTCCCCAATTTCCCACTAGCTTTCACCACTGCAAGGTGAAGAAACATTTGTAGGCATTTCATTAAGACCCAGTATGGTCACCGTGGAAAGGAAAAAAATGTAAAAAATCCATCCCTCGGCTTATTTTCTGTGTGTGTGTGTGTGTGTGTGTGGTGTGTGTGTGTGTGTGTGTGTGTGTGTGTGTTTTCCTGCAAAACTCCAGGGCCTTGGATCCCAGAATCGGCTATGGGCCAATGGCAGCCCGCCAACCTAAGATGATTGAAGCTGAAGAAGAGTTACCACAAACTTAGTTCAAATCCTTTCCTTGGTAATAATAATAATAAAAAAGAACCCTGGCTCAGAACTTGCACCATTTTTCTGCCACAGCTGGGACTATAACTCAAGTCTGGGTAAATCTAAAGCACTGTGGGGGAAAGGGAAGCTCACCATCCTTGAAGACTACAATATCAGGCCAGGTTGCAGGGTCTGATTTGAAGCCCCAGCACTGGCAAAAATAATATACCCACCTATTTTACACATAGGATCTCTATTTACATACATGTGTGGAATGCATCATGTGTTCAGTGTAGTCACTCTTTTTATTGCGTGTCTTAGTCATGGATGCATTTTGTGTTTTATTGAGTATGATGACAGACATAACTGTGCTGACACAGATGACAACCTATTCCCATGGCTATAGAGTTGCCTATATAGAATTCTCCATCCTCCCTGAGACCCAGGACTTTCAGAGGACAGGAAAACAGGTGGATCGATGGGCTTCTCACATCAGATTTCATCTTTTGGCAGTATTGGGTTTTGAACTAAGAGTTTAGCAGGCCCAATTGGAAAAAGGGTCTAGGTGAGGATACTGGCCTGTGAGCAACGAAGGTGGTAAGTCATACCTGGGACCTGAGATCAATCCCCGGCGGCACAATATTCATCCATTCATGAAGCTAATATTCTAATAAATACCTATTTGGATAGAGTAGGAGATGTGGCGGGCTGTGTTGGAATCCTATCTAACATGTGAGTACTGATTCTTGGATCTTTCCCATTGTCTCCAGTTCCTGAATGTGATTCTTATTGTCACACTTCATGAACTCTTAATTAAAAATAATCTTTGTGCCATACGTCTTGCCTATCACTTCCTATGAGAATCATGCATGAACTAAACTCTTCCCTAGGCCTGAATTCAACACCTCATAAAAATTTATAGACATGTTAAATATATAATTTATACTTACATCTATATATTCAGTCTATATTGTGTTTGTTGGAGTGACTCATTATGTTTTATTATTGATTGATTTATTTAGCATTTATTTTATGAACTGTAAGTGCACCTAAAACATTTATTACATTTATTCCCATCTATTCCATAGCATGTAACTTTGCAGACATATTATGAACTTGCACAGAAAAGGAAAACAGGTGTCACACTTGAAATCTTACACCAGGAAGAAATTTTTGGCAATGATGGGACCTGATCTGAAGGCCTGAGAGGCCCAATTCATGAATGGGTGAGCGTCAGCACCGCAGCCTCTAGGCCATTCAGCTTCCAAGTGGATCCGAGAACCTGGGATCAAGCCCCAGTTTTGGACAAAATAGCAGTAAATTTCTATGATGATGATGGTATATAAATAAATATAAATTTAGGTATTTAAGTACTGCCAGAGGTGTCGATTTAGTATTCAATGATATATACTACGTTCCTACTGATTTTCATGTATTTAGTGAGGATTCCATTTAATCAATAGTATTCTTTTTTTTTTTTTTTTTTTTGCTTTGGGTCTGGTCGTGGGGGCTGAACTCTGGGCCTGGGCGCTGTCCCTCAGCTCTTCAGCTCAAGGCTAGCACTCTACCACTTGAGCCACAGCTCCACTTCTGGCTTTTTTCTTTTTGCTTATGTGGTGCTTAGGAATCAAACCCAGGTCCTCAGGCATGCAAGGCAAGCACTCTACCACTGAGCCACCTTTCCAGCCCCCAATAGCATTCTTTTAATGCATAATAAACTATGAATTAAAATCAATCCGTGTCCTGGATTATTGGGTCTAATTTTATGCTAGACTCATTGATGGACTACTCATCCAACCAAGGCATTGATCACATTCCTCTGGTGTTCCTATGGACAGGCAATAATTTCTTAGGCTCTCCAGCCCCTTTTAAGTGATATGATCGGGATTCGAACTCAGGGCCTAGTGTCCAGGTCAGCCTATGGCTTCGCTGCCAGCCTGCCAGCCCTCAGCAATGCCAGGTGACCTACAGCCATGTCATTCAGACTCAGAATGTTCACCTGCAAGGAAGAAAAACAGACACTGCTGACCTTCTGTGGTTGCAGCTTTTTTGGGTGGTGTTTTCATTTTGTTTTCCTGTCCGCCCCCGAGGCCTAGGACCCAGGATGGCTGTGGATCCAGAGGCTGCACCACCTGAGTTCAAGCCCCGTGCTTAGCAATAAATAACTTAATTAATTAACAATATACTGGAGCTCCCTGTCTTGGATTTCATGCCATTTTGTTGTCTGCCAGGCCAGGGATGTCACCTTGGGATCTGGGTAACTCTGATGCATTGCCTGGGGTGGAGAAGGGAGGAAAGGGAAGCTCTCCTCCCTTGAAGACAAGCAATTCAAACCTGTTAACTAGGCCTGAATTCAAGCCCCAGCCCTGGAGAACATAACATATATAGACATGTTTATTATATGATTTATACTTACATCCATATATTCAGTTCATATCGTGTTTGTTAGAATGATTCATGATATTTTATTATTCATTTATTTATTTACCATTTATTTATGGACTGACTGTGAGTGCTCCTATAACATTTATTACATTCATTCAAATCTATTCCATAGCATTTAGCTTTGCAGAAATATTATATACATCATACCTGATACACAGCACTTGCACAGAAAAGGAAAACAGGTATCACACTTTGAATCTTACTCCAAGAAGATATTTTTGGCAATGCTGGGGCCTGAACTGAGGGCCTAGAAGCCCCTATTCATGAATGGGTGTTTGTCAGCATGACAGCCTCTAGCACATTGAGATGCGAGGTGGATCCCAGGACCTGGGATCGAGACACAGGTTTGGTCAAAATAGCAAAACCTTTCTATGCAGACAGTAGTATACAAATAAATATATATTTAGAAAATTAGATACTGCCAGTGATGTCTTTCTAGTATTAAATGACGTATACTACCTTCCTAGTGATTCACAGGTATGTAGTGAGAATTCTATTTAATCAATAGTATTCTTTTAGGGGCTGGGAAGGTGGCTCACTGGGAGAGTGCTTATCTTGCATGCATGAGCCCCGGGTTCGATTCCCCAGCACAACATGATCAGAAAAAGCCAGGAATGGTGCTGTGTCTCAAATGTTAAAGGACTAGCCCTGAGCTGAAAAGCTGAGAGAGAGTTCCCAGGCCCAGATTTCAGGCCCCACTACTGACAAAACACACACATACACACACACACACACACACACACATAATCTTTCAATGCATACTAAACTATGAAACTATAAAATAAAATCAATCCACATCTTGTGAATACTGGGCTTAATTTTATGTTAGACTCATTGACAAACTACTCATCCAACCATGACATTGATCACATTCCTCTGGTGTACCTATGGACAGGCAATAGTTTCTTAGGCTCTCCAGCCCTTTGTAAGTGGCATGACAAGGATTCAAACTCAGGGCCTACGTGTCCAGATTGGCCTATGGCTTCACTGCCAGCAAGCCAGCCTTCAGCAATGCCAGGTGACCTACAGGTTGCAGCTGTGTCATTTGGACCCGGGAGGGTCACCATGCAAGGAAGGAAAACCGAGAAACTGTCGACTGTCTTCAATTTGTGGCAATTTTTTGGTGCCGTTTTCAATTTGTTTTACTGTCAGCCCCTGAGGCCTAGGATCAGAAGCTGCATCATCCCAGCTTAGGATGATGGAGGCTGAGGCAGAGTTGCTACAACCTGAGTTCAAGGTCCCGTGCTTGACAAAATAAATGAATAAATAAATAAAATAAAATAAAACTGTAATAAAATATATAAAAAATAAAATAAAATAAATTTAAAATTTTTTTAAAAAATAAAAATACTAATGGAGCTCCCTGGCTTGGAATTTTTGCTCATTTTTTTTTCTTCCAGGCCTGGGATTTTAACTTGGAGTCTGGGAAACTCTAATGCACTGTGGAGGATGGAGAAACTACCCTCTTTGAATACAAGCAATTCAGGCCTGTTCCCTAGGCCTGAATTCAATCCCCAGCCTTGTTAAGTAATATTCATCCACATTTGAAAAAATGATGAATATCTACATATTTATGTTTACTTGCATATTGCTTTGAGTGTATTTATTTTTGTATTATTCATTCATTATATTTATTGACTATTACTACACTTATAACACGTATTAAATTCATTACATCTTATGAGAACTATACAGATTTGCATATGTATTATATATCTTACTTCATACCCAGGACATTCACAGAAATTCTATAGTAGATGATCCCATGCTTAGAACAACAGAAAGAATACACCAACCAAAGTCTAATTTATTCCTAGGCACCCCAATGGCTCACATCTGTAATCCTAGCTACTCAGGCGTCTGAGAACTGGAAGATGAAATTTCAAAGCCAATGAAGGCAGAAAAGCCTGAGAGAAATCATCTCCAATTAACTGGAAAAAGCCCGGCTACAGGTATGGTTGAAGTGATAGAAAATCAGCTATGAACAACCAAGCCAAGAAAGAGCAAGCTGAGTTCAAGTGCGGGGGGGGGGGGGGGGTGGCAGAGGGATAAAAGGGAGAGAAATCTTCCAAAAACAGAGAACAAAACATCAGTACAAAAATCCCACCTAATTTATGGTACCAACCAAATGGGGAAAAAAAATGAAGCTTGTGCAGTTGTATAACTATATGAGCACATATGCTCTTACATACACTTAAAATCTATGTTTTTAATAATATATATGTATATATATATTAATAATGTATATATATATATAATATACCTTTAAATAAACTAAGAAACCAGCCAATTAATAAATACTTCTGAATTAGTGCCTTAACCATGGCATTATAAGTTATTTATATTAAAATTGTATTCCAAGTTTCTTTTCACAGAATCAATCTTTAAGAAGTTTGTTTACGTGCCTGGTACAGGTGGCTCATGCCTATAATCGTAGCTACTCAGGAGGCTGAGATCTGAGATTGGCAGTTCAAAGCCAGTCTGGACAGGAAAGTTCGTGAGACTCCTATCTCAAGTAAACTACTAGAAAACCGGAAGTAGCACTGTGACTCAAGCAGTAGATCGTTCCCTTTGAACTGAAGAGTACAGTGATAACACCTGAGTTCAGGCCTACAACCAAAAAAAAAAGTTTGTTCATACAGATCATAAAGTTCTAACATTCTAAGCTTTAGGAAACTTTTCTGCCAGAGTCTTATGCTCTTTAGGCAAATACTCCACTACTGAGCTACATCCCAGTCCCAATGTTTTTGTTTTTCATTTTACAATGCATTTTATTCCCAAAATGCTTACAATTACCTACTGTCCTCACAGAAGTGAATTTTTAATCAGAAACCCAACCTTTTCTGCTATCAGGAATCCCCTAGTGTATTTCGTGTTAGGAGCTGAGGAAAACTAACATGACACAAATTCAGAGAGTTTATAATTATAGAAATAACTCTAAATAGAAATAAATTCAACTGTCCCGACCATCTAGGGAGAAATAGTGTCCTTATTTTCATTCTCACTCTTCATGGCAGATGGTCAAAATAAAAACACCAATGTGCTATGCTGAAATGTAAAAGTTTGAACACATTTTTTGAAAAACTCGTGTTGTAAAATCAAAATGTATCAAATAAAGACGAAGTGAACTTAAAAACCTATTAAAAATGCTAATAAAGCTCCCTGGCTTGGAATGTATGGCATTTTTTTTTTGTCTGCAAGGCCTGGGATTTGAACACAGGGTCTAGGTAACTCTGTTGAACTGTGGGGAAAGGGGAAGCTCACCCTGTTTGAAGACCAAAAAGTCAGGCCTGTTCCCTAGGCATGAATTCAAGCTCCAGCCCTGGAAAATGTACGACTTAAATACATTTTAAAGATAGGATTGAACTTCCATACAGATGTTCAGCCTATATAATGTTTGTGGTGGTTATTCATTATATTTTTGTTTTACTCATTTATTTACCATTTATTTTATTGACTGTGATGATACCTAACTATGTATTATATTGTTTACATCTTATCACATAGCATCTAGATTTGTAGATGTGTTCTCAATCATGCCTGACACCCAGGACTCTCCCAGGAAAGGAAAACAGGTGTCACACTTGTTGACAGGTTGGCCTATGGGTTCCCTGATAGCACGCCAGCCTTCAGATATGGCAGGTCATTTCCACTTTGCAGCCATCTGTCTCATTCAGACCCAGGATGGTCACCGTGCAAAGAAAAAAATATAAAACCCCCAGCCCTCTGCAGCTTGCCACTTTTCATGCTATCCCACTTTTTTTTTTCCTGCAAGCCCTCTGGGTCTACAATTCCAGGATTGGATACAGGTCTCGAGGCAGCACCCAGCCTAGAGTGCTCCAAGCTGAGGCAGAGTTGCCACGACTTGAGTTCAAGCCCCATGTTTGGCCAAAAAAAAAAAAAAGAAAAAATTAATTAATTGTTTAACTAAATTAAAGAAAATAAAGCTCCCTGGTTTGGAATTTCTCTGTTTTCTTTCCTAGCTTGGGATTTGACCTCAGGATCTTGGTAAGTCTGTAGCAACATGAGGAAAGTGCAGATTTGCCACTACTTGAGTTGAAACTCCGTGTTGAGCCAAAACTAAAAAGTTAAGTCACTGAGCTTGGCAGGGGGAGTAGTTGTGGAGATGGGAGGGAAGCAATGGTAGGGGGAAAACAAAGGAGCAGGCAACAATGCTCAATAGGAAATATACTCATGACCGTGCTCATGTAACTGTGACCCCTCTGTACAACATTTTTACAATAAAAAACGTACAAAAAAAGAAACAATGTAGTGTTCAGAGAAGCACTTTGGGAGTAAGGGAAGGACGTCTGAATAGCTGTACAAAATTCTAAACTGCTTTGTTTTTAATGTTCAGTATGTAACTGAATAAACATAACTGCTTCCATTAAAAAATTAAGTCACTGTCTTGGAACTGGACCAATATTTCTATCGTTTGTGGGATTTGATCTCACCATCTAGGTAACTCATTTGCACCATGGGTGAAGGCGAAGCTCAGTGTCCTTGAGGAAAAGAAATTCAGGCTAGAGTTCCCATGGCCTGAATGAAGGCCCTGTAATGGAAAAGATATCTCTATACATGTGTAATATAGGATATATACTTACATATGTATGTTTATTACATATTATGATTTTTATTATTGATTTTGTATTTATTTTATTTTTTATTTGATTCATTCATTTATTTATTTTATTTAGTATTATTATACACATAATATTTATTATATTTTGCACACCTATCATAAAATTATACACAATAATTTAGGACATTGACTCATTTTTCATTAAAACTTTTGTGTTGAAACATGATACATAATTAAATGGAGGCATTTGCATGTTTAGAGAATCTCGCAAGAATGAGCTTTGTGTTTTTATCTTTGAGCACCTTCCTATAGGCATTTCTTTAATCATTTATACTTAGAATCCTTTTCTTGAGGACAGGCAAGTTGTGGGATACAATTGTAAGGGTAAGCCTAGAAATGTTGCATAGTGGAAAGATCTCGCTCAACATGCATGAATACCAGGATTTGAATCTTCAGTGCCACATACTCAGAAAAAGCCAGAAGCAATGGAGTGGGTCAAATGATAGAGTGCTAGCCTTGAAAAAAAGAAGCACCAGGACTCTCAAAAAGAATAGGCCAGATGGCGGTGGCTCACACCTGGAACCCCAGCTTCTCTGGATGCTGAGATTTGAAGACCATAGTTCAAAGACAGCCTAGGCAAGGAAAGCCTATTAGACTCTTATGTCCAAGATACCATCAAAAAAAATCCCATGTGGGACTGTGACTCAAGTGGTAGAGTGTTAGCTTTGAGCTGAATTGCTCAGGGACAGGGTCCAGGCTTGATATAAGACACACAACTGGTAAAAATAAGGATTAATCAAAGTACTTTTCCTATTTGCTAATTAGGAGAACATTCTCTGGAAAATGAACGCTGATGTACACCAGAATTGGAATCAGAGCTTAAGGCTCAAGTATAGCACATTCATATGCCCAGCCTCTCTGTCTCTAGCATTATAACCCTGTGTGCTAAAGGGATCTGAAAGGTCCAATGTTGAAAGGCTTAATATGGTCTCCAAGTAGTATAATTGTTGTGTATAATTATATAGTACACTCATACACTAACTACTAATTTAATTGTTATTTTTATAACATGTGTATGGATGTATATTGGAATGTATTTCTTAGAATCTCCCGAGTATCATTAGTGGCAGTCCCGGGATTCGACCTTCAGGCCTAAGTTGAGGTTTTGTCTATGGCTTCCCTAATGGCCAGCCAAACATCAGCATGCATGGTCATGTCCACTTTCTGGGCCTTGTCATTTAGACCAGTATGGTCACAATGCAAAGGGAAAACAGTGTAAAACCACCTTCTTGAACTACTTAATTTTATCCTTCTCCTTTTTATTTATTTATTTTTTGCCAACTCTGATATTTGTACTTGGGTCCTAGGACTCCAAAATTGCTGAGACCTGAGTTCAAGGCCTGTGCTGGGCCGAAACTTAATAAAATAAGGCCCTGGATTGGAATTTGCACCACCTTTCTGGCAGGCCTGGGATTTGAACTCAGGGTTTGGGTCACTCTGTGGCACTGTGGGTGAAGGGGAAGCTCACCTTCCTTGAAGACAAGAAATTTAGACCAGTTCACAGGGCCTGAACTGAAGCCCCAACACTGGAAAACATAATATTCATAAATGATATCTATTCACATACATGGGTTTAGTGAGTATACGTTTATTACCCTTATTTATTTAGTATTATTACCCATATAACATTTCATTTATTACATCCTATCACACAGGATATATTTGCATATGAATTATACATCATACTGACACCCAGGACTTTATTTCAGGAAAAAAATGTGTTAAAAGTGGCTTCTTAATCCATGAATAAATTTTTGGCTATGCTGGGATTTCAACTCACAGCCTACAATGGCCAATCCATAGATGGAGTTACAGTCTTAGCACACCAGCCTCTGGCAAACTGAGCTGCCAGGAAGTTCTGAGGACCTGTGATCAAGCCAGAGTGCCCAATATATACATTGATAGATGTGTCGATTGCTGCATATGTGTGTGTGTGTGTGTGTGTGTGTGTGTGTGTGTGTGTGTGTGTGTGTTGAGAGAGAGAGAATGTGAGGATATCATTAAATAACATATATATATAGTTACCAATTATTAGTTATTAAGTTATGTCTCCATTGAATAAAGTATCATGGTTGAATACTTATAAAAATATTAATTAAAAATTAGTCAATATCCTTCCATTAGGGGAATCATACCACAGTGCTAGAATGGAAGCTATAAATCCAATAATTTTTGTGTTCTAAAATAGAATCATGAATTAACTGCAAATTTAAATATTACTTTGATAGCATTCACATAAATAGAAACTAGTTTGTCAGGATCTCCCTCCATTTGTGGGTGGCAGTCCTGGCATTCAAACTCCAGGGCTGGGTAGTTTACTTTGAATGCAAACCATTCGAATGACACTTTGAAGTGTTAAGATTGTCACGAAGAAGAAGAAGAAGAAGAAGAAGAAGAAGAGGAAGAAGAGGAAGAAGAGGAAGAAGAAGAAGAAGAAGAAGAAGAAGAAGAAGAAGAAGAAGAAGAAGAAGAAGAAGAAGAAGAAGAAGAAGAAGAAGAAGAAGAAGAAGAAGAAGAAGAAGAAGAAGAAGAAGAAGAAGAAGAAGAAGAAGAAGAAGAAGAAGAAGAAGAAGAAGAAGAAGAAGAAGAAGAAGAAAAAGAAGAAGAAGAAAAGTAAGCTAGGTTGTCAGTGGCTCCTGTATGTAATCCTAGCTCCTCAGAAGGCTAAGATGTAGAGAATGACAATTTTGAATTCAGCCAGGGCAGGAAAGTCCCTACACTCTTATTTCTAAGAGATCACAGGAAAATATGCCCATGGGTTGGGGCCCTGGCTCAAGGGGAGAGCACTACCCTTGAGAAAAAAGAGATCAGGAATAGGGCCTAGGCTCATATTTCAACCTCGGACCTGCCAAAGAAAAAAAAAGAAGGCAGTAACTCCATGTCTCTGTGTTTGGATTGATGATGCATGGATGGGCATTCAGCAGGTTGCCCATGCCCAGACCTCCAACCTGGGAAAGCTGAGACAAGCCTTCAGAGAGTACTAAGTCTGAGCAAGTAGCTTCAACAAAGCACCCTTCTCTGCCATTTAATAACTGAAGCTCTGAAGGCCTGGTCTAGCATATGCAACGTGTGCATTATGTTCTGGCTGAGGTGTCCCACTGGAACATCTAGCAGCCAGCCACTGCCTCCAGGGATGCCACAGTTCCCAGGCTGTAGGAGTTGTGGAAGGTTCTGTCTCCATATTCTCTATCCATCTGTAGAATGTGAGCTTAGATCTCTGGGATATGATGGCTATCACTCATTCATCATTCCTCATTGCCGAGTCTCAGGCTGGTCCCAAATCCTGGCAAAGATATGTAATGGCCAGTGATTTATGTGCTGAAAAGGGTACGCAAATAAATCCCACCCTCATAGCTCCTGTTAGAAGTGAGCCTTGTGCTGCAAATGTGGCTTAGTGATCGAGTGGTTACCTAGCAAGCATGAAGCCCTGGGTTTGATTCCTCAGTACCACATAAACAGAAAAAGCCATAAGTGGCACTGTGGCTTAACTGATAGAATGTAGCCTTGAGCAAAAGCAGCTCAGGAACAATCCCAGACCCTGAGTTCAAGCCCCAACACTAGCAAAAAAATGTGACGTTGGTGAGACATACTCTTCTGGGACTCAGAGGAGGGCTGAGGTTATAGGTGACAGGTAGAGGGCAGGTGCTGGTGGCTCACCCCTGTAATCTTAACTACTCAGGAGGCTGAAATTTCAGGATCATAACTAAAAGCCAGTGCTGGCAGGAAAGTCTATATGAGACTCATTTCTCCAATTAAGCACCCAAAAACCAGAGCTGTGATTCAAGTAGTAGAATCCTAGCCTTGAGCATAAAATCTCAGGGATGGTGTCTAGTCCATGAATTCAAACCCCAGGAATGGCACACACACACACACACACACACACACACACACACCAATATAGAGCATTTGCCAGTCGGCATGCACAAGTTCCATCTCTAGCAACTCAATATTTTAAAAAAAGATGGAGAAGGGAAGGAAAGACTTGATACACTAGGTGATATAAGCAGTGTCAAAATTCCACAGGAGTTCTAAGATGTGGAACAGGATAGAGAGTCTCAGGCAGAAGGTACACATCATGGGCAAAGGTCCAGAGGTGTGGTGTAAAGCAGGTAGTGTGGGTGGAATGAAGATTCTTTGGCCTCAGACAAGTCTAGCAGAACATTCAAGGGTGGTCAAGGTTTGTAATTGAGTCACAGGTAGGGCAGAGGTTGGGGCGAGAATCGGGCCCAGGGGGAATATTAGCTTTGACTTTTCTCCAAGGACCCCAGCCATTTCCTGTGGCTGAAGCCTAATTTTCACAGCTCCTGACCTTCAGGCCTCCTTTGCATGGAGGAGTCAGGGCAAATGCAGGGAAGAACTCTTGCTTAAGAAAACCTTCTACACAATGCCACCAATGGCTCAACCCCTGTAAATCCTAGCTACTCAAGAGAATGGGATCAGAGATCGTGGGTCAAAGCCAGCCCAGGGTTTATTAAGACTCTTCTTGCCAGTAAACTACCGAAAGCCAGAAATGGAGCTATGGCTCAAGTGGTAGAGTGCCAGCATTGAGGGAAAAATTTAAGAGACCAGAGCCCAAAACCTGAGTTCAAGCCCCAGTATTGGCGCAGTAAAAATAAAGGAAAGCTTTCAGGAGCTTCCAGTCCAATGTGGAGAAAGGCCATTATCAGCTATGCACCTGTGGCTCATGCCCATCATCCTCGCTACTCATGGCTGACACCTGAGGATCAATCAAGATTCAAACCTAGCCTGGGCAGACTCTTATTTCCAATGAATCACCAAAACCTGGGAAGCAGAGCTACTGTAGTTCAAGTGGTACAGCACCAACCTTGTACAAACAAGCTAAAGGATAGCACCTAGGCTCTGAGTTCAAGTCCCGGTACACACACTCTCTCACACACACACACACACACACACACACACACACACACACACACACACACATCCTTAGCATGTGCCTGTGGCTCACACCAGCAATCATAGCTACTTAGAGGCTGAGATCTTAGGATGACTGCTTGAAGCCAGCCCAGGCAGGAAAGTCCATGAGACTCTTATCTCCACTAAACTAGTAAAAAAAGATGAAAAGTGAGCTGTGGTTCAAGTGGTAGAATGTTACCTTTGAGCAAAGGAAGCTCAGGGACAGTGCCTAGACACTGAGTTCCAGTTCTAAGATTTTCTTTAAAGACACCCTTTGCCACCCCCACAGGCCATAAATCCCGATTTTGTTCATCCTATATCTCACTTCTACTCCTGCCCCTTCCACAGTACTGCCACAAGTGGCTGGTGTGTGGCCAACACTGGGTTAAGAAGTGAACTTACACAAGGGGGGGGCATAGCCAGGTCAAGACTAATGCCACAAAACATTGAGGTATTGGCCATACCAGTCCCTCATCCTCCATTTCCTTTGCCCTGGAATCTAAAGTCTGTGCCTCCTGTATTCTGGGCATCCAGAATTGTCTAGAAGGACCTGAGAGCCTCAGCTGGTGCTGGAAGATAAACTTTCCTGCAATAAAGTACGTTTACATTTTCTAGACACTGACAGATACTTCTAAGCCACCTTGGCCTCACCTCTCATGTAGCCCTGGATCCTCCTTGGTTGAGCAGCCTTCAGTCAGATGTCAAGCTCGAGTTGGCCAGAGCCACCAGCAACCCCCATTCTCCAAGCCACTGCAAGTCTGCTGAGAGGTATGTGCAGTCAGAGACCCATCTCAGGAAAAGGACAGGACATCATATGACTGAGGCCCTCCCTCTGAGGCAGGGGAGACCCTATGTCAGCTGGCACTGCTTTCCCAGAATCCCCTGGAGGCGGCCAAATATTGGGACAGCCAGACTTGTGCCCCAGAGAAAAGTTGGAACACAGGCCTCTGGCAATTTAGGACTCATTGTATACCCTGATAGGGTGCTAAAGCCAAGGTCGGTGTGGAGGAGGGACACCATCTGAGGTCAGAAAAAGGCAGGCAGGCACACAGAAAGGGGAGAGAGAAAGACGAGGGAAAATTACACACACATACACACACACACACACACACACACAGATACACACGGACATTCCAAGGCCTCAGCAGTTCCTTAGAACAGAATCATGAACTCCCTCCATTAGGATCACATCCAACCTGCACTATCATACTCAGACTAACTGTAGACACACCATTGAGCCTCTCACATATCTGTAATGTCTTATAACCCAGCATGGAATTTCCTACCATACACACTACTATGTGGAAAAATCAGGCCACCTCTTTGGTTATTGTTGGTCATGGGGTTTGAACTCTGGGCCAGGGTGCTGTCCTTCAGCTCTTCATCTGAAGATGAACACTCTAGTATTTGAGCCACAGCACCACGTCCTGTATTCTGGTGGTTCATTGGATATCATGTATCACAGACTTTCCTGCACAAGCTGGCTTTGAACCATGGTCTTTACAGCTTTATGAGTAGCTAGGATGACAGTTGGGAGCACCGGCAGCGCCCAGCTTCAGCCACCTTCATAGACCCAGAGGAAATCCAATTCATCAGGCCACAAATTTCTTGCAACCCTTGACTTCAAACTTTGAGACCCAGCATCCAAATCCATCCTTCAATGGAGAGAATACAGATACAACAATCCCACCCCTGCACCCATCCGACCACTCCCCTGCCTGCCACAGGCCTCGTCCTCTTGAGTTCTTGGTAAGGCACCACCCATCCTACTGTGGCTTCAAACTGGGGCAAACTTGAGGAGTTCTTAAAAATGTCTGTACAGTGAGGTCAGCACCTGGTCTCTCTATCACAGCACCCACACACACACCTCCACATCTTCGTAGGCAAACATATTTTACTTTCTTTCTTTTTTTCAGTTGTGGTGTTTGAACTCAGGGCCTGGGTGCTGTCCCTGAGCTCTTCAGCTCAAGGTGAGCACTCTACTACATGAGTCACAGCACCCCTTCTAGTTTTCTGGTGGTTTGTTGGAGATAAGACTCTCAGGGTCTTTCCTGCCCAAGCTGACTTTGAACTATGGTCCTCAGATCTCAGCTCCTGAGTATCTAGGATGACAACCATGAGCTACTTTCACCCAGCCAAAGATACTTTTCTATGCTTGTCATCCTATCCCCTCAGGAGACTGAGATCTGAGGACTCCAGTTGGATGCCACCCTTGGCAGCAAAATTCACGAGAATACTTTATCCCCAATTAAACGCCCAAAAAAGCTGGAAGTGGAGCTGTGGCTCAAATGGTAAAGTGCTAGGTTTGAGCATCAAAGACAAGACCCACACCCTAGTTTCAAGCTTTTTCTAGCATAGACCCACCCAAGAAAGGGAAGCAGGTGGGCACACCGGAGTTCAAAGCTAACACATAATACTAAAGCCTCCCAGAACAGACCCTATCCAGCTCTGATTCTCTAGATTCTTTTTCCTACATCATGGCAGTCTTAGATGGGACTGACCATGCACCAAGTTAGGACATTCAAGTATAATTTCATACTGAGGATCCAATGACCTTATCAAAGAACCACTGTCCTGCCTCAACACTTGGCAGTGAGGTGAGATCTAGTCATCCAAACCCATGATATGGGAACTAAAGGGCTTTTTGGTGAAGGGATGGAGAATGGAGGTCTCTAGGTCCCTCTTGGGAAGATGAAAAGGGCTGTTCTATCCCAGGGTGTTCCTTTGTTGTGAGTATTATCAAAGAAACAACACTGCTCAGAGCTCAGTGCCTCAGGTTTTCCCACCAGCCTCTTCCCAGCCCTGCCCCACCTTCAGCCTGCCCTCTCTGAATCCCAGATCTGCCACCTAGACTAAAGACTGAGCCAGCAAAGAGACCCACTTCTGCCTCTGAGAATGGCAGTCACGGGGCCCTAGCACCCCCTTGATGAAGTCTCAGGGTGACATGGGTCCCAACTCCAACCCTCATTCCCAGGCTGTCCTGTGACAGTGGCATGCTTACCTCTGTCTCTGGTGGAGGAATGAACACCGGAGGTGTCATCTTCAGAGTGAGCCCTGGAAAGTCCCAGCCCCCAATGATGTACTGCACAGGCAACATGCAGTGAACAACAGCCAGGTCATCAACGGTGAACTCAAGGTGTCAGGACTTTTAATAGCAGCGTGGCTGGATCAAAGGCTCTATCACTGGTAGTGTAGGTTGTCAGGCAAGATCATGACACCAATGTCCTGATACACCTGACCTGGGATCATCCTCCCTCTTTATCTTCCTGCTTATCCCTTGCCTCCCCCCTCTTGACACTCCCTCACCCCAATACATCCCTAGCCCTTGGACACTTTCTTTTTATCTGACCAGAAAATAAACTCCTTGGGGCCGGGGATGATAAAAAAAAAACCCTGAGCCCTAGGGTCTACCTGAGGCTGCTTTCCTCTGCAATCGGTGGCCACACAGCTCCTGGATTCATGAAGTTGCTAAGGGGTCAGTGGCTTGGTCCTATATACTGGCTTTAATCTCTGAAACTGTCTCCACAGAGATTGTGAATGGTTGGCTCCCTTGATCCAGGGACTCCAAACCAAGGCTTGCATGTTCTCCCTTCTTCCCTCTTTCCTCTTTTTCTCCCTCTGTGCTTCCCTCCTCTCTCTCTCTCTCTCTCAATCTCTCTCTCTCTCTCTCTCTCTCTCTCTCTCTCTCTCTCTCTCTCTCTCTCTCTCTCTCTCTCTCTCTCTCTTTCCTTTCATTGCGTCATTCCGGGCCTCTATCTAAGAGCCTAGGTGCTGACCCTGAGCCATTTTACTCAAGACTAGCAGTTTATGGCTTGAGCCACACATCCCCTTCTGGCGTTTTGTTTTTGGTGGTTAATTGGAGACAAGAGTTTTACAGGCTTTCCTGCCAGGGCCAAAAGCCTCAATCTTACGATCTCAACCTCCTAAGTAGCTAGGATGGCAGGTGTGAAGCACCAGCATCCAGCTCAAACCAAGGTTTCTTCATGTTCTGTGGAACCAGTCCTGGAACCTTTCATTGTCTATGGCCCCACAAAGCCTGGCTCACTCTGTAACTGTTTGTGGAAAAATAAATGAGCATCTGTCTATGACAATACTACAGAAAAGTCCCATCTGATTCAGATAAGTATCTTCTCTGGGGGAGAACCTGATGTAGCTTTCCCACAGTTCTCCCTCCTCCCTCTTCCTGGCCTTCTGGTGCCACTGCACTTATCTATTTTGGCTCTGAGGGTGTGAGCCACAATGTATTCGCTGGATTCCGGGGCCTCTGGGATGCCTATCTTCTCAAAGATATCTGTCCAGCAGCTGACCATCTCTGTGGCACTCAATTTCCCACTCAGGTGTGAATGAGGTTGCCTTAAACTGAGTGTCTGGTTCAATGGGCCTCCTCTCCTCCTCATGGGGCCAGACATGATGGTCCATCATTTCCGCCCTCCCTCCCAAGTTTTATGTTGCAGAGAAAGGATCCTTGAGGTAGCCTGAGGTCTCTGAATCTATCAGAGTCCAGTACAGGTGCTGAGAACCGTCTCTGCTCACAGCTGGCAGGATGGGAATGGTGAGGTCACAATCTCTGCTCTCCATGATGTCCTCCACTGTGGTGCTCACCTTAGAGAGAGCTGGAGGAGATTCAGTAGCTGGCAGAGAAAGGCAGTCAAGGCACAACGTTCAAAGCAGGAGACAATCTGGCTTGGGAACTATACCTGTGCTGCTTTGAACGTAATTTTTTTTATTATTATTGTGAGAATACCATAACGAGTACATTTCTTATTAAGCATTGTTGCCTCCTCACTGTTTCCCCTTCCCATCCCTTTCCATAACTCCAACCGATCTTCCCCCCACCCACCCCCACCAAAGTTAAGTTTGTTTTTCGACATAACAACTTGTACAGCTCATTGTTGCAATGGCTCCACATGTATCCCTAGTTAAACGATTTGTTATTTTTCCCTTCACCTCCACAAATTATACTAACATCAATTACAGTGAAAGTATGGGTTATACTATGGGGAAGGACATACAAAGCAACATAGAAATCATCTTATGGATATGATAGAAACAATTGCATGAAATGAAAAAAACAACAAAAAAAAACATTTGAATACTTATCTTGGGGATCATTCCACGAACTTCAACTTATCTGATCTTTTCTGCTTGACTCAGACATATACTAGTTATTGAAAATAAAGGAAACCATGGGACCTATGTTTCTTTGGGCCTGGCTTACTTCATTTAATAAAATTTTTTCCAAGTTTTTCCATTTCCTAACAAATGGGGCAATGTCATTCTTTCTGATGGAGGCATAGAAATCCATTGGGTATATATACCACATATTCTTTTTTTTATTGTGAAAATACTGTACAGAGGGGTTACAGTTACATGGGCAAGATAGAGAGAACTTTTTTTTTTAATTTTAATTTTTATTTTTTGTGAACATACTGTACAGAGGGGTTACAATTACATGGGCAGGATAATGCATACATTTCTTATCAAGCATTGTAGCCTCCTCCTTTGTTTACCCTTCCCATCCCTTCCCATTTTCCCTCCCTCCCACCTAACCATCCCCCCCCTCAAGTTGTAAAGTTCGTTTTTGACATGACAACTTGTACTTCCCCTTGTTGCAACAGGTCCACCTGTATCCTTATTTAAACGACTTGTTTTTCCCCTTCCCCTCCACAAATTATACATCAAATACAGTGAAAGCAAGGGTTATACTATGGGGAAGGGACATACAAAGCAGCAAAGAAATAATCTTATAATTGCCTTAGAAACAAATGCATAAAAAAACATTTAAAATACATATCTTAGGGTTCATTTTCCTAACATCACCTTATCTGACCTTTTCTGCTTGACTCATACATGTACTAGATATTGCAAATAAGGGAAATCATGGGACCTATGTTTCTTTGGGCTTGGCTTACTTCACTTAATATAATTTTTTTCAATCTTTCCATTTCCTAACAAATGGGGCAATGTCATTCGTTATGATGGAGGCATAGAATTCCATTGTGTATATATACCACATTTTCTTGATCCATTCATCTACTGAGGGGCATAGGGATTGGTTCCATATCTTAATTATGGTAAATAATGCTGTAATAAACATAGTTGTGCTGGTAGCTTTAGTGTGGTCTTGTTTGTAAACATTTGGGTAAATGCCCAAAGTGGGACTGCTGGGTCATAGGGGAGTTCTATGTGGAGTCTTTTGAGGAACCTCCATACTACTTTTCAAAGTGGTTCAACAAGTTTACACTCCCACCAACAATGCAGTAAGATTCCCTTCTGTCCACATCCCCTCCAGCATCTATTGTTATTAGAGTTCTTGATTATAGCCATTCTAACTGGGGTGAGGTGGTATCTCAATGGTGTCTTGATTTGCATTTCTTTTATGGCTAGGGAGGTTGAGCATTTCTTCATGTGTCTATTGGCCATCCTTCTTTCTTCTTCAGAGAAGTTTCTCTTTAAGTCATTAGCCTACTTATTTATTGGGCAGTTATTTCTTTGAGGATTTGTTGTTGGGGGATTTAATTTATTGAGTTCCAAGTATATTTTAGATATGAGACCCTTGTCTGTTGTATGGCTAGTGAAGATCTTCTCCCAATATGTGGGCTTTCTATTGATCTTGCTAGCTATGTCCTTTGCCATGTAGAAGATCTGCACTTTCATGAAATCCCAATTGTCGAACCTATCTTTGATTTGCTGTGTTTTCGGGTCTCTATTAAGAAAATTTTGGCCCACACCAAGGAGACGTAGGGTTTCTCCTATTCCATCCTGTAATGTTTTCAGAGTGTCTGCTTTGACTTCGAGATCTTTGATCCATTTGGAGTTGATTCTGGTTCAGGGTGATATATAAGGATCTAGCTTTAGTTTTATACAAGTAGTTAACCAATTTTACCAGCACCATTTACTGAAGAGGCTGTCTTTCTTCCATTCTATTGGTTTAGCTCCCTTATCAAAGATTAGCTGGCTATAGGTCTGTCGGTACATTTCTGGGTTTTAAATTCTATTCCATTGATCCTGAGGTCTGTTCTTGTGCCAGTACCAAGATGTTTTGATTACTATGGCTTTATAGTAGAGTTTGAAATTTGGTGCTGATATTCCTCCAGCAGTGTTGTTTCCATTGAGGAGCGTTTTTGCTATTCGGGGTCTTTTATTGTTCCATATGAATTTTTGGATTGCCTCTTCTATTTCCTTGAAGAATGAGGTTGGAATTTGGATAGGTATCGCATTAAATTTGTAGATAGCCTTGGGAAGTATTGTCATTTTCATGATGTTAATTTTTCCAATCCAGGAGCATGGGAGTTTTTCCCATTTTCTAAGTTGTGTTTTGATTTCCTTTTTCAAGTTTTTAAAGTTTTCATCATACAGTCCTTCACTTCTTTGGTTAAGTTAATTCCTAGGTATTTTATTTTTTGTAGGGCTATTACAAATGGAGTTGCTTTCCTAATTTCAGCCACACTTTTCTCATTGTTGGCATACAGAAAAGCCATTGATTTTTGAGGGTTAATTTTATACCCTTCTACTTTCCACAGTTTGAATCAGTTTGAGTAATTTGAGAGTGGAGTCTATGGGATTCTTTAAGTACAAGATCATGTCATCTGCAAAGAGGGAGAGTTTTATTTCTTCTTTCCCTATTTGGATCCCCTTAATGTCTTCATCTTGTCTTATTGCTGTTG
Organism: Dipodomys spectabilis; assembly: GCF_019054845.1. Lineage (NCBI taxonomy): Eukaryota > Metazoa > Chordata > Mammalia > Rodentia > Heteromyidae > Dipodomys > Dipodomys spectabilis. Next base: position 3,305,229 of record NW_024871140.1, read on the forward strand.
CTAGGCATTCAAATACTAGGTTGAAGAGAATTGGAGAGAGTGGACATTCTTGTCTTGTTCCTGAGTTAAGAGGAAATGGCTTGAGTTTTTCACCATTAAGTATAATGCTGGCTGTAGGTTTGTCATATACAGCCTTTATTGTATTGAGGAATGTTCAATGGATTCCTAATTTTTCCAAAACTTTCATCATAAAGGGGTGTTGGATCTTGTTGAATGCTTTTTCTGCATCTATTGAGATAACCATGTGGTTCTTATCCTTGCTACTGTTGATAATATTAATTGATTTGCTCATATTGAACCAGCTTTGCATCCCTGAAATGAATCCTGTTTGATCATGGTGTGTGATTTTTTGGATGAATCTTTGAAGTCGATTGGCCAAAATTTTTTTGAGAAGTTTTGCATCAACGTTCATCAAATGAATGGGTCTATAGTTCTCTTTTTTTGATGAGTCCCTGCCTGGTTTTGGGATGAGGGTTATGATGGCTTCATAGAATGTATTCGGGAGTGAACTTTCTCTTTCAATTTCATTGAAGAGTTGGAGGAGTAATGGGGTGTGCTCAGCTTTGAAGGCCTTGTAGAATTCCACTGTAAAACCATCTGGTCCTGGACTTTTCTTATCTGGGAGGTCTCTTATTGCTGCCTCTTCAATGCTTGATATTGGCCTGTTAAGATGTTTTAACTCATCTTGCTTTAGTTTTGGCATGTCAATATTTGCTAGGAAAAGGTCCATTTCTGCCACGTTCTCAAACTTCTTTAAATATCACATTTTCTTGATCCATTCATCTACTGTGGGGCATCTGGGTTGGTTCCATCTTAGCTATGGTAAATAAAGCTGCAATAAACATAGTCGTGCTGGTAGCTTTAGTGTGGTCTTGTTTGTAAACATTTGGGAAAATTCCCAAAAGTGGGATTGCTGGGCATAGGGGAGCTGTATGTGGAGTCTTTTAGGAACCTCCATACTGCTTTCCAAAGTGGTTGAACAAGTTTACACTCCCACCAACAATGAAGTAAGGTTCCCTTCTGTATGCATCCCCTCAAGCATTTGTTATTATTAGAGTTCTTAATTACAGCCATTCTAAGTGGGGTGAGGTAGTATCTCAATTTTGTTTTGATTTGCATTTCTTTTATGGCTAGAGAGGTTGAGCATTTCTTCATGTGTCTATTAGCCATGCTTCTCTGCACTTCAGAGAAGTTTCTCTTTAAGTCTTTAGCCCACTTATTTATTGGGCAGTTGTTTCTTTGAGGATTTGTTGTTGAGAGTTTTAATTTTTTAAGTTTTAGGTATATTTTAGATATGAAACCCTTATCCGTTGTATGGCTAGTGAAGATCTTCTCTCAATCCCTGGGCTTTCTATTGATCTTGCAAGCTATGTCCTTTGCAATGCAGAAGCTCTGCAATTTCATGCAATGCCATTTGTCCAACCTGTCTTTGATTTCTTGTGTTTATAAGTCTATATTAAGAAAATTTTGGCCTGTGCCAAAGAGACCTATGGTTTCTCCTATTCCATCCTGTAATGTATTCAGAGTGTCTGCTTTGACTCTGAGGTCTTTGATCCATTTGGAGTTGATTCTAGTGCAAGGTGGCATATATGGATCTAGCTATAATTTTCTACAAATAGTTAATCAATTTTTCCAGCACGATTTACTGAAGAAGCTGTCTTTCTTCCCTTCTATTTTTAGGTCCCTTATCAAAGATTATATGGATATAGGTCTGTAGGTTCATCTCTGGTTTTCAATTCTATTCCATTGGTCCTGAGGTCTGTTCTTGTGCCAGTACCAAGCTATTTTGATTACTATAGCTTTGTAGTATAGTTTGAAATTTGGTATTGAAATTCCTCCAGCACTGTTATTTCTGTTAAGGATCGTTTTTGTTATTCGTGGTCTTTTATTGTTCCATATGAATTTTTGGATTACCTCTTCTATTTCCTTGAAGAATGAGGTTGGAATATTGGTAGGTATTGCAGTAAATTTGTAGATAGCCTTGGGAAGTATTGCCATTTTCATGATATTGATCGTTTCAATCCAGAAGCATGGGAGTTTTTGCCAGTGTCTAAGTTCTGTTTTGATTTTCTTTTTTCAGGTTTTACAGTTTTCATCATAGAGGTCCTTCTCTTCTTTGGTTAAGTTAATTCCTAGGTGTTTTATTTTTGGGGGGAGTATTACGAATGGAGTTGCTTTCCTGATTTCAGCCACACTTTTCTCATTACTGGCATGTAGAAAAGCCATTTATTTTTGAGGGTTAATTTTATACTCTGCTACTTTGCCAAAGTTTTGAATCACTTTGAGTAATTTGGGAGTGGAATCTGTGGGATTCTTTAAATACAAGCTCATTTCATCTTCAAAGAGGGAAAGTTTTACTTCTTTCCCTATTTGGATCCCCTTTATGTTTGCATCTTGTCTTATTGCTGTAGCTAAGCATCTTAATACTATATTGAAGAGCTGTGGAGAGAGTGGGCATCCTAGTCTCATTCCTGAGTTTAGAGGAAATGGGTTTAGTTTTTCACCATTGAGTATAATACTGGCTGTAGGTTTGTCATATGCAGCCTTTATTATATTGAGGAAGGTTACATGGATTCCTAGTTTTTCCAGAACATTCAACATAAAGGGGTGTTGGATCTTGTCAAATGCTTTTTCTGTATCTATTGAGATAACCATGTGGTTCTTATCCTTGGTCTTCTTGATGTAATGAATTATGTTAATTGATTTGTGTATATTGAACCAGCTTTGCATCCTTGAAATGAATCTTGTTTGATCATGGTGTATGATTTTTGTTGAATTGTTGAAGTCGATTGGCGAAAATTTTGTTGAAAAGTTTTTCATCAATGTTCATCAAAGATATGGGTCTATAGTTCTCTTTATTTGATGAGTCCCTGCCTGGTTTGGAGATGAGGGTTATTATAGCTTCATAGAATGAATTTGGTAGTGCACTCTCTCTTTCAATTTCTTTGAAGAGTTGAAGGAGTATTTTGTGAGTTCTATTTGAAGGCTTTGTAGAATTCCACTGGTCCTGGGCTTTTCTTAGATGGGAGGTCTCTTATTACTGTTTCTATTTCAGTGCTTGATATGGGCCTGTTAAGATGGTATAACCCATCTTGGTTTAGTTTTGGCATGTCGATATTTGCTCAGAAAAGTTCCATTTCTGCCAAGTTCTCAAACATATTAACATAAAGTTTTGAGAAGTGTTCCCTTATAATGTTCTGAATCTTGGTTGTTTTTGTGGTGATGTTTCCATTCTTATCTCTGTTTTTATTTATTTGGATGTGTTCTCTTCTTTTTCTGATAAGATTTGCTAAGGGTCTGTCAATTTTGTTATTTTTTTTTGAAGAACCAACTCTTTGTTTTGTTGATTCTTTCTATGGTTCTTTTGGATTCTAATTCATTTAATTCTGATTTAATTTTAATTATTTCTGTATGTCTACTGAATTGGGGGTTAGCTTGCTGCTCTTTTTCAAGGAAGCTCAGCTGTCTCATTAAATTGTAGGTTTCAGATGTCTCCAATTTGTTGATGTAGGAACTAAGAGGTATAAACTTGCCTCTGAATACTGCCTTTTCTGTGTCCCAGAGGAGGTGGTAGTTTGTGTGCTCATTTTTGTTGAATATCATGAACACTTTAATTTCGTTCCTAATCTCTTCTATGACCCACTGGTGATTAAATAGAGTGTAGTTCAGCCTCCATGTGTTACATGATTTTCTTTGGTGGCTTTTGGTGTTTAGTTCTAATCTTATTTCCTTGTGTTCTAAGAGAATGCATGGTATGACTTCAATGTTTCTGAATTTGGACAAGTTTGCTTTGTGACTAAAATGTGGTCTATTTTGGAAAATGTTTCATGTGCTGCTGAGAAGAACATGTATTCTGATGCTGCTGGATGAAATATTTGGTAGATGTCTCTGAAAACTTGTTGATCTATGCAGTTGTTTAGGTCTGCACTTTCTCTGTTGAGTTTTTGCCATGTTGATCTATCTAGTGGGGATAGTGGTGTTTTAAAATCTCTGATAATTAATATCTTTGGATATATATGAGATTTGTGATAAAGTAGTGTTTCTTGGATAAATTTGGGTGGTACTTTGTTTGGCAAATACATATTTAGAATTGTAATATCCTCCTGAAGGACAGATCCCTTAATTAGTATGTAGTAACCTTCTTTATCTGTTTTCACTAATTATACTTTGAAGTCTATTTTATCTGGTATTAGGATTGCAACTCCGGCCTGTTTATGGGGGTCTTTTGTTTGGTAGATTTCTTCCAGCCTTTCACATTGAAAATGTGTTTGCTTTTATGGGCAAGATGTGACTCCTGAAGACAGCAGATAGAAGAATCTTGCTCTTTTTTGGGGAGGGGTCCAGTAGTGGGGCCTGAACTCTGGGCCTGGGTGCTGTCCCTCAGCTCTTCAGCTCAAGGCTAGCTCTCTACCACTTGAGCCACAGTGCCACTTCTGGCTTTTTTCTTTTTGCTTATGTGGTACTGAGGACAGTCTATGTCACTTGATTAGAGAGTGAAGTCCGTTAATGTTGAGAAATAGGAGTGAGAGGTATTTGGGAGTTCCTGCCATTTCATCCACCTTCTTTGGGGCTGCAGCTATTGTGTACTTCCTATTGTTCTTGGATTCTCAGTTTGAATCCAATCTCAGTTTGTGTGTGGTTTCTTGGCCTTTATTGTGGTCTTGTTGGATTTCTATGTGTAGGACACTTTTAAGAATCTTTTGTAGGGCTGGTTTGGTGGAGATATATTGTTCTAATTTTTCGTTGCTATGGACCATTTTTATTTTACCTTCCATAATGAAAGAGAGTTTAGCTGGGTACAGTATTCTTGGTTGTCTCTGCTGAGAAATCTTAGGTGCTTCTAATCCCTTTATTGGTGATTGATTTTTTTCTCCTTGACAGCTTTAAGGAACATTTCCTTGGCCTGAATTGATCCTGTATGGATTATAATGTGACCATGGGATGTCCTTTTCTGGTCTGGTGAATTTGGAGTTCTAAAAGCTTCTTGTATCTGAATAGGCCTCTCTTTGCATGTTTGGGAAGTTCTCTGCTAGGATCCTGTTAAACAAATTTCCTAGACCATTAACTTCTGTCTCTAGGTTCTCCTCTACCCTCATTATCCTCAGATTAGGCCTTCTGATGGTATCTTCTAAGTGTTGAATAGATCTATCATATTTCTTGGATTTGTCTTGGATGGTTGTATGTTCTTTATCTATAATATCTAGGCTGTCTTCAATCCCCGAGATTCGATCTTCTGCATGGTCTAACCTACTCTCAAGACTTTCTACTTTGTTTTTTATTTCTTTTCCTTCTAATTGATTGGCTTTGAGGGCTTCAAATTCTTTGTTGGAACTTTGTTTTAGATCTTGTAAGAACTTCTTTACTTCCTTAATTTGGTGTTCAATGTTTATTCTCAAATCACTGAGTTGATTGGTTTTGGATTGCTTCCACTCCCATTCCTTCTGTTGGGTTCTACTGAACTTTCCCTTTGCAGTCTCACTGATGTCTTTCAGATCTCTGTTTATGGATTCCATGAATGCCTCCTTTGATCTTTGTCCATTCTCATCCCGATCTCTCAGTTCCTGAATTTCTCTTTGATTTGCATCCTCATGTTCACAGATTTGCTGTAGTTGTCTTTGAGTGTTCTCAGCCTGTTCATGCCATTCCTTTTTCTTTGTCTGTTCTAAGCCAGCTCATGCAATTCCTGTCTATCTCTTTGACTCATCTCAACCTGCTCACGCAATTCCTTTTTTTCTCTTTGAGTGTTCTCAATCTGCTCACGCAATTCCTGTATCAATCTTTGAGTAGCTTCTCACACTCAAGGACTCTTGTATTGAACTTTGGTTTGGCTCCTCTCTCTCCCTATCATGCTCACACTGAGACCTTTGCAAGTTTTCACTCTTTTTATTTACCCTGTTTAACTGTAGTGTTTATAGAGCTTTTTGGGAACTCTCCTCTGGATTATTCATTATCTGTTCTGTCCCCTGATTGTCATGAGTGGGAGTTGAGATCCCTGCCATTTTTCTTGTGTTTTTCCTGCTTGTTCTGCCTATTTGGGATGAGAATAAAACCAGTTTTGTGCTAGAACACTATTTTAAGGTAAACATCAACCAAAGTCCGTAGTTGCATAGTCCAAAATCTGCAGATACAATCTGGTTCAAGAGATACAATCTATTGAACATCAAACAATTATGTCTTAATGGCCTAAGAACAGCAAAGGAGAATTTGACAACCAGAAATTATTAAGTTTAGGAAAAATATGGGGAAAATAGGATTAGAGGGATTTGGGAAGGTGAGGGAGAGTGGAATTAAACATATCCTAATCTCAAAGAGAGAAATGCACTGGACAGAATGATAGTAGAGAGAGTGAAAAAAAGAAAAAGAAGGAGTTCCAGGAAGATGGCAGAGGAGAAGCTGGAATCTGAACAAGCTCGCGCATAGAAAGCAGTTTTAGAGTTCCAGTGAACAGTCCTAAGCCAGAGAATCACACCAAGGGTGCCATCACAGAACAGAGAGACAGCAGAGAGGTAAAATCCAGGCAAGGAGACACATCAGAGCACTTGCCAGCAGCAGCCTCGGCTGTGGCAGCGGTGGCGGCAGCGACTGCAGGGCACCATACCTGAGCCACAGAGAGTCCGGGACGAAGGAGCCAGACACAGCAGGCTAGCGGATTCTACTCAACACCAGCAAGAACCGACAAGGAGCAGACATCTTCATCCTGCAGTTCACAGACCAGAGACGACCCAGGAACCAAGACTCGGCATGAGTAGAAGCCTGATGTCCTCACTCCTTCTCAGGGAGCAGAGGAGGGAAGGCCACCCCTCCCCCGCCAGTACCGGAGATCCCCGTCTTGGATACCAACAAAGCTCGGCTGAGCTGCTAGCTCCAACTCAGGCCTTGGAATAAAATGAGTCATTTAGCTGATCACAAGAACTTAACTGACCTGCCAGACTCAGCTCCACCCAGGGAAAAGTCACCCAGCTCGGGCACCAGCCCTAGGAGTGGCTTTCTTCACTGGGTAATCAGAGCCAGAGGCTGCCCCTCCCTCTAGCAGCCTCGACAATCAATTGAAATTCAGTAAACAGAAACCCTGAGAATGGCTCCAGGCTGGGCTGTGTGATTTTTTCACAAAATAACCCCAGGGAAAAGCTACTGTTTGTTGAAAGGCCTCAACTCTACCCAGAACCTAGCCCCATCACTGCATCCCCCTCTTTTGTGATTCTCAAAGCCGATCAGCCTCCCATTAAACTAACCTTGGAGGAGGATGTCAAAAGCCTGGATAAAGCAGAGCATTTTTCTGCCTGTTCGAACAAACTGACTTAAGAAACCAACCAAGCCACAGGACCACAAGCAGACCAGAGCCTCAAACAAGAGGCTGGTTACAGACACAAGGGAGATACAGGATTTTCCCCACCCCTCCCCCCCAAAAAAATCAAAGAACTTTTCTTCTTCTTCTTCTTCTTCTTCTTCTTCTTCTTCTTCTTCTTCTTCTTCTTCTTCTTCTTCTTCTTCTTCTTCTTCTTCTTCTTCTTCTTCTTCTTCTTCTTCTTCTTCTTCTTCTTCTTCTTCTTCTTCCCTTATATAAAAAAATTTTTTTCTTTTCTAAAACTTTTTTTAATCTTTAATTTTTGCCTTTTTTGAAAAAAAATTGTTTTCCAGTAACTTATTTTTTCCTTTTATAATTTTTATTTTAGGGATACGTGAATGTTCATTTTTCTTTCTTTTTTTGTCTTCTTTGTCTTTTTTTTCTTTTTTAATTATCTTTTTGTTTTTTGTTTAGCTCGACTGAGCTTCTGATCTTTTTTTCTTCCTTTCTTATCGTTTTCACCTTTTCCTATCTTTTGTTCTTCTTTTTTTGACTTAACTCTTGTCCTGCACATCCTCAGATAAACCTGTAGTAAGCTAGTAGACACTATCCCCCATTGTGTACACACTTAATCCACAAATTTATCACTCAATTCAAAACCTCTGAGACTTAAATTCCTTAATAGCAGTACTACCTCTTTATACATATATAATATTTTAAGCACTTTTATTTTTAAGTTTTTCACATTTCCTCTATGTCCCTCCCCTTCTCGCAATATATTAAAACTGTCAAGAGAAAAGATTAATCACCCATAAAGGGAAACCAAATAGAATCACCTCAGATTTCTCAGCAGAGACAATCAAAGCAAGAAGAGCCTGGAATGATGTATGTCATGCCCTAAAAACAAAAAACTATCAAGCAAGAATACTGTACCCAGCTAAACTCTCCTTCATAACTGAAGGCCAAATAAAAACTTTCCATAGCAAAGAAAAATTGAAATAATACATCTCCACCAAACCAGCCCTAAAAAAGATTCTTAAAGATGTCACATAGAAAACCAACAAGACCACAATAAAGGCCAAGAAACTGCACCCAAACTGAGAATCCAAGAACCATAGGAGGAACCCAGTTTTCTCAGCCCCCAAGAAGGTGGATAACATGGCAGGAACTCCCAATTGCATCTCAGTCCTATCTCTGAACATTAACGGTCTGAACTCTCCAATTAAGCGACATAGACTGTCTAGTTCGATTAAAAAACAAGATCCTTCTATCTGCTGCCTTCAGGAGTCACATCTTGCCCTTAAAACAAACACATTTTCAATATTAAAGGCTGGAACAAAATCTACCAAGCAAATGGCCCCGATAAACAGACGGGAGTTGCAATACTAATATCAGATAAAATAGACTTCAAATTAAAATTCGTGAGAAGAGATAAAGAAGGTCGCTACATACTAATTAAGGGATCTCTCTTTCAGGAGGATATTACAATTCTAAATATCTATTCACCAAACAATGGAGCACCCAAATTTATCAAAGAAACACTACTTTCCCTCAAATCCAATATAGATCCAAAAACATTAGTTGTTGGGGATTTTAACACACCACTCTCCCCACTAGATAGATCAACTCGGCAAAAACTCAAAGAGAAAACACAGAACTAAACAGCTGCATAGATCAACAAGACTTAACAGACATCTACCGAACATTTCACCCAGCAGCATCAGAATACACGTTTTTCTCAGCAGCACATGGAACATTTTCTAAAATAGACCACATTTTAGGCCACAAAGCAAACTTGTCTAAATTCAAAAACTTTGAAGTTATACCTTGCATTCTCTCTGACCACAAGGGAATAAAATTAGAACTCAACACCAAAAGCCACCGAAGAAAGTCCGGTATCATATGTAGGCTGAACAACACACTGCTGAATCATGAGTGAGTCATGGAAGAGATTAGAAAGGAAATTCAAATGTTCATACTATTCAACAAAAATGAACACACAAATTACCAGCTCCTCTGGGACACAGCAAAGGCTGTACTCAGAGGCAAGTTTATAGCTCTGAGCTCCTACATCAACAAATTGGAGAGATCTGAAACCAACAATTTAATGACACATCTAAACCTCCTTGATAAAGAGCAGCAAGTTAAACCCCAATCAAGTAGACAGTAAGAAAGAATTAAAATTAAATCAGAATTAAATGAATTAGAATAAAAAAACTATAGAAAAAATCAACAAACAAAGAGTTGGGTCTTCGAAAAACTTAACAAAATTGACAGACCCTTAGCAAATCTTATCAGAAAAAGAAGAGAACACAACCAAATTAATAAACTCAGAGATGAGAATGGAAGCATCACCATGGAAACAACCAAGATTCAGAAAATTATAAGGGAATACTTCTCAAAAATTTATGCTAATAAGTTTGAGAACTTGACAGAAATGGACCTTTTCCTAGCAAATATTGACAAGCCCAAACTAAACCAAGATGAGTTAAACCATCTTAACAGGCCCATATCAAGCACTGAAGAAACAGCAATAAGAGACCTCCCAGCTAAGAAAGTCCAGGACCATATGGTTTTACAGTGGAATTTTACAAGGCCTTCAAAGGAGAGATCACACCAATACTCCTCCAACTCTTCAATGAAATTGCAAGAGAAAGTTCACTACTGAACACATTCTATGAAGCCATCATTACTCTCATCCCAAAACCAGGCAGGGACTCATCAAAGAAAGAGAACTACAGACACACTTCTTTGATGAACATTGATGCAAAACTTCTCAACAAAATTTTGGCCAATCAACCTCAACAATTCATCCAAAAAATCATACACCACAATCAAACAGGATTCATTTCAGGGATGCAAAGCTGGTTCAATATACACAAATCAATTAATATTATTCATCACACCAACAGGTGCAAGGATAAGAACCACATGGTTATCCCAATAGATGCAGAAAAAGCATTCGAAGAGATCCAACACCCCTTTATGATGAAGGTTTTGGAAAAATTAGGAATCCATGGAACATTCCTCAATACAATAAAGGCTGTATATGACAAATCTCCATCCAGCATTATACTTAATGGTGAAAAACTCAAGCCATTTCCTCTTAACTCAAGAACAAGGCAAGGATGTCCACTGGCTCCACTTCTCTTCAATCTAGTATTAGCATGCCTAGCTACAGCAATAAGACAAGATGCAGACATAAAGGGGATCCAAATAGGGAAAGAAGAAATAAAACCCTCCCTCTTTGCAGACGACATGATCATGTATTTAAAAAATCCCATAAACTCCCCTCCCAAATTACTCAAGCTGATTCAAAACTTTGGCAAAATAGCAGGGGATAAATTAACCCCCCCCCAAAAATCAATGGCTTTTCTGTATGCCAACAATGAGAAAAGGTTGGCTGAAATTAGGAAAGCAACTCCATTTGTAATAGCCCTACAAAAAATAAAATACCTAGGAATTAACTTAACCAAAGATGTGAAGGACCTCTATGATGAAAACTTTAAAATCTTGAATAAGGAAATCAACACAGAACTTAAAAAATGGCAAAACCTCCCATGCTCTTGGATTGGAAAGATTAACATTGTGAAAATGGCAATACTTCCCAAGGCTATCTCCAAATTCAATGTGACACCTATCAAAATTCCAACTTCATTCTTCAAGGAAATAGAAGAGGCAATCCAAAAATTCATATGGAACAATAAAAGACCACGAATAGCAAAAACGCTCCTCAACGGAAAGAACACTGCTGGAGGAATATTAGTAACAAATTTCAAACTCTACTATAAAGCCATAGTAATCAAAACAGCTTGGTATTGGCATAAGAACAGACCTCAGGACCAATGGAATAGAATTGAAAACCCAGAAATAAACCTACAGACCTATAGCCATATAATCTTCGATAAGGGAGCTAAAACAATAGAATGGAAGAAAGATAGCCTCTTCAGTAAATGGTGCTGGTAAAATAGGTTAACTTCTTGTAGGAAACTAAAGCTAGATCCTTATATATCACCCTGCACCAGAATCAACTCCAAATGGATCAAAGATCTCGAAGTCAAAGCAGACACTCTGAAAACATTACAGGATGGAATAGTAGAAATCCTAGGTCTCCTTGGCTCAGGCTGAAATTTTCTGAATAGAGACCTGGAAACACAACAAATGAAAGAAAGGTTGGACAAGTGGGATTGCATGAAGTTGCAGAGCTTCTGATTGGCAAAGGACATAACTAGCAAGATCAATAGAAAGCCCACATATTGGGAGAACATCTTCACTAGCCATACAACAAACAAGGGTCTCATATCTAAAATATACTTGGAACTCAAAACATTAAATCCTCCAACAACAAATCCTCAAAGAAACAACTGCCCAATAAATAAGTGGGCTAAAGACTTAAAGAAAAACTTCTCTGAAGAAGAAGGATGGCCAATAGACACATGAAGAAATGCTCAACATCCCTAGCCATAAAAGAAATGCAAATCAAAACAACATTGAGATACCACCTCACTCCATTTAGAATGGAAAAAATCAAGAACTCTAACAACAACAGATGCTGGAGGGGATGTGGACAGAAGGGAACTTTACTTCATTGTTGGTGGGAATGTAAACTTGTTCAACCACTTGGAAAGCAGTATGGAAGTTCCTCAAAAGACTCGACATAGAGCTCCCCTATGACCCAGCAATCCCACTTTGGGCATTTACCCAAATGTTTACAAACATGACCACACTAAAGCTACCAGCACAACTATGTTTATTGCAGCATTATTTACCATAGCTAACACATGGATCCAGCCCAGATGCCCCTCAGTAGGTGAAAGGATCAAGAAAATGTTGTATATATACACAATGGAATTCTTTGCCTCCATCAGAAAGAATAACATTGCCCCATTTATTAGGAGATGGAAAACCTTGGAAAAAATTATTTTAAGTGAAATAAGCCAGGCCCAAAAAACATAGGTGCCATGGTTTCCCTTATTTGCAATATCTAGTATATGTCTGAGTCAAGCGGAAAAGGTTAGATTATGTGATGTTAGGAAAATGAATCCTTAGATATGTATTTTAATGTTTTTTTTCCTTTCATGCATTTGTTTCTAATGCATTTATAAGATTATCTTTTTGTAGCTTTGTATGTCCCTCCCCCACAGTATAACCCCTGCTTTTACTATATTTGATGTCAGTATAACTTGTAGAGGAGATGGGGAAAAACAAGTCGTTTAAGGATACAGGTGGACCTGTTGCAACAATGAGAAGTACAAGTCGTCATGTCGAAAAGGAGCTTTACAATGTTGGTGGCGGGGGGGGGGGGGGGGGAGCGGGGAGGATCGGGTGGGAGGGAGGCTTGGAAGGGATGTGAAGGGTAAACAAAGGAGGAGGCTGCAATGCTTGATAAGAAATATACGCATTAACCTGCCCATGTAATTGTAACCCCTCTGTACAGTGTGTTCACAAAAAATAGATTAATAAAAAGTGCATGAATCTCAAAAGTAATTATTGGAGATGCAGTACGAGTAACAAATAGTTGAAGGAGGGAAGAGATAAGAAAATATTGTCCAGACCTCATTGAATTATAGTCCCAACTAGAAATAATCATAGAGAAGTAGAAAGTGAATATGAGTTGAACTCATCAAGGAACTTTAGGCTGGGATAAAGGGGAAAATAATTATCAAGAGAACTAGTTTTAGCCCCTCAAGGAAAAAACAATCCAAAAATCTCTGACAATGAACTGTCTTTCCTTCCCATTAAAGACTAAAAACTGTCTCCATATGAGGAAATACTATCCAACAATTAGAATTATAGAGAAATCAAGAAGGATGGTGTTTTAGTCAGGACAACAAAAGTGTTAGGCACAACCTAAAACTTTTCAATTCCATCCATGGTCAGAGGCTTGGTAGTCGAATAGGGAAGACTGTTGTTTATATTTATACTATACCCTTGATTGCACACATGTACATATAATATAGATTATAAATATATTTATACATATAATGTATACTTATATTAAAAGATATCTCATAAATGTATTAAATATATTTATATACATATATGCATATATATAAATATAAATATATATATATATATATATTTTTTTTTTTTTTTTTTGCCAGTACTGGGGCTTGAACTCAAGGCCTAAGTGCTGTCCTTAAGCTTTTTCCCTCAAGGCCAATACTCTACCACTTGAGCCACTGCTCTACTTCTGGCTTTTGGGTGTTAATTGGAGATAAGAGTCTTATAGACTTTCCTGACCAGGCAGGAACATCAATCCTCAGATCTCAGCCTCTCTTTGTAGCTTGGATTACAATCCTGAGTCACCAGCACCTGGCCATGATGTATTTTTAAAAAGGAATCTACTTTGAACTATTCCCAGATAGAAATTGTACAAAGAGTATTTATTTTGTGTAGCTAAAGTAGGAGAAAATTGGCCTTGCCAAAAAAACAGGCTTGTCCCATGAAGCCTGTACCCGTGCTGCTTTGGAACCATAAGAGTGACTTGCTGCTTCTGTCAACAGTCCTTGTCAGCACCTTGTTAAGAGCCAAGTAGTTGTGGAGATGGAAGGGAAGAGATTATAGGGGATAAACAAATGCGGAGGCAACAATGCTTGATAAGAAATGTACTCATGGGGGCTGGGAAGGTGGCTCAGTGGTAGAGTGCTTGTCCTGCATGCCTGAGGCCCTGGGTTCGATTCTTCAGCACCACATAAGCAAAAAGAAAAAAGCCAGAAATGGTGCTGTGGCTCAAGTGGTAGAGCGCTAGCCTTGAGCTGAAGAGCTGAGGGACAGCGCCCAGGCCCAGAGTTCAGGCCCCACGACTGGACCCCCCCCCCAAAAAAAAAAGAAATGTACTCATTACCTTAGTCATGTGATTGTAACCCCTCTGTACAGTATTTTAACAATAAAAATAACTTATTTAAAAAAATAAAAACAAAGAAATCCCCTGTGACATCATACTGCCAGATATCATGACCATTTTGTCACATTGTGACATCACAAACCTGTGAGAACGGCATCACATTTGTGACAACACATGCCTTTGGAGACATTACAGTCCCTTTTTGAACTCATATATTCATTGCCAATTAATGAGATTTGAGATCTGCCATGCCACTCTGACATCATGAACCAATTGTGACATCACAAACTTATTGTGACCTCATCACGAGAATGGCATCAACAACTAATTGTGGTATCAAAGCATTATTTTGACATGATATTGTGGTATTGCCGTTGTGATATCACTGTCCCATTGTGCTTTTACAAACCTATATGGCCACATCACATCTTAGAATATTCGTGGCCTTTGAGACTTCAAGCTCTTTCTGTGAACTCATGTACTTATGACCTCTAAGGCAAGGAGACAAACCATGTAGTCACATTTAATATAATAAAACAATTTACAATAGAAAGGGGACTGAGATTACCTTATCCTGGATTGGATACCCAGGTTCAAGAGCAGCCTTGACCACCAAATCTCAGACCACCAATGGGAAGCCCCACCCTTTCTTAATTGGTCTGCAAACCACCAGCCTAAAATTATGATCTCCAAATCTCCAAACCTCAATGGGCAAGGCTTTTTACTTTTTCATTCCTCCCTGCTTCAATACAGAACTGTTCTTACTTCCTGGTCTTTCCCTTTTTCCCTTCCACCACTTCCTTCTTCTCTTGATGTCTCTCTACTCTCCACAGGCCTGCCCTACTCTGCCCCACTGACCACTTGCCAACCTTCTGCTCTCCCTCATCTTCCTCTCTTCTCAGGTTTTTTCCTTCTTGCTGTCTCATCACTTTCTTCCATCCGGGTAGCTCCCATTTTTATCCCCCCTTTCCATGCTCTGAAAATGCAACCTATATATAGTTTGTACCCCTCCTCACTCCAATGGGTCTCCTGCCTAACAATTTTTAACCGTCTCTTCCCAATCTGCCCAATGCTCAATCACTTCTTGACAGCTCACCATGTGAGGCTTGACACCTCCACCTTTGGCGGCATTCTCCACATTCTCCCGTGGTCCAGGCCAAGAATTTACAATGATTATGTGCTGCCACAGATAATTCTGCCAGCACTGGTTATTACAGTATCCTCATAGTGAATTAGAAGAAATTGAAGTTGAATATGTCATTGTTATATTAAAACTTGATGGGACATCACTAACACATTGTGACCTCATCACTGCAGTGACATCAAAAACTCATTGTGATATCACATTGCCATTGTGCCACCATGATCATATTGTGATATCCCAAACCTATTATGACCTCAGAAGCTTTGAAAACATGGCTTTTGTGTCATCAAAGGCCCTTTGTGTACCCATATCATTTTGAGCTAATTGAGATCAGACATGCCATTTTAACATTGCAAAACCTTTTTGACATCATCACCAGTGTAACATCACATTGTCATTATGACACCATCAGCCCATTGTGACATCATAAAACAACAATGATTTCATAGCATTATGACATCACATGGTCATTGAGATGTCACAGATACATTGGAATGCCTATTCTGTGATTTCATTCTATTTCAAATGTGGCAGGTGGGTTGATATCAGAAATAGATTGTGACAACATAACCATTGTGACATCACAATACCTTGGTGATACCACATTGCCATTATGATATCACTAACCCACTGTGATATCACAAAACTGTCCTATCCTCATAAATGTTTTGACATGCTGCCAGTGTGATCTCTGGCCTCTCTCAGCTCATAAATTGTTTAATTCATAATACATCAGGTATGACATGTGATATCAGAAATTCACTATGACATCATGACCACTGTGACATCACATTGCCAGATGTCATGAACATTGAGTCACATTGTGACATCACAAACCTGTTAAGACTCATTACACTTGTGCCAACATATACCTTTGGATACATCATTATCCCTTGTGAACTTATATATTCATTGTTGATTAGACACCTAGCATGAGATTGTGACATCACCATCCCATTGTGAAATCACAAATCTATAAGACCTCATTACCTATATGGCATTACCATTTGTGACTTCAAAACAATACTACCTCATGTAATCAAACATATTGCCAATGGGATATCTCTGTCCCATCGCGTTTCCACCAATCTAATATGTACTCATAATTTTTTACAAAATTCATAGCCTTTCTGACTTCTAGGTCCTTATGTGAACTCGTATCTTCATTGTGATCTAGTAATATCACCATGTAATGGTGATACTACAAATTCATAGTGACATCACTATCCATGTGTGACCTTATCCCCACTGTGACATCACAAACCCATTGTGACATATTTCCACAGTGATATCACGATCACCTTGTGACATACCAAACCTGTTGTGACCTCTAAGCACCTTTGTAAAAGCACATGGTGTTTGTGACATCACAGTCCCTTTGGATAATTATATTCTCTGTGAGCAAAGGACAACTGATATCAGAAATGCCATTGTACCATTGCAAATGCTTTGTGACATCATCTCCAGAGTGACATCACATTGTTGTTAGGATAACATCAGCCCATTGTGACATCCCAAAATGACAATGACATCATAGCATTATGAAATCACATATTCTTTGTGAGGTCATAGAGACAATGTGATTACCTATTCTGTGATTTCTTTCTATCTCAAATGTGGCATATAGTTTGATTTCAGAAACCCATTGTGATCACATCACTATTGTGACATTACAATCCCTTTGTGAACTCATATTGACATTGTGATATCATTACCTGTCTTGTCCTCATAAATTTTGTAACAAGTGACTAGCTTGACCTGGGCTGGATGCCCAGAGCTAAATTCAGCTTCAACCATGAACCCTCACAACTCCAAAGAGCAGGACAGCCATTTGTTAACTGGTCTACAAACAACCATCCCCCAAAACAATGATCTCCAAAACTCCACACTTCAAAGTACAAGGCTTTTTCCTTTCTCTTCATCCTCCTTCTCTCCAGACCTGTCCTACATTTCAGGTCTTTCATTTTTTCCTTCCACCGTTCCCTTCTTTTCTTCAGGCTGCTCTACTCTTGACAGTCCTACCCTGCCCTATCCAGGTGGCCAGCTGCCATCCTTCACCTCCTGCTCTCCCTCAATTTCCTCTCCTCCCAGGTCTTTACCTTCCTGCAGTCTCATCACTTCTTTCCTACCAGGCCTTTCTCCTTTTTCTCTCCCCTTCTGTTGCTCTGAACCTGCAGCCTATATATAGGCTGTGCCCTTCTCCCACTGAGATATGTTTCCTGCATAACAGTTTTCAATCATCACTTCCCAAATGTTCATGCCCAATCACTTCTTGGCAGCTCACCATGTGGGGCTTGATATCCTATCTCCTTCAGCAACATGTCCTGCCCACTCCAGTGGCATGCAACCCCCCTCTCCGGTGGTCCAGACCAAGAGGCCATAACCACTATTTGTTCCCGTGGATTATAGGGGCACTGCTGGTTTTTACCGTGTCCTCATGGTGGTCTACTAGCAATTAAAATTGGACAAATAATTGTGATATTACAAACTTGTGACATAACTAACCCATTAAGACCTCATCACTAGTGTGACATCACAAAACCATTGTGATATCACATTGCTGTTTTGACACCAGGATCACATTGTGACATCCCAAATCTATTATGACCTCCTATATCTTCGAAAAAATACATAGCTTTGTGACATCACATTCCCTTTTTGTACTCAAATCCCCACTGTGAAATATTGACAATTGAGAATGACAGGACATTTTAACATCAAAAACAGTTTGCGAGTTCATCACAATTGTGATATCACATTGTCATTTTGACAACATCTGCTCATTGTGAAATCACAAAACTAAAATGATATGATAGATTTAGAACTTCACCTTATCCTTGTGACATCATAGACACATTATGAATGCCTTTTCTGTGATTTCATTCTATTTAAAATGTGGCCTGTAGGTTGATATCATAAACAAATCGTGAACTCATAACCATTGTGACATTACAATCCCTTTGTACATCACATTGTCACTGTGATATCATAATAACCTACATATCACAATATCACATAACCCACCGTGACATCACAAACCTATCCTGTCATCATAACTTTTGTGACATGCTGCAATTCTAATATCTTAGGCCTTTTTGTCCTCATAATCTCTTGTTGACTTCATTAAATTTCACATATGACATTTGATATCACAAATTTCCAGTGACATCATGACCATGGTGATATCACACTGCCAGATTTCATAACCACTGTGACAAATTCTGACATCACAAACCTTTTAGGATTTCAATATATTTGTGACAACACATAATTTTGGAGAAACCAAAGTCCCTTTGTGAACTCATATACTCATTGTAAGTTAAAGACAATTGAGAACCATCATGTCATTGTGACATGCCCAACACACTGTAACATCACCAATCTTTTGTGACCTCATCACCAATGTAGCATCATCAACTAATTGTGGCACCAAAACAATATTTTGTCATGATGTAGTGAGTTGACATTGCCATGGTGATATCACTGTTCCATTGTGTATTCACAAACCCAATATGACCTCATGACATTTTAAAAAATTCATGTCCATTAAGACTTCAAGCTCCTTCTGTGAACTTGCATATACATTGTGAAATACTAGCAGTTGAAATTGGACATATGTTTGAGATATTACAAAATCATTATGACATCAATGACCTGTTGTGACCTCATCACAATGGTGTATCATAAAGCTATCATGACCCCTAAGTACTTTTGAAAACACATATGGTACTTTTGACATCACAGTCCCTTTGTGTACCCATATCCTCATTATGAACACAAGATAATTTAATTCATATATGCCATTGTAACATCACAAACTCTTTGTGACCCAATCACCAGTGTGACAACACATATTCATTATGACACCATTACCTCATTACCATGACATCACCAATTTACAATGACCTCATAGCATTATGACATTAAATTGTCATTGTGATGTTACAGACACTATTCTCTTAGTTCATTCTATTTCAAATGTGGCATTTGGGTTGATATCAGAAAACCATTGTGATCTCATAAATATATGGCATCACAATTAGTTTATGACATCACAGTGCCATGGTGATATCACTAACACACTGTGATATCACAAACCTGCCCTCTTCTGTCGGGTCTTCATCCATCCCACGAAAGCTGGACAGGGTCTGAGGAAAGCTAAGTGCGGCTGCTCGCACGTTCCCCAGCCTCCCTTAGCCCAGGAGACAATCAGATGCAGGGGGGTCAAGTCAGGAAGGAACTCGTTTATTAACACAGAGCAAGACCTTTTTAAAGCAAAAGACTGCGTGGGAGGAGAGGAAATGGAACCAACCATTCTCTGTAATGGTCACACCTTATCATGCACCTAAGCTTCCACAAGCTATTTACACACTGAATGTAAACAAATCAGGCTCTGCTCAATCAACTTCCTCTCAGGGCCATCTTTGCTGCCTGTGTGCCCCACAGATTCTCCCTTTTTGTTTTAATGCAGATACACCCCCCAGTTAGTTATCCTTTCCCTCTCCTTTGTACAGGTTATACTAACAGAATTACATTGATAAGAATAGCATTGGCCATGCAGAGGGTTTGAGGCAAGTCTGGCGGGCGAGATTCACCAGACAAGTATAGGGCCCTTGTGCGTGATACAAGAGCCAGTCCCAATTACCTCACATCCCCAACTAGCACAGTAATAAACATCAGCCCAACCACAGTTAGAAATGTCTGAAGCAGTTTGATTAATTTCGGGGCATATAGAACAGTCATTATCTCGTCCTCTTCAGAACATGGGAGCAGCCTGGGTATTGGGAATTCCACACATGTGACACGGTGCATCCTTGTGGGCCCCCACTCTCAGGCCATTCTACTATAGTCCAGAAAAAACAAGGAAAAATTAAAACAAACTCTACAGACATAGCAAAGCAATCCCGGGCACCTGGTATCTTTCAAGTAAGCCAGTTGATTTGTGCCTTCAAGCGAGTACAGGGGTCAGGATGACCTTTGAGCTTTACTGTCGGCTCCCAACACCGCGTCTTTGTTTAAAGAATCGAACTTGCCTGCTTAGGTTGGGTGGATTTTCTTGTCTGTCTTACCCTTCATTGGGAACTTCTTCAGAACGAAGCTGAAGGCCTGTCTTAGGTTGGTCAGACTGGCACCCCCTCTTACCCATCTCTGGCTGCGGTTCCTCTTGGGGGAAATTTATGCCTGGCTGTCTAAAGTATTAAGAGGTTTGAAGTGCACATATAATGCAAGGAAGGCGTAGAAAAATCATCAGCAAAAGCATTCCCAGGCCAAGCAATGTCACTAGCACTCCTTTAACAGTCAGGGATGGGATAGCAGTCTTTGCCATTTCAGATTCCAGAGGTGGGGCTTGTAAAAGGAATATTAGAGCAGGTAGCATTAAAACAAATAACTCCTACAGAAATATTAAATGGTCCATACAAAATGACATAGGGTGGTGATCAAAATGAAGGTCAAGCCACCAAGTCGAAGGGACAGCTTCTCTTGTGGAGCTATGTCTGCATTGCCAGTGCTGATCAATGCCCAGGTCACCCATTGAGGTTGATGGATTCCATAGCCATTGCTGGGACTGGGAGGGTCAGAAGAGCCAACAGCTGGAGTATCACCATCTGCAATTGTTAGAGAACACAAGAGCTTCTCAAGGGCTGATTGCCCTTGGGAATGGTTAGTTATCTTTCTTGCTTTCCCTCCTCTGCCACCATAGCCATTTTTCTTTCCTTGTTTGTTAGTTTACACTTAGGCATCCTCCTGTGTAGAGGAAAGGGGTAAAACTTTAAGGTTCCTGGCAGGGATCCAAATGGAGGCTGTCACCTCTGTGGGAAAAATGCATCCAAGTCCCCTGCCCATGGTAACTAGCAGATCAGGTACTCTCCATTGTTGTGTCAGGGGATCCTTCTACCTGAATTTCACTTGGGGCTTAAGGTTTAGTTGTCCCCAGTGCTTTTGAAATTTGTATTCAGTTGCCCTTTTTGGAAAACTTAAAATGTTAATGGTAAACAAAGCTATACAAAGCTGTAACTGTATATAGGGGCTAATTCCCATTTTTTGTTTTAATAATTGCTCCTTAAGACATTGGTGGTTTCTTTCTATAATTGCTTGGCCTTGGGGATTATAGGGAAATCCTGTAGTATGACTAATGTGCCATTTGTCACAAAACTCTTACATTGCTTTACTAACAAAACAGGATCCATTATTGGTTTTAACTTGTGCTGGTAGACTCAAGGTGGCAGAGCATTGAAGAAAATGTGCTTGTGAATGTTTAGTTCCTTCTCCTGTATGTGCTGTGGCCCAGCATGCTCCTGAGTAGGTATCTATAGAGACAAAGATATATTTAAACTTACCAAAGGCTAGGAAATGAGTAATGTCTGTTTGCCAGGATTAAGGTCTCTGGGATTTACCCTTGGTGGTTGTAACAGGGGTACTTTTAAGAAGGGTTGGCATGTTTTGCAGGTATGTACTATCCTTTTGAGGTCTTTTACAGGAATCCAGTTAATGTGGGTGAAATCATGCAAACAGGTAGCCTCTTGTAACGTTAATACTTGTGGGCCAGTAGCTAACTGGTCTGCCCAATTATTGCCTAGAGATAGAAACCCAGGAAGTTTTGAATGCCCTCTCAAATGTTGAATATGAATAGGGGCTCCTCGCCCTTCTAATAGACCCTTAAGGGTAACCATAAGAGGGGAAATAGGGTTTTCATCCAGCTTATTATGTGCCTGGGGAATATGGGGGAACAAGTTAATCATATATAGGATAACCGAATACAAATTAAAGGGTTTTTGAATGTCATGAAGGGCCATAATTATGGCCAGCATTTCTTTATATTGTGCTGACCCTTGACAAGTTTGAAATCTTTGTTGGCTTGGGGTATTTGTTGCTCTTCAAAGGCTGCATACACAGAGCTTGCTTTACCTCCATCAGACAAAACATGGAGGGCACCAGCAAGAGTCATAGGAGAAAATAGAGAAGGCATTTTGAAGGGAAGTCGCCATAACATGACAGTCCATTTGGATGGCCCATAATGGCAGTCAATTTGGCCTAGGAACCCCTCCACAGAGAGAGCAAGATGAGCATTCCTCGAGTGAGCCACTCAACGTCTACCATCCGAAAACGAAAAACAATGGAGAGGGTCGAGGCCATAATGCCGTTGGGCTTGGGTCCTTCCCTTGACAACAGCATCTGCAAGTTGGCCTGCCTGAGAGTACACCTGAGGTGTTCCCCCCAGGGGAATATGAACCCACTCTAATGGTTCCCTCCTTTGAGTTAAAACTGCAGAAATCAATGTAACACCTGCAAACAACCAAAGGAAAATGGGCTCAAAAATAGAATACTGCTTCAGGTAAACTTCATCCAGGGCTTTTTTGAACTGCAATAATATTGCCGATGGCTGTCTGAAATTTAATAACTTATTGGGGCATTCTGTCTTTTAGTAGAGCAAATAAGGCACAAGACTATCTTTAGGGAGAGGAACCCATGCCAACAGCTAATTTATTTCCTCTAAAAAGCTCTGAAGTTGGGATAAGGTCAGAATGGCTGGAATGTCCAGCAAAGGCTTAAGGGAGCTGGCCTGAGTCAAGGTAAGGTGGGACACGAACAACTTAAAAGGAGGTACCTTTTGAATTTTATTGAGGGCTATGGTAAACCCCCATTTTTAATATGGCTAGAACCTGGGCCAGAAGGCCCTCCAGGTGGCCCGGGTCTTGGTGGCCCAGAATTATATCATCCATGTAGGCATAGGCAAGGGAGGTGTCTGAACCCAGCACAGGAGTATTGGCACAAGGCCTGGCTATTGGCCATTCTCTGTGGCAGCACCTTACATTCAAACCTCCGATGAGGCTGGGAAAAATTAAGAGAAGGGATGGAGAAAACAAATTTCTCACAGTCATCTGGATGCAGGGGATAGAAAAAAACAATCTTTAATATCAATCACAACTAAGGTATATTCTGAAGGTAGAGTGGGAGTCCAGGGCATGCCTCTTAGTGGCGTTCCTACTAACTCCATGCTTTCATTTACCTTACTTAGATCTTGGAATAAACGCCAAGTCCCAGAAGGCCTTTTGAATAACAGATACGAGTGTGTTCCAAGGACTAATGAAAGGACATCCATGCCAAGGTTTATCTGTTCCTTCACCAAAAAGTGGAGGGCTACAAGTTTGGGTTTGGTCAATGGCCACTTCTCCACCCAGATAGCGCTTCTGGGTTTCCACCTAATGGGAGATACTCAAAAGCAGTGGGCCTTTAGGATTGAGAGTGCACCTGAGCGGATCCCCTAGATCCTGTTTAAGCCTTTGTGCTTCTTCTCCATCCAGGATATCATCATAGCATGCTTGATGGTCTGTAGTGACCACGGCATCTATTTATCTTAGCATGTCTTGCCCTAGTAAATTGGCAGTGAGATTTTTTGCCACTAAAGGGCATATCTTTCCCTGTTCTCCATCTGGGCTAGTCCATTTCATAAGGGCAACTGTCTCTTTGGTCTGGGAGTTGCCCTCTACCCCCAATATTGGGGGTCCAGACTCAAGCTTCCAGTCCAAGGGTACTTCTTCCTCCCTGATCTTCCCCCGTGTCAATTAGGCAGTGAAACTGCTTCCCGCCTATGAAAATAGTCATTTTAAGGCGGAGTCCTTCCTCCAGGGTCACGGTCCTATGGGCCTGGGTCAACCTGCCATGAGGCTGCCTGGGCCCCACAGCAGAGGGGATTCCTCCTTGAGTTAACGGGGCTGGAGGATGTCCCTCCCCTAGTTTAAAGCTTCCTATTTATATCAAATTTGGATCGACAATCATTTTTCCAATTGTACCCTTCCTGCACCTGGGGCAGGGTGTAGGGGGCGGTTTGGACCCCTTGGGCCATTTGGCAGGGGGGGGATTGTTTTGAACAGTCCCTCTTAAAGTGCCCCTCCTGCCCGCATTTAAAACAAGTCCCTCTCCCCGATGGTTTTCAGGTTCTTTGGCCTTGGGCTGCCAGACCTGTATAATAGCCTCAGTCATTGCAGATGTCTGAGCCTGTAAAACTAAAGGTTATGATTGGGACTAGTGCTGTTGCATTCTCACATCCTGCGAGGCCACCACCCATCTGCTCATGGAACTCTCTCTAAATCCTGTGCAGTGGTCTGCATTCACCCTTTCCCAAACCAGCAACTTTACAAACTGATCTTGGAGGTTCCCTGCCAGCAGCTTGTGGTTAATACTCTGTTGGACTCAGTCTACAAACTCATCTAGAGGCTCACAAGGATTTTTGTCTCACTCCTGGTATGGGGGATTCAGTGGCCCATCATCCAGTTTGTACCATGCAGCAAGTCCTGCCTATCTCACCTGGTCATGGTACGGGGCAGGTATTGTGGCCTGTTAGATGCCAGTGGAGCACCTTTTCCCTGTCCCTGTTAACATGTCATAAGTAATAGTTATCCCGGATTGAACCTGACGGTTATTCTCCGCCTGCACTCTGCATTCCTCCTTAAAGAAGGTACATCATTTAATAAACTGAGAACTGGTGAGGAGGGCTTTGGCCACATCCCACCAGACACACAGGTGAATAGGAGAGTTCAGGCCATTCTCCACCACCGCCTTGTGGAGCTTTTTCAGATTCTTAGCTTCCCATGGATACCATTCCAAGGGCATATTACCTCCTGGTGCCAGATTGACCGGATAAGCTTGGGGAAGTGAATCCTGTGGCCTAAGGTCCGGACTCCTGCGTGGCACTTCCCTTAAATGTCAGGACTCCAAATAGGTTACTTCCCCAGCCCTCGACCCTTCTATGGATGGTTGGTAGGGGTCCGGGTCTTGCAGGTCCCTCTTGCAGGTCCCGTAGGGCACCTTACCTCCCCACAAATCAGGAGAATAGTGTGGGGACCTAGGATTTGTCAAGGGCACCCAAGTCATAGGTTGTAACTTTCACCCTCGTTTTGACTTCTACTGTGGGTGTTTCGGTGCATTCTCAGTGGAATTTGTTCCATTCCATTTCTTTCTCACTTCCCAAGTCCTCCTTTACTCCCTCTAGGCTTAATGTTGCCTCCTCCTCCTCCTTCTGTGAAATAGCATTACCCATACTAAGGGTTTCACTTACCCTGAGAGAGTGCTTAGCCTCAGCCAGTATCTTTTCCTTTCGAACCCCATGTGGGGAGCCAGATGTCAAGTCTTCGTTTGTCCCACAAAAGGAGGACAAAGTCCAAGTAAAGGTAAGTGTGGCCTCTCACCCGTTCCCCAGCCTCCCTTAGCCTAAGAGACAATCAGATGCAGAGGGGATTCAAGTCAAGTAGAGACTCATTTATTAACACAGAGCAAGCCCTTTTTAAAGCAAAAGACTGCGTGGGAGGGGAGGAAATGGAACCAACCAATCACTGTAAAGGTCACGCCTTATCATGCACCTAAGTTTCCACAAGCTGTTTACACACTGAACTTAAACAAATCAGGCTCTGCCCACTCAACTTCCTCTCAGGGCCATCTTTGATGCCTGTGTGACCACAATGTCCTCATAAGTCTTATGACGTGCTCCAATTATGATGTCTTAGTCCCTTTATGAGCTCATAAACTGTTTTCAAACATAATGTTTCAGTTATGATATGTAATATCAGAAATCCACTGTGACATCATGACCATTGTGACATCATACTGACAGACATCATGACCATTATGTCACACTGTGACATCATAATCCTCCTAGGACTTCAACACATTTGCGACAACACATGCCTTTGTAGACACCACAGTCCATTTGTGAACTCGTATTCTCTGTGATTTCATGACAAATGAGATCCTTTATGCCATTTGGATATCACCAACCAATTGTCACATCATAGACCTATTGTAACCCCTTACCTGTATGGCATCACCATCTAATTGTGACATCAAAACTTTTGTGATGTCACAATGTGACACGATGATCATGACATCTGTCAGTGTGATGTCACAATGGTCATGATGTCAGTGGATTTCTGGTATCTCATGTCATACATGAAATATGAGGTTGGAAAATTATGAGGGCAAAAAGGTCTAAGATATCACAATGTTAGCTTGTCACAAAAGTTATGAGGACAGGAGATGTTTGGGATATTTCATTGTGTTATTTATATCACAATGTCACTGTGATATCACAAAGTGATTATGATGTCAAAATGGTTATGTAGACACAAAAATGTGTTTCTGATATCAACTCTCATGCCACATTTGAAATACAATGAAATCACAAAATAGGCATTCATAATGTGTCTATGATGTCATAATGAGAATTGTTGTCATAATGCAATTATGTCATTGAGTTTGGTGATATCACAATGAGCTGATGCTCTCATAATGAAAATGTGATGTCACACTGTTGAGGATGTCACAAACACTTTTTGATGTTATAATGGTATTTCTGATCTCAATTGTCAGTTAACAACAATGATATGGATACGCAAAGGGACTGTGCTGTTGAAAAGGGCATGGATTTTTCAAAGGAGCTAAGAGGTCATAATAGATTTGAGATGTCACAATGGAATCAAGATGTGACAATGACAATATTATCACAGTGAGTTTATGATGTCGTGCTGATGATGATGTCAAAATGGATTTGTGATGTTACAACAAGTTTGAAATATTACAATCAAATTTCCAATTTCAATTGCTACTAGTTCACAAGGAGGATACTGTAATAATCAGCAGGGCCCCAATAATCTATAGGGTCCAATAATCAGCCAGGCATCATCTCCTGGCCAGCTGGAGAGGACAAAGTATGCCACCAAAGAAGTTGGGGCATTCTGTGGGAGGGCTTGGTGCATTAATCACCACGTGTTGAGCTGTTAAGAAGTGATTGGGCTGTGGGCAGTTTGGGATGTGACAGTTGAAAACTGTTAGGGAGTTGGTGTAGAGAAGGGGTACAGACTTTATATAGGCTACTTGTTCAGAGCAATAAAAGGAAAGAGAAAAAGGGAAATGTCCTGGAAGGAAAGAAGTGGTGTGATAACAGAAGGGGAAAGACCTTGGAGGAGAGGAAGTTGAGGGGGGGGCAGGAGGTGAAGGATGGAAACTGACGACCCAGGCAAAGCAGTTCAGACCTGTGGAGAGTGGAGAGGTCTGAAGAGAAGAAAGAAGTAGTAGAAGGGAAAAATGGAAAACATCGAAGGATGTATAGTTCCGTAGCCAAGGAGTGACAAAGGGAAGGGGGAAAAAGGCTTGCCCTTTGATGTTTGGAGCTTTGGATATCGTAACTTTGGGGATTGGTGGTTTGGAGAACATTTATTATATTAAATGTGTCTCGATGGATTCTCTTGAACTACGGAGATCCTGATTTTTGGAAACCCCATAAAGATAAATCAATTTGGATAGCATCAGGCCTTGGCCCCAGGGAAAAATCCCCATAGGTGAAAGTGTCAACCCTCAGGGTTAAGAGTCTTCCTCGAGTGTTTGTCTCCGGAGGACCAACATTGACAAAAGTCATTTAGGGTCCCCTAAGGGTGCGTCTGGGAAAGCTTGCCAGTCTGTTTTGGGGACCCCATCTGGAGGTCATTTGTGGCTTCTGGGAACTCCTTGAGAGGTAATGTAGGGCTTCCTTGGGAATCCATCTGGAATCCCATCAAGCGTACATCTGCGACTTCCTTCAGAAGCCATCTTAAACCTACCCTGGAGGTCATCTAGGGCCTTCTCCAGGGGCTATCTTGGACTTTCTCCAGAGGTCATCTGGGGTTTCCTCAGGAGGCAACCTGAGACCTCTTCAAAAGTAATCTTTGGAGCTTCCTTTAGAGGCAATCTAGGACCACCTCCTGTGGTCATCTGGAACTTCTTTAGGAGGCCAGCTTGGGTTATCTTGATGAGAAATGTATGACCGTCTTCATACATCATCTGGAACTTCCTTGAGAAGTTACATAGGACCTTCTCTGGAGGTCATCTGTGACTTTCTCAAGAGGGTTATCTGGACCCTCCTCTGGGGTTCATATATGGCCTCTTTGAGTGGCCATCTGGGAGCTATTTGAGAGGTAATATAAGCCTCATTGAGAGGACATCTGGGACCTTCCTTGGAGGTCATCTGACACTTCCTTGGGGAGCCATTTGGAACCTCCAAGAGAGATTATCTAGGGCCTCCTAGGGAGGACATATGTGACATTTTCCATGGGTCATCTGTGGCCTCCTCAAGAGACAATCTGGGACATTCTCTCTGTAATCTGGGACCTCCTGTAGAGGTCAACATTGAGAGGTATGGGACATGTAAGTTAAGTGTCTGTGGCTATTGTCCTGTTTGTGTATGCTGATAGTTCTATCTGTGTCCTGAATGCACCTCTGTGTACTCCTTTTCTCAGGATGGGAGAACAAGGCCTGAAGTTCCTATATCCAAAAAATATTTTCCCCAAGGGTTATAGAGTCCCTCAGAGGAAGATGCATTGGTGTACTCTCGCTCCTATTCTTTGCCACCAGCACCTGTAATGTTAAGTCTTCCCATACCAAAAGTGGTTACTTTTACCAGCCTGAGGTGGTACAATGTGGTATGTTACCATTATTACCCTTGAGACAGGACCATGAAGGAGATGGGGGGGCAGGCTCCCTTTTAAATATATGTTCTCTTTACATCTAGTGACCTGTATAACTGGAAACAGCAAACTCCATCTTTTACAGAAAAAAACCAGCGGCTCATTATTTCATTAGAGACAGTAATTTTCACAAACAAGCACATCCGTAATGAGTGTCAGCAAATTTTACAGGTGCTTTTCTCTTGGTAGAAAAGGGAGTGAATCCTACTCGGTGTCTTGAAAGTAGTCATTGGATCAGACAGTAGCTCGACTATTAACCAGACCATTTGGAGCAAGTCTTTCCACAGACTTACCCAAGCTGAGACTAACAGTGATCAAGGTATGGAAGTGCTTACCTATTATTGCTGTGTTTGATTAGCAGGGATATCTCAGTGGCTAGAAAGACAAGTCATCAATCTAAGTTGAGTGAAATGGTACAGTTCCCCAGTGAATACCCTAATGCTTTTTTTGAACTTCTCCCAGAAGCCTATAGGACATATAGGCCTATAGATCTTGAAGCCCTGGAAAATCAAAGAGCCCTAAATATAGCCTTTGTTACCCAGTCAGCCCCAGATATTAGAAGAAAGCTTCAAAAGTTAGAAGGGTTTGAGGGAAAGGTGTATTCTCAGTTGGAAGTGGTTGCCCAGTAGGTGTTTGATAACAGAGATACCCTGGATAAAAAAGACTCTAAGAAAGGTAGTTGAGTTTTGATAGGAGCACCAGAATAGGGATCAAGAATCCCTTGGCAAAGACAATACAATACATTTGCAAATGACAGTAGGGAACTTCTAGGAATAGATCAGTGTGCTTATTGAAAGCAAAATGGACATTGGGAAAAGGAATGTCAAAGGAGGAGAAAGATAGAAAATGACAGGTTATGCAATCACATTAAACACCTGGAAAATGTGTTCATATCTCTGGAGTAACATGCAAAGGAGCGTGGGGCTCTGAATTCCAACTGTGTTCAATTTAAAAAGCAGCCCTCTGAACTTAAGAAGAAATATGGCAAAAAAAAAAATTCACACACTTCTATCTCAAAACATAGGCTTATAAATGACAGAATCTCTATTATGTTCCTGTCAAAACCAACAAAGTCGTTAAAAGTTCATAGAAGAGCACATTGGAGAAAACAGGGAGAATTATTTGACGTGAAGAAAAGATTTGAAGATATAAACTTGTGAGAGTGAAAAATGAGAAGAAAATCCTCAAAAGGAACCTAGAAAACTTTTAGAATCAAATGAAGTTCAAATACATTAGCCTGGATGAGTATGAGGCAAATTAGGGGACCACAGGCCGACAGAAGCACAAGACAGCAATACTGCCATCCTTGCTAACCACAAGTGAAGCCAAGAAGAGATCCTGATGCTGCATTAAGAAATTGTGGACATGAAAAATGAGCTGGATCTAATATAAGAATGTATTAGGCTGAAGTACATGTTGATTATAAGCTTTGAAAATTGTCACCAGAAATTCAAAGCAACAGAGAGAGAAGGAAAGAGAGGTTAGCAGAGAAGACGAGGAAGTGCTGTCATAGATGAGGCCAAGAAAAGTGAACAGGAAAATATCAGGCTCAAGAAAGAGATTGTTACTCTTCAGAAAGAGTTAAAGGACCACATGTTCTGATAGAGAATCTTGGGGAAAGGGAAAAAGCATTAGGAAAAAAACAGAAGGGCTAAACAAACAGTTGTAAGAGCGCTCACAAAAATACACTGAAGTGGAAAACAAGAAAGAGAAAGTACTAGATTAAAGCCCCAAAAAACTGCTGAGATCTTCACCATAAATTTAATGCAGAAACATCATGTCCCAATGGAACAGGTGGAGGTGGGATAAAATACCTCGCAATAGCACCTTTGTGAATTTAAGAGAGGAGCTGAAGAGCAAGCAAAGGTGTTGTGACAAGGAGCAGCAGTTGGCCAGTCAAAGGAACTCTCCTGTGACCCTGCAAAAACAGTTACAGTTTAAGGAGCACATTGAGAAGGAGAGTGGGATTTTGAAAGCAAGTTTGTTTTTTTTGTTTGTTTGTTTGTTTTTTTGGGTCCGGTCATGGGGCCTGAACTCTGGGCCTGGGCGCTGTCCCTCAGCTCTTCAGCTCAAGGCTAGCGTTCTACCACTTGAGCCACAGCTCCACTTCCGGCTTTTTGCTTTTTGCTTATGTGGTGCTGAGGAATCGAACCCAGGGCCTCTGGAATGCACGGCATGCGCTCTACCACTGAGCCACCTTCCCAGCCCTTGAAAGCAAGTTTGAGAGAAAAGGGGGAGAATAAAATGGAAGAAGTCTCCATGGTTCAGAATACTGTACAGGAGTTAAAGAAACTAGAGACCCTAAGATACAGGGAGACATCTGAGCTGATCAGGTAGCTTGGGAGATGACTCTAAAACCAATGGGATCTCTGGAGCTACAAGTGCAATCTCTAGTCATTAAAATTAAAGGAAGAAGCAAAAACAGTGGTAATAAGTGTGGAAATGTTGACACTGAACTTGTGAAAAAAACATACAGGCTCAAGCTGTCGGTCAGTTTACGTGTAGATATTTGCACCCTGGTAAATTGCCCGAGGCCACTACCTAAAACTGTTCTAAAAACCAGTGGGGCCTTAGCGTGACAATACTTTGTAAGATGTGTAGGTAATTTCCAACAGGTAGATGATGAAAAGCTGGAACCTATGGAAAGGATTCATTTGTGAGGAACCTCAGATGGTGAATTTGGGAAAGTGGACTTCACAGAGGTAAAGCTTGGAAAGTATAGGTATTGGTATCTATTAGTAATATGGACGCTGTTTCAGGCTGAGCTGAGGCATGTAATAATTCTTTGATTTGTCTTACCGTTAGCTGTGGCGTCCAAAGATGGCCCTGCATTCATGGCCCAAGTTCTCAATTATTAACTAACACTCTGGGAATAAATTGGAAGTTACAATCCATTTATAGAACTCAGAGTTCAAGGCATTACAAAGAATGAATATGCCCTCAAAGCAAACTAACTAAATTAATTACAGAGACTGTGCATGGCTAGGTGAGCCTCCTCCACTTTGCTCTCCTTTGAGCATGATGTAGCCCTTATGTTAAAGGATTTAATCCCTTTGAAATACTATAGGGTAGACCACCCCCTTTGGTTCCTAAATTTGGGAAGGCTATATTAACAGAAATGTCTAACTACAATCTGCACGCTTTACAACATATTTTTTATGGACCTATCCTTTGGTAACCAAGGCCCACCAGCCACCTAAGAAAAACTCCACCCGAAGGGGAGGGGCCAAGATGGCGATGGAACAGCATGAAAGCATCACAGCTCTCCCCAACGAAATACAGATTTTGGATTTCAATGCTCCGTTTCTGCAAGTGACCCACAAAAAAAGGCGATTACTCAGAGAGATACAGAAAGTGAAAAAAGAAAAGGGAAAAACCTACACAGACAGTAAAGTGGGAAGACCCTTCTCATACCCCTTGTTGGTAATGGGCTCCCCACTGAGCAGCTTAAGTGGTGGAGCTTTGTGGCCTGGCTCTGGACCCTCCGAGGACCACACACCCACAAGCATCCCAAGGCTCACAGAAGACTCCCAAGGTCCAATGCCAACCCAGAGAATACAAATCGAAATATCAGAAGACAGATTCCCCTCACACCCCTTGGCATGGCACCTCTGCCTGGCTGGTGCAAGCAGCCCAACCCAGTCAAGAGCAGCAGCAACGGTCAGCAGTGGTGAACAACCCTAGACTCGCAGTGTGGCACCTCTGTCTTGATGGTGTAAACAGCCTAGCCTAATCTGGAGCAGCAGCAACAGCTGGTAGTAGTGGCAAACTACCCAGACTCTGGGCACAATGCTTCTTGGCACTAGCCCACAGGAACAGACCAGACCAGGCCGGAGGGCCAGTGATAACTGTGGCACGGACAGCAGCAGTGAACAACTCCAGAGCCATGGCGGTTTATGCCTCTTCATACTGGCCCGCATAAGCAGCCTAGCCCAGCCTGAGGCAGCAGCACTGGTTAACACCTGACTCATGGTGGGGTGGAGCACCTCTCCATACAGGCTTGCATAAGCCTCCAAGCCGAGCCCATGGTGGCAAAGGTGGTGAACAACCCCAGACATGACGAGGGGTGTGGTGCTGAAAAAGCCCAGAAAAGCTTCATGAACTTTCCTGCCTGGTCTGGCTTTGAACCTGAATACACAGTTCTGAGCCTCCTGAGTAGCTACAATTACAGGCATTCACACCAGCAGGGTCTAACTTTTGCCAACGCATTCACTTTTTCTACAATAGATCATTTCTTAGTTCATACAAGGAATTTAAGCAAATACAAGAAGATCGACATAATACCTTGTATTCTATCTGAACATAGTGGAATCAAACTAGTTCTCAATAACAAGACATAAAGTAGAAAAAACCTTAAACACATGGAAATTAAACTGAACTAAGTTGAACAATACATGGGTCACAGAAGAAGTTAAAGAAGAAATTAAAAAGTTCCTACAATTCAGTGAAAATGAAGAAACATCACAAAGAAACCTATGGGACCCAGTGAAAGCAGTCCTGAGAGGCAAATGTATTGCTCTCAGTGCACATACCAAGAAAACAGAAACCAAGTAAACAATCTTATGATATAACGAAAACTACTACAGAAACAAGAATAAATTGAACCTAAAGTTGCTAGACAGAAAGAGATAACCAAAATAAGAGCTGAAATTAATGAGATAGAGACTGAGAAAATTAGAAATAACATTTAATAAAACAAATAACTGTTTTTAAGAAAAAAATCAATAAAACTGATGGACCACTGGCAAGTGTAACTAACAAAATAAGAGAGGAGACCCATCAATATTATCAGAGATACCACAAGAAAAATTACAACAAACATCCAGGAATCCAAACAATCATAAGGAAATAATTCCAGACTCTACTCACAAAGGAAGGAAAACCTAGCAGAGATGGATGAATTTCTACAGAAATACAAATTGCTATCTCCCTTTCCTTTTTGGCCCTGCTTCTCCACCATGTATGGTGGGGGCAGCAGTTCGGTAAATAAACTTCTTTTCCTGCCTTAATAATGTGTGGTATTTTCTTCATAGGCTACCGAATGAAACCTACCTATTTAATATTCCTTACATATGATGCTGTGATGCAGATGAGGTTTTTGAGTTGGAAATGTTTGAATTTCCTAACCACCCCTTTTCCATGAACTAAACTGCATTGAGTAACCACGTGAGACTTTTCACCAATACCATTGCTGGCCTTCACATCCACGTCCACACCTCTTCCCTTCTCTGGTGAGTGAAACTACTCTCTACGGCTCTCTGTTGCTCAATCTCTGTTCAGATGTGACACCATGCCAGAGAGTGTAAAGGCTGGTCACCTCTGAACCTGAGGATGCTTGGTTATGGGGTCTTGGCCATTTCTCTCTACAATACTCTAGGGGAAATAGGGAAATTGCTTCTGCCTGGTCAGCTCTCCTTCACTCACCAGACTGACTCTCTTACACATTTAATAGGGTGCTACGAGTCATGCCCAAGCCATGAAACCCCTCTGAAATGCCTACTG
Source organism: Dipodomys spectabilis (assembly GCF_019054845.1). Classification (NCBI taxonomy): domain Eukaryota; kingdom Metazoa; phylum Chordata; class Mammalia; order Rodentia; family Heteromyidae; genus Dipodomys; species Dipodomys spectabilis. The sequence continues at coordinate 3,339,500 of NW_024871140.1, forward strand.
TGCTCCCTGGATAGACAGAACACCTAATTTTTTATGCTTTTCTCATATTTAGACAATTTTTGCCTCTGCAATGTTAAATGATCAGAAGTCTGTTCACTTTCTGGATCTCTTTGCTCTCTGCTAATCATGTCCAACTTTCTATATCTCTCCATTTCTTTTCTACAACTATTTGTATTGTGCCATGAAGCATGCGACATGGGCTGGGTCCAGGGGACCCATTGTAGGTTCCCTCTAAAAGGCTAGCCAAACTAGGCTTGATTTTTTTTGTTCAGGCTTTCTTTGCATTTTTTAAGAAATTTGCCATCTTGAGTTCGCCATCTTGACCAAATGGTGGGTTGAGGATTTGGGCCCCTCCAATCCTTACCTTTCGAACAAAATTATTTCCCCTCCATCCATCTATTCAAATGTGCCTTGCTAGCAAGTTGCTCTTTTCACAGACTCTGGTAACTGAGGCCCAACCATATGATGTGCTTTGTTATCACAGATGTCTAAACATTGTTCTCTAAAATTTTAGGATTTGAGTTTTGCCTGTTTTTTGTGTGTGTACTTTAGTTTACTACTGACTACGTAATACTAAAATATTGGGCATATCTGTTCTAAGAGTCTCCCATCTAACAAGTTTTGTCATTGCAGAATATTTGGTCAATTCTTGATAAGGACCAGATAAGCTCTACATATTCTATTTGAACTTCTTGTTGCTTTAATTGGAAATAACAAATGGTTTTCGTGACAAAAGTTGCGATTCAAATCCACCCCGGGCTGAAAAATCCCTAAGACTACATCTCTCAACTAACCTGTACAAAGCCAGGCTGGAAGCTTGGCTCGAGCCTCTTAACTCTAACCAGCGAGCACTGCAAGTGGTACTATAACTCAAAGTGGTAGAGTGCTAGCCTTGAGCAGAAGTGCTCAGGGACAGTGCCCAGGCCTTGATTTCAAACCTCCTTGACTACCAACTAGGACAAACCATCCCAGCCACGACACTTAGACTCAGCCAGTCTGTAGAACAAAGGAACATGGAAAGGAGTAAGAGAAGATGATACACATCAGCCACTTTGTGCCTGCCCTTTCAAAATTAACCACAGTCAGGTCAATAGAAGTAAGAAGACTGCCCATCTAATGTCCATACCAGTCTACCTTTCAACTGGACAGTAATTTGTATTCTTGCCTTTGTTACTTGACTTTTCTCTACCCAGTCGCCAGATGTCAGAAGTAGATAGGGATATTTCTACCAACATTTTCAGCCCCAAGTCCTTCCTCTTGCCATTTATTTGCTCTCGAGTATTTTTTTCCAGTCCCTCAATGCCTCTGAGACTTCTCCATACTTCGTCCAGGAGACTTGCCTCCAACAGACTTCATAGGACTCATTGTCCAAGTGACAGCTGTTGCCTGCTGCCTTCTCTCAGATGGGATCTCAATTCAGCCTTTTACCCCTACTGTTGATACCTCTTGCAAACAGGAAATAGCCATAGAGAATCTTCACCCTTTTTTCATAATTATCAAAAGGCTGGAGTGTAAGGCCTGAACTGGAACACCTCCCTCTTTTCTTGGTTAAATTTCCACCCAATATCTGTTACATAGGTAACTAGCAGACCTGGAAGCAGTCACCTTCCCCTCCTGCTAGGTCACATCCTGAGCCACCTCTGGTCACAAGCCTCCCATATGACCTTATGAGGGTCCCAGACCCTGAGGTCACATCAAGATCCAGTGTGACCACACCTTTCCCCCACCTGGACACACTTCTTCCTTTCCCTAGCCTAGATAAGTCCTGGCACAGAGGTGGGTCGCCTCCCTTCCTTTTAAGCCATGCTTCTCCACCATACATGGTATGGGCAGCAGTTCAGTAAATAAACTTTTTTTAGCCTGAAAAAAAGAAATACAAATTTCCCAAACAGAACCAAGAAGAAAGAAATCAATTAAACATGCCAATTACCTACAATGAGATAGTAGAAGTAATCAGAAATCTTCCAATAATAAAAGCCTAGGACCTGATGGATTCACTACAGAATTCTATAAGGCCTTTATGAGGAACTAATACCCACACTCCTCAAGCTCTTCAGAGAAATAGAAACAGAGGGAGTAATCCCAAACTCATTCTATGAAGCCAATATCACATTCATCCCCAAACCAGGCAAAGACCCGACAAAAAAAGAACTACACACCAATCTGGTTTATTAAGATGGATACAAAGCTCCTCAATAAAATTGCAGCCAACAGAATACAGAAACATATCAAAAAAAATCATACATTATGACAAAGTTGGCTTCATCCCAGAAATGTAGGGATGGTTTAATATATGTAAGTCAATAAATCTAATCCATCACATCAACAGATCCAAGGTCAAGAACCATATGATTATCTCCATTGATGCAGAAAAGGCTTTTGATAAAATTCAGCACTCATTTATGTTAAAAGCTATGGAAAAAATAAGAATAGAAGGAACATGACATACCATAATGGAAGTCTTACATGGCACATCAAAGGCCAATATTATACTTAATGGGGAAAAACTACAACCACTTCCCCTAAAAAAGCAACAAGGCAAGGATGCCCACTCTATGCACGCTTCTTCAATATAGTTCTGGAATTCTTAGCCAGAGCAATAATGCTAGAGAAAGACATTAAAGGGATCCACATAAGACAGGAAGAAGATAAACTATCTCTTTTTCAGATGGCATTATTTTATAAATTACCAATCCCTAAAGCTCCATCCCCAAACTCTTAGAGGTTATAAACCAATTTGGCAAAGTAGCAGGATACAAAATTAACCCACAAAAGTCAGTAGCTTTTTTGTATAGTAACAATGTACAAATAGAAAGGGAAATCAAGGAAACAACCCCATTCACAATAACCTAAAAAAATAACGTATCTAGGAATTAACCTAAACAAAGATATAGAGGGTCGGTTTCATGAAAACTATAAAAGCCAAAAAAAAGGAATCATAGAAATTACCAGGAAATGGAAGAAATGGGAAAAAAATATTTACCAGCAATATAACAGACAAGTGTCTAATATCAATTATATTATAATATCCATTATATTACATATGGTGAAGTCAAGAACCCAACCCTTCACAAACCTAACAAACCAATCTTGGAATGGTATAGGAAGCTAACGAGAGACTTCTCAGAAGAAAAGATAAAAACGGCAAAGAAACACATGAGGAAATGTTCATCATCCCTGGCAGTAAGGGAAATGCAAATAAAAACAACTCTGAGATACCACCTTACCCCAGTCAGAATGGCCCACATCCTAAATTCAGCCAATGACAAATGCTGGAAGGGATACAAAGAAAGAAACATTACTGCATTGCTAGTTGGAATACATACTAATACAACCACTATGGAAAGCAGCCTGGAGGTACCTTCGAAAGCTAAATATCGACCTGTCCTATGAACTGGCCATACCAGTCCTAGGCATCTACTCTGAACAACAGGAACCAGTCTACATAGACATACACACCTCTATGATTATTGCAGCACTGTTCACAATAGCCAAGATTTGGAAACAACCCAGATAAGCCACAACTGATAAGTGGATCCAAAAAATGTGGAACCTATATACAATGGAATACATGTAACCATTAGAAAGGACAAAATGATGGTATTTGCAGGGAAATGGATGGAGCTAGACCAAATTATTTGAGTGAAGTAAGCCAAGAACAATGAGAAAAACGGCATAGGGTCCACCTGATACGTGGATGCTAAAGCCAAAATGCAAGAAGGTATGACAAAGTAAAGAGGACTCGAGAAACAGAGGACAGCCACTCATTTTGTTGTATCACCATTAATGACTCCATGTTCTTGACTATGTAGAGGGTAGAAATATGCACGCAATGGAGGGAAGCCAGGAGGAGGAACACAATAAGTGGGAAAAGGAACAACATACAACAAAGGGGCCCAACAGCTGCACTGGACATAGAAAAAAAAAATAACTAAGCAACCCAAATACAGTGATGGGAAGAGATGAATGAGAGGGAAAGAGGGCAGAAAGAATTGCATACATTAAGCAAAAGTCAAAAAATATAAATATCACCTGCAAATGTTTGTGATATTGAAAAAAAATGAACACACAAATTACCAGCTCCTTTGGGACAAAACAAAGGCAGTACTCACAGGCAAGTTTATAGTTCTGAGGTCCTACAACAACAAATTGGAGAGATCTGAAACCAACAATTTAATAAGACATCTAAACCTCCTTGAAAAAGAGCAGCAAGATAAACCCCAATCCAGTAGATGGAAAGAAAAAATTAAAATTAAATAAGAATTAAATGAATTAGAAACGAAAAACATCATAGAAAGAATCAACAAAGCAAAGAGTTGTTACTTCAAAAAAATTAACAAAATTGACAGACGCTTAGCAAATCTTATCAGAAAAAGAAAAGAACTCACCCAAATTTAAAAAAAAAAAACAACTCAGAGATGGGAAGGGAAACATCATCACAGAAACAACCAAGATTCAAAAAATTATAAGGGATTACTTTTCAAACCATTATGCGAATAATTTTGAGAACCTGGCAGAAATGCACCTTTTTCTAGCAAATCTCAACATGCTGAAACAACCAAGATGAGTTAAATCAAGAGTCCTCCCATCAAAGGAAAGCCCAGGACCAGAGACATTCATAGCAGAAATATATATGGCCTTCATAGTAGAGCTCACACCAATACTCCCAAAATTCTTCAATGAAATTGAAAGAGAAAGTTCATTACAGAATTCATTCTATGATTCCATCAGAATCCTTATCCCAAAACCAGGCAGGGACTCATCAAAGAAAGAAAACTGTAGACCCAATTCTTTGATGAACATTGATGCAAAACTCCTCAACAAAATTTGGGCCAATCGATGTCAACAATTCATCCAAAAAATCATACACAATGATCAAACAACATTCAATTCAGGGATGCAAAGCTGGTTCAATATATGCAAATCAATTAATAAAATTCATCACATCAACAAGAACAAGGATAAGAACCACATGGTTATCTCAATAGATGCAGAGAAAGCACTGACAAAATCCTACATCCCTTTGTGATGAAAGCTCTGTAAAACTATGAATCCAGTCAACATTCCTCAATACAATAAAGGCTGTATATGACAAACCTACATCCAGCATTATACTTAATAGTGAAAAACAAAAGCCATTTCCTCTTAACTCAGGAATGAGACAAGGATGTCCACTCCCTACACTTCTCTTCAATTTAGTATTAGAATGCCTAGCTACAGCAAAAGACAAGATGCAAACATAAAAGGGATCCAAATAGGGAAAGATGATATAAAACTCTCATTTGCAGATGACATGATGTTGTATTTAAATAATCTCACCGACTCCACTCCGAAATTATTCATGCTGATTCAATACGTTGGCAAAGTAGCAGGGGAAAAATTAATTCTCAAAAATCAATGGCTTTTCTTTATGCCAACAATGAGAAAAGCATGGCTGATATCAGGAAAGCAACTCCACTCATAATAGCCCATATAAAATAAAATACCTAGGTACTAACTTAATCAAAGATGTGAGGGCTCTTTATGATGCAAACCTTAAAATCCTGAAAAAGGAAATAAAAAAGATCTTAGAAAGTGGAAAAACCTCCCATGCTCCTGGATTGGAGGAATCAACATCGTGAAAATGACAATACTTCCCAAGGCTATCTACAAATTCAATGAGATGCTTATCAAAATTACAAACTCATTCCTCACGAAAATAGAATAGGCAATCCAAAAATTCATATGGAACAATAAAAGACTCTGAATGGCATAAAAGATCATTAACAGAAAGAAAAGTGCTGGAGGAATATCAATACCAAATTTCAAACTCTACTACAAAGCCATAGTAATCAAAACAGCTTGGTACTGCCACAAGAACAGACCGCAGGACCAATGGAATAGAATTGAAAACCCAGAAATGAACCCACAGACCTATAGCCACCTAATCTTCGATAAGGGAGCTAAAAACATAGAATGGAAGAAAGAGCCTCGACTATAAATGGTGCTGACAAAATTGGTTAATCACTTGTAGAAAACTAAAGCTAGATCCATATATATCACCCTGCACAAGAATCAACTCTAAATGAATGAAAGACCTCAGAGTCAAAGCAGACACCCTGAAAACATTGCAGGACAAAGTAGGAGATAACCTATGTATCCTTGGCACAGGCTGAAATTTTCTTAATAGAGACCCAGAAGCACAACAGATCAAAGAAAGGTTGGACAAATGGAATTGCATGAAATTACAGAGCTTCTGCATGGCAAAGTAAATAGCTAGCAAGATCAATAGAAAGCCCATGGATTGGGAGATCTTTACTAGTCATACAACGGTCAAAGGGTCTCATATCCAAAATATACCTGGAACTCAAAAAACTAAATCGCCCAACAACAAATCCTCAAAGAAACAACTGCCCAATAAATAAGTGGGCTAAAGACTAAAGAGAAACTTCTCTGTAAAGGAAAGAAGGATATCCAATAGATACATGAAGAAATGCTCAACCTCCCTAGGTATAAAAGAAATGCAAATCTAAACTACAGTGTGATACCACCCTACCCCAGTTAGAATGGCTATAATGAAGAACTGTAATAACAACAGAATCTAGACAGGATGTGGTGGGACTGTAATCTTGTTCAACCATGCTGGAAAGTAGTTTGGTGGTTCCTCAAATGACTCCATATAGAGCTCCCCTATGACAAAGCAATCCCACTTTTCGGCATTTACCAAATGATCACAAACAAGCCCATACTAAAGTTACCAGCACCACTATGTTTATTGCAGTATTATTTACCATACCTAAGATATGGAACCAAACCAGATGCCCCTCAGTAGATGAATGGATCGATAAAATGTGGCAACAACGCTTGATAAGAAATGTACTCGTTATCTTGCCCATGTAATTGTAACTCCTCTGTACGGTATTCTTACAATAAAAAAAAATGTGGTATATATATATATATAATGGAATACTATGCCTCCATCAGAAAAAATGGCATTGCCCCATTTGTTAGGAAATGGAAAGCCTTGGAAAATATTATATTAAGTGAAGTAATCCAGGCCCAAAGAAACATAGCTTCCATGGTTTCCCTTATTTGCAATAACTAGTATACATCGGAGGTAAACACAAACTCTCAGACAAGTTGATGTTAGGTGAAATGAACACCAAGATAAGGACTCAAATGGTTTTTCTTTCTTTCTGTTGTTATTAGCATATTTACAAGATGATTTCTTTGTTGCTCTTTATGTCCCTCCCCATGATATAACCTCTATTTTCATTGTATTTGATGTTGATATAATTTGGGGAGGGGAAGGAAAAAACAAATTGGGATACATGTGAACCCATTGGAACAATGACGTACAAGAAGTTATGTCGAAAATCGAACTTTACAACTTTGGCGCAGGGGACGGGGTGGGGGGGGGGCGCAGAAAGGGAGATGGGAAAGGATAGAAAGGGGAAAAAAGGGATGAGACAACAATGCTTGATAAGAAATGTACTCATTACTTTGTTCATGTAACTGTAAACCCTCTGTATGTATTTTCACATTAAAAATCATGAAATAATAAAGTAAAAATCCATGCCAATTTTTTTTTTGCCTGTCATAGGGCTTGAACACTGGGCCTGGGCACTGTCGCCGAGCTCTTCAGCTCAAGGATAACACTGTACCACTTGAGCCACAGTGCAGTTTCTAGTTTTCAAGAGATATATTGGCGATAAGAGTCTCACAGACTTTTCTGCCCATTCTGGCTTTGAACCACTATCCTCAGATCTCAGACTTTTGTGTAGCTAGGATTTCAGGCATGAGCCACCGAAGCCCAGATTCAAGACAAGTTTAAAAAAGCAAGCTTATTGAAACTTCTGGCTTTTTCTAATAAACAATGTTAGTTTTTCAGCATTAATTTATAACTATGAATAATTTTTAGATGTAACTGGGAATTTTTTTAATAGAATCTAATATGTTTTACTATTACTCAGTATCTCACAAAAACCTACTGTAATTGACTTTCCCCAAAGGCAATTATTACATACTATATTACTCATTATTATTATTACACTCTATATTACATATAGTGTGAAGTGAAAATAGTTTGGACCATTTCGTATAAATTAGTAGATGCTACTTTAGCATTATAAATTCACAACTGTGATTTTAAATGAAGGAAAGAAGATTTTCGAGATAAAATGAAATATAAATGTATAATATGTCCCAATTGAATCAAAAATTCTGAGTTCATACAGACAAAAATATTTTCTTTCCACTAAAGATTTTGAAGTAATACCGTTGGAGGCAAGAGGAGGAAGAATTAAAATCATGTCAAACAATGTCTGTTATCCTGCTATCCCCTCCACTATGAATACCTGCCCATTCCCATTTGTCACAAAATTTCAGGTGTCTCTTTTGGAATCTATTTGGAAAAGTTCTAAATCACTGACTATATTTGTAATTTCTGTTATATGAAACAAATTACTGACACAAAACAATTGAAATAAAATGCACACATATGTTGAAGTCACCACAACTTGAAAAACAACCAACAAAGTAGAAGTCCTCCAGGAACAAAAAGATGTTGTGCCCAGTTTTTTTTTAAGCACAAAAACCTCAAATACATGTTAAGTGGGAGTAGAGCCATAAAGATAACTCTATCTCAGAAATATGTTTTCATTAATTTGTAATTAAATTCATCTACATGAACCTAATGTAGCAAATCCCTTGAATGGATCAAATTGTTTAAAACGAATGTGACTGTATGTGGAGTGAGATCTGCACATATTTAAAAGAATAAAATAACAAAATCATGACATACTTAACAAATTCAGAAAAGCAATGAATAAGTCCAATATTATTCATATTGAGAACTAATTCCTACTGATTTAACAAGAAAAAATATACAAATAATAGAATTTGAGCAGTGTACATGAGTGTATAAAACTTTAAAAATACTCCAAATTACAGTTTGTAGAAGATTGAATGTGGGTAATCTAAAGGAGAACATCAACACATGATATAAACGAAATTAAAAATCTCAGGAAAAGAGAGAAGTAGTTTCTGGAAAATAATAGCTTAACAAATGGTGGTCAAAATCTTTATAGTACTAATCAGCCATAGTGATTCTGTATTTATTGTAAATGTTGATGTTTTTCATAAATTATTTCCTTTAGTTTGCATTTTTAAAACATTGTGTTACATGATGTATATCTTGGTAACTAATTTTGGATGCCTCCTTAAATTTTGTTCTGAATATAATGTCTCTCTTCAGTTCCTAACCCATGAAATGATGTTGATTCCAAAAACATTCTAATAACCACTGTTTATAATAAACAAAATCTCATAAGCATGACACCAATAAGCATTGGTTAACATTTTGATACCACAGTCTCATGACTTATGAGACCTATCTGCATGAGTTGCATTGTACCTAGATTCCTCAGCGTAAATTTAGCCACTGTTAAAAAAATGTTTATGTCTTTATTTGTCACCCATCAGAGATTAAATCTGAGTATAAAGCCTAAGGTAAACGATAAAGTAAGAATTTAGATTTTCTCCATATAAAGTAAACAAAATGCAGCATAGAGTAACTCACTGGTTTAAAGTCAACCTATTTCACCAAAACATTCTAAGCATTACCTTACAATGTGTATTAATCTCATGAAGGGCATGGGGAATATGAGAAGACAACTAACCCAGCATTGTCTTCAAATATATATAATTTGGATTTATCTCTATATTTCGCTATAAGCATTTCTGATAAAAAGTTTGAATAATTGATTTATAATATATCCTAGTTTCATATACCAAATTACATTCAGAAAATGGGATATAACAATTAACTAAAGAAAGTCCTGGCAGAAAAAATGGCACCTCTATACTATGTGACACCCAATTCTGAGGTGTTTCATTATGCCTCCATTTAATGAATGTGATTGTTTACATGTTTCATAAAGTACTAATTAAAATTGATCAGTGTATTATACTCTAATTGTTTACAATTTTATCTGAGAATCATTTAAGAACTTCCCATTCAATCATGACATACATCACATTCCATTGGTATTCATATGGATAGGAATGAGTTTCTTAGGATCTCCTGCCATTTGGAGGTGGCAGGACCAGGATTCCAACTGTGGGCCCCAGCTCCCACCACTTCAACTCGAGGATAGGGAACTCACTGGTCTGTTCAAGAACATCAGCAAGACCAATGATTAGGCAGGCACCAGTGGCTCTCAGAAGTCCTCCTTGATACTTACAAGGTTGTGATAGGAGGATCATGGTCAAAGTCACCCTACTCAGAAAAGTCCTTGAGAGCCTTGTCCAACTTCAGGGCCAACACAGCCAGAAGTATAGCCATATGACTCGTGTTAGAGGGCTAGCCTTAAGTAAAGCAGCTCATGGACTGTGCCCTGATCTTGAGTTCAAGATCCAGGAGTGTCAACAGACAGACATATGCAACAATCTGTGCAGCCATCTGCCTAAAGCAGGTCACCCTCAGCAGCCTTTATTTACATTTTATTATGAGGCCAATGCAGGAACAGTCACAAACCAGGGAGGGGAAGAGAAGATCAGGTTTCTTAGAAGTAACCAGTATTCAGAAAATTAAAATTGTGGACATAAAATGGTAGCATACTTATGTAAAAACTACCATTAAGAAAAAGATGAGGGGGCTGGGAATGTGGATTAGTGAGAGAGTGCTTGTCTAACATGCAAGAAGCCCTGGGTTTGATTCCTCAGTAGCACATTCAAGAAAAAGCCAGAATTGGTCTTGGATGTCTGGAGGAAAGAAGGGAACACTTCCCAGTCATGAGGCCTTCTGCAGTGTGCTGAGTCCTGCATTGGGTGCTGGGTTCTGAGTCTTTCACAGGATGCTGTGTGCTGAGTCATGCAAAGAGTGCCATGTGCTGTGTCCTTCACCAGGTGCATTCTTCCATTGGGTCTTTGTAAGATCTCCCCACTGAGATGATTATGCAGACAGTAATATTGAGGCTGAGATATGTCTCCATGGCAGGGACAAAATTATGTATTACTGAAGACTAGTGAATTGTCTGCTGCAGACAATTGTTTTGTTTTTTCTCAGTCATGAACCTTGAAATAGGGGCCTAAGCTCTGACACTTACCTCTTGGGCTCATGGTTAGCACTCCACCCCGTGGAGCCATGGACCCCCTTGCAGCAGATGCCACAGCCTAGGGGTCTATAGCTGAGGTCTCTCATCCTGCCTTCTCAGGAAGCTGAGATCTGAGGATCTGGGTTCCAAATTATCCCAGACACAAAAGGTCCCATGAGCTTATTATCTCCAATTCACCACTAAGAAACCTGAATTCGAAGCTAGGTGCTTGTCACTCATGCCTGTCATCCTAGCTACTCAAAAGGATGACATCTGAGAATCATAGTTCAAAGCCAGCCTGGGCAAGAAAGTCCTTGAAACACTTAGCTCCAATGGGCCACCAAAAAAGCTGAAATGGTATTTGGCTCAAGGAGTAGAGCACAAGACTTGAGCTGAAGAACTCAAGGACAGTACCCAGGCCCAGACATCAACTCCTACAATAATAAAAAAAGAGAGAAACAAACTAACAAACCTGAAGTACAGGGGTGGGAATTTGCCTTAGGGGTAGAGTGCTTGGCAAATATGAAACCCTGGTTTTGATTTCTTAGGACCACAACAGTAAAAAAAAGCCTGAAGTAGCTCTGTGGTTCAAGTGGGAGAAGGCTATGATTGTACAAGCGAAACTAGGTACAGTGCTCAGGTCCTGAGTTCAACCTCCAAGAATGGTGTATGTGCCCATGACCCTGTGTGCCCGAGTGTGTACATGCACGCGAGTGCACACACACACACACAAACACACACACACACACACACACACACACACACACACACACACACACACACAGACTAGAAGTGATGCTGTTACCCAAAATGGTAAAGCATCGGGCTTCTGCACTGAGCTCATGGTCAGCACCTTGGCCCTGTGTTCAGCCCCAAAACCTAGCCACCCAGGGCCCAACTAGGAGAGGTCAAATGTTTCAAAACCTGATGAGATTCACCAGCCCTAGATGACAGGAATCGTTGTGATATCAGATATTGTCCCTGAGCTCCTTTTGCTCAAGGGTAGTACATTAACTTTGAATCACAGCCCCACTTCTGGGTTTTTCTGTGATCACTTAGAAATAACAGTGTCATGGATTTTGCTATGCTGGCTGGATTCAAACTCAGCTTCTCTACACCTCAGCCTCCTGAGGAGCTGGGATTACATTGAGAAGCCACTGGCACCTTCTTTCTCTTCTTTTTATTTTTTTAATCTGAACAATCTGACTTCTTAACAGGGTCATTCCAAATGTTTTAATTTATAAATTAACTATCCAATGTTCTTTATAGCTGTTTTCTCTGAGAAGGATTTTCTCTCCTCATCTTCTCCTCTCAGTGATAGGTTTGAAGCCAAAAGTGAGAAATGAGTGTCACAGGATTTGGTAGCAAATGTCCACAGGACACGCCAGTTCTGTCACTTAACATTGAGCTTCAGTGAATTTGCTGTCTCAAGATGAGAGGACCAAATGCTGGAGCATTCCTCATACTGTCTTCATTGCTCTTTTTGTCTCTAAAATGATCTAATAATTATGAGTGTTGTGTGTCTCCAACCTTAAGTATCTAGAACACACTAGACGCGTCTTCATGTATCTCTTTATCTCTAGTGCCTCTCGAGATTTAGACTAAGTGTTTTTGTGGAGGGGCTCCTGGGTGTATTCCTGAGGAAAGCCGCTTGAATCCTGTTCGCGAGATTGACGTTCAAATTCAGCCTGAGCAGGAATTCTGTGAAGACTCTTATCTCTAATAAACCACCAGAAAACCAGAAGTGGAACAGTGGTCCAGAGAGTAGAGCTCCAGCTTTAAGAGAGAAAGACGAGCAGGATTCACAGGGCTGACCAGGAAGGAAAGCCTGGGAGGCGATTACGTCCAATTAACGACCAGATGGCTGTGGCACTGGTAAAGCCTCAGCCTTGGGAAAAACAGCTGAGGAATGCATCAGGCCCTGAGTTTAAGCCCTAGTATGACCACAAAAAATTTTCAGTGCCCTACCTACTTAGTCTGTATACAACCTCCCTGAATGCAAACAGACCTTATGCATACTGCATCATTCTCTTCATTTCAGCCCATGGCTTTTCTCTTCCAGGGTTCTAGGCCTGTATCTTTATATGATACACTGACACTCTCAGCAGCCTTTATTTACATTTTATTATGAGGCCAATGCAGGAACAGTAACAAACCAGGCAGGAGAAGAGAAGATCAGGTTTCATAGAAGTAACCGGTATTCAGAAAATTAAACTTGGGGACATAAAATGGCAGCATACTTATGTAAAAAACTACCATTAAGGAAAAGATGAGGGGGCTGGGAATGTGGATTATTGAGAGAGTGCTTGTCTAGCATGCAAGAAGCCCTGGGTATGATTTCTCGGTAACACATACAAAGAATAAGCCAGAATTGGGACTGTGGCTCAAGTAGTAGAGTTCTACAGACAGTGCCCAGGCCTTGAGTTCAACCCAAGAACTGGCAAAGATATACCTAGGTGTTGTGTCTTCATCTGTCCCACAAAAGATGGACGGGGTCCGAGGAAAGGTCAGTGCAGCGCTTGCCCATTCCCTAGCCTCCCTCAGCCTGGAAGACAATCAAACACAGCGGGGAGCCTAATCAAGCAGGAAGAAAAACTCATTTATTAACAAAGAGCAGCCCTTTTTAAAGCCAAAAAGGGCGGGTGGCATGGCAGGGGAGGAAGAGGAACCAATCACTGTCAAGGTCCTACCATATCATGCACCGAAGCTTTCAAGGGCTCTTTCCCCACTGAACTTAACGCAAATTGGGCTCATCCCACTCTACTCTCTCAGAGCCATCTTTGGTGCCCCTGTGCCCTGCAGCTTTCCCCCCCCACACACACATTTTTTTTTTTAAAGGATTACATTGGTAAGAATAACATTTGCCACACAGGGAGTTTGAGGCAAGTCTGGGGGTCGAGATTCACCAGACAAGGATAGGGAGAGCCCTTGGGAATGATCCAAGAGCCTGTCCCAGTTACTTCAGATCCCCACCTAGCACAGTAATAAACATCAGTCCCACCACAGTTAGAAATATCCGAAGAGAGTTCCAGGAAAATGGCGGAGGAGAAGCTGGAATCTGAACAAGCTCTTGCATAGAAAGCAGTTTTAGGGTTCCAGTGAACAGCCCTAAGCCAGAGAATCACACCAAGTGTGCCATCACATGACAGAGAGTTAGTCAAGAGAGGGGAAGCCAAGGAGACACATCTGAGTGCTTGCCAGCAGCTGCCGCTGCGGCAGCAGGGTCGCGGCGGCGACCACTGCCGCAGGGTCATACCTGAGACACAGAGAGTCCGGGACGAAGGAACCAGACGCAATGCAGCAGACGAGCGGATTCTACTCAGCACCAGCAAGAACCGACAAGGAGCAGACATCTTCATCCTGCAGTTTGCAGACCAGAGATGACCCAGGATCCAAGACTTGGCGTGAGTAGAAGCCCAACGTCCTCACTCCTTCTCAGGGAGCAGAGGAGGGAAGGCCACCTCTCCCCCCCAGCACTGGTGATCTCCATCTTGGATACCGACAAAGCTCGGAGGAGCGGCTAGCTCCAGCTCAGGCCTTGGAATAAAATGAGTCATTTAGCAGGTCACAAGAACTTAACGGCGAAATGACCTGCCAGACTCAGCTCCATCCAGGGAAAAGTCACCCAGCTCAGACGCCAGCCATTGGAGTGGCTCTCCTCACTGGGTAACCAGAGCCAGAGGCTGCCCCTCCCTCTAGCAGCCACCATAATCAATTGAAAAACAGAAACCCTGAGAATGGCTCCAGGCTGGGCTCTGTGAGTTTTTTCATAAAATAGCCCCAGGGAAAAGCTACTGTTTGTTGAAAGGCCTCAACTCTACCCAGAACCTAGCCTCATCACTGCATCCCCCTCTTTTGTGATTCTCAAAGCAGATCACCCTCCCAGTAAACTAACCTGGGAGGGGGATCTCAAAATTTTGGGTAAAGCAGAGCATTTTTCTGCCTGTTCCAACAAATTGACTTAAGAAACCAATCAAGCCACAGGACCTCAAGCTGACCAGAGACTCCAACAAGAGGCTGGTTACAGACAAAAGGGAGATACAGGATTCTTCCCATCCCTCCCAAAAAAAAAAAAAAA
Source organism: Dipodomys spectabilis (assembly GCF_019054845.1). NCBI lineage: Eukaryota > Metazoa > Chordata > Mammalia > Rodentia > Heteromyidae > Dipodomys > Dipodomys spectabilis. The sequence goes on from NW_024871140.1 coordinate 3,354,653, forward strand.
AAAACCAAAGAACTTTTTTTTTTTCTTCTTCTTCTTTTCTTTTTTTTTTTTTTTGTTATTTGGATTGTGTTTTTTGTTACCTTATATATATAAAAATTTTTTTCCTTTTCTAAAACTTTTATTAATCTTTAATTTTTGCCTCTTCTGAAAAAATAATTGTTTTCCAGTAACTTTTTTTTTCTCCTCTTATAATTTTTATTTTAGGAATACGTGAATGTGCATTTTCCTTTCTTTTCTTGTCTTCTTTCTCTTTTTATTTCTTTCTTAATTATCTTTTTGTATTTTGTCTAGCTCTACTGAATTTCTGATCTTTTCTTCTCACTTTCCTATCCTTTCCACCTTTTCCTATCTTTTGTTCTTATTTAAGTGACTTAACTCTTGTCCTGCACATCCTCAGATAAACCCGTAGTTAACTAGTAGACCCTATCCCCCATTGTGTACACACTTAATCCACAAATTTATTACTCAATTCAAAACTTCTGAGACTTAAATTCATTAATAGCAGTACTATCTCTTTATACCTATATAATATTTTAAGCATTTTTTTTAAAGTTTTTAACATCTCCTCTATGTCCCTCCCTTTCTCTCAACATATTCACATTCCTCTCTAAATAGATGGTCTTTTATTCCCTTTAATAATATTAATTTTTACATTTCTATTTTTTTTCTGGTCTCTTTTCATTCCCCTTTCCCTTTCTTCTTTTTTTCTCTCTCTCTACTTGCATCCAATCCAACCTATTTCCTGCACTGTGATTAGGACATAGTTAACTCTCCCTGTGTCTCCCCACACCAATCTATTCCTATTTTTTACCCACATCTCTCCCTAACCCTAATAATTTCTGGTTTTCCAAATTCTTCTTTGCAGTTCATAGTCCTTTAACATATAGTTGTTTGATGTTGAATAGATGTATCTGTTGAACTAGATTGTGTCTGTAGGCTATTGACTGTACAAATGCAAACTTTGGTTGATGGTTGCCTTAAGATAGTGTTCTAGCACAAAACTGGTGCTATCTTCATCTCAAATGGGCAGAATAAGCTGGAAAAACACAAGAAAAATGGCAAATTCGGGTATCTCAATTCCCAATCTTGATAATCAGGGAATAGAACAGATAATGAATAATCCAGAGGAGAGTTCCCAAATAGCTCTACAAACACTACTGGCAAACATGATAAATGAGAAGTTTGACAACGTACAAAGGACTCTGTATGAGCGTAATAGGGAGAGAGAGGAGGCATCCCAGAAGTTTATACAGGAATATCATAAGCGTGAGGAAGCTACTCAAAAACTGATACAGGATTTGCGTGAACAACTTGAGAATACTCAAAGAGAAAGGGAGGAATGGCGTGAGCAGGCTGAGAACACTCAAAGAGAACTGCAGGAATCCCACGAAAGGGAGGAAGCTAATCAAAGAGTAATACAGGAATTGAGAGACCAGGTAGAGAACACACAAAGATCACTAAAGGCATTCATGGAATCCATTAACAAAGAGCTGAAGGAAGTCAGGGAGACCACAAAGGGAATGCTGAATGGAACCCAACAGAAGGAATGGGAGCCCAAAGAAACCATAACCAATCAACTAAGTGATTTGAGGACAAACACTGAACACCAAATTAAGGAAGTAAAGAAATTCATACAAGACCTAAAACAGAGCTTCAACAAAGAACTTGAAGCCATCAAAGCTGACCAATTAGAAGGAAAAGACATAAAAAACAAAGTAGAGAGTCTTGACAGCAGGTTAGACCATGCAGAAGATTGAATCTCAGGGATTGAAGACAGCCTAGATATTATAGAGAAAGAACATACAACCATCCAAGACAAGTCCAAGAAATATGATAGATCTATCCAACACCTGGAAGACACCATCAGAAGGCCTAATCTAAGGATAATGGGTATAGAGGAGCACCTAGAAACAGAAGTTAATGGTCTAGGAAATTTGTTTAACAGGTTCCGAGCAGAGAACTTCCCAAACATGCAAAAAGATAGGCCTATTCAGATACAAGAAGCCTTTAGAACCCCAAACAGACCAGACCAGAATAGGACATCCCACCGTCACATTATAATCCACACAGGATCAACTAAGACCAAGGAAAAGATCCTTAAAGCTGTCAAGGAGAAAAGGGTAATCACCTATAAAGGGAAACCAATTAGAATCACCTCAGATTTCTCAGCAGAGACAATCAAAGCAAGAAGAGCCTGGAATGATGTATGCCATGCCCTAAAAACAACAACTATCAACCAAGAATACTGTACCCAGCTAAACTCTCCTTCATAACCGAAGGCCGAATAAAAAGCTTCCATAGCAAAGAAAAATACATCTCCACCAAACCAGCCCTACAAAAGATTCTTAAAGATGTCCTACACATAGAAAACCAACAAGACTGCAATAAAGGCCAAGAAACTGCACCCAAACTGAGAATCCAAGAACCATAGGAAGGACCCAGTTTTCGCAGCCCCCAAGAAGGTAGATAACATGGCAGGAACTCCCAAATACCTCTCAGTCCTATCTCTTAACGTTGGCAGACTGAACTCTCCAATTAAGCAACATAGACTGTCTAGTTGGATTAAAAAACAAGACCCTTCTATCTGCTGCCTGCAGGAGTCACATCTTGCCCGTAAAAACAAACACATTTTCAATGTTAAAGGCTGGAACAAAATCTACCAAGCAAACGGCCCCCATAAACAAGCGGGAGTTGCAATCCTAATATCAGATAAAATAGACTTCAAATTAAAATTCGTGAGAAGAGATAAAGAAGGTCGCTACATACTAATTAAGGGATCTCTCTTTCAGGAGGATATTACAATTCTGAATATCTACTCGACAAACAATGGAGCACCCAAATTTATCAAAGAAACACTACTTTCTCTCAAATCCCATATAGATCCAAAGACATTAATTGTTGGGGATTTTAACACACCACTCTCCCCACTAGATACATCAACTCGGCAAAAACTCAACAGAGAAACCGCAGATCTAAACAGCTGCATAGATCAACTAGACTTAACAGACATCCACCGAACATTTCACCCAGCAGCATCAGAATACACGTTTTTCTCAGTAGCACATGGAACGTTTTCTAAAATAGACCACATTTTAGGCCACAAAGCAAACTTGTCTAAATTCAGAAACATTGAAATTATACCTTGCATTCTCTCTGACCACAAGGGAATAAAATTAGAACTCAACACCAAAAGCCACCAAAGAAAGTCCGGTATCACATGGAGGCTGAACAACACACTGCTGAATCATGAGTGAGTCATGGAAGAGATTAGAAAGGAAATTCAAATGTTCAGGCTATTCAACAAAAATGAACACACAAATTACAAGCTCCTCTGGGACACAGCAAAGGCAGTACTCAGAGGCAAGTTTATAGCTCTGAGCTCCTACATCAACAAATTGTAGAGATCTGAAACTAACAATTTAATGACACATCTAAACCTCCTTGAAAAAGAGCAGCAAGATAAACCCCAATCCAGTAGACAGAAAGAAATAATCAAAATTAAATCAGAATTAAATGAATTAGAATACAAAAAAACTATAGAAAGAATCAACAAAACAAAGAGCTGGTTCTTCGAAAAATTTAACAAAATTGACAGACCCTTAGCAAATCTTATCAGAAAAAGTAGAGAACACACCCAAATACATAAACTCAGAGATGAGAACGGAAACATCACCACGGAAACAACCAAGATTCAGAACATTATAAAGGAATACTTCTCAAAACTTTATGCTAATAAGTTTGAGAACTTCACAGAAATGGACCTCTTCCTAGCAAATATTGACATGCCAAAACTAAACCAAGATGAGTTAAACTATCTTAAAAGGCCCAAATGAAGCATTGAAATAGAAACAGCAATAAGAGACCTCCCAGCTAAGAAAAGTCCAGGACCAGATGGTTTTACAGTGGAATTTTAGAAGGCCTTCAAAGCAGAGCTCACACCAATTCTCCTCCAACACTTCAATGAAATTGAAAGAGAAAGCTCACTACCGAACACATTCTATGAAGTCATCATAACCCTCATTCCAAAACCAGGCAGGGACTCATAAAAGAAAGAGAACTATAGACCCATTTCTTTGATGAACATTGATGCAAAAACTTCTCAACAAAATTTTGTCCAACCGACTTCAATAATTCATCCAAAAAATCATACACCACGATCAAACAGGATTCATTTCAGGGATGCAAAGCTGGTTCAATATACGCAAATCAATTAACATTATTCATCACATCAACAGGAGCAAGAATAAGAACCACATGGTTATCTCAATAGATGCAGAAAAAGCATTCGACAAGATCCAACACCCCTTTATGATGAAGGTTTTGGAAAAATTAGGAATCCATGGAACATTCCTCAATACAATAAAGGCTGTATATGACAAACCTACAGCCAGCATTATACTCAATGGTGAAAAACTAAAGCCATTTCCTCTTAACTCAGGAACAAGACAAGGTTGCCCACTCTCTCCACTTCTCTTCAATCTAGTATTAGAATGCCTAGCTACAGCAATAAGACAAGATGCAGACATAAAGGGGATCCAAATAGGGAAAGAAGAAATAAAACTCTCCCTCTTTGCAGATGACATGATCTTGTATTTAAAGAATCCCATAGACTCCACTCCCAAATTACTCAAGCTGATTCAAAACTTTGGCAAAGTAGCAGGTTATAAAATTAACCCCCAAAAATCAATGGCTTTTCTCTATGCCAACAATGAGAAAAGTGTGGCTGAAATTAGGAAAGCAACTCCATTTGTAATAGCCCCACAAAAAATAAAATACCTAGGAATTAACTTAACTAAAGAAGTGAAGGACCTTTATGATGAAAACTTTAAAATCTTGAAAAAGGAAATCAACACAGAACTAAAAAATGGCAAAACACCCATGCTCCTGGATTGGAAAGATTAACATCGTGAAAATGGCAATACTTCCCAAGGCTATCTACAAATTCAACGCAACACCTATCAAAATTCCACCCTCATTCTTCAAGGAAATAGAAGAGGCAATCCAAAAATTCATATGGTACAATAAAAGACCACGAATAGCAAAAACGCTCCTCAACGGAAAGAACACTGCTGGAGGAATATCAGTAACAAATTTCAAACTCTACTATAAAGCCATAGTAATCAAAACAGCTTGGTATTGGCATAAGAACAGACGTCAGGACTAATGGAATAGAATTGAAAACCCAGAAATGAACCTACAGACCTATAGCCATATAATCTTCGATAAGGGAGCTAAAACAGTAGAATGGAAGAAAGACAGCCTCTTCAGTAAAGAGGTGCTGGCAAAATTGGTTAACTACATGTAGAATCTAAAGCAAGATCCTTATATATCACCCTGCACCAGAATCAACTCCAAATGGATCAAAGACCTTGAACTCAAATCAGACACTCTGAAAACATTACAGGATGGAATAGGAGAAACCCCAGGTCTCCTTGGTTCAGGCTGAAATTTTCTGAATAGAGACCCGGAAACACAACAAATCAAAGAAAGTTTGGACAAATGGGATTGCATAAGGTTGCAGAGCTTCTTCAGGGCAAATGACATAGCTAGCAAGATCAATAGAAAGCCTATGGATTGGGAGAAGATCTTTACTAGCCAAACAACGGACAAGGGTCTCATATCTAAAATATACTTGGAACTCAAAAAATTAAACCACCCAACAACAAATCCTCAAAGAAACAACTGCCCAATAAATAAGTGGGCGAAAGACTTAAAGAGAAGCTTCTCTGAAGAAGAAAGAAGGATGGCCAATAGACACATGAAGAAATGTTCAACATCCCTAGCCATAAAAGAAATGCAAATCAAAACAACATTGAGATATCACCTCACTCCAGTTAGAACAGCAAAAATCAAGAACTCTAACAACAACAGATGCTGGAGGGGATGTGGACAGAAGGGAACTTTACTTCATTGTTGGTGGGAATGTAAACTTGTTCAACCACTTTGGAAAGCAGTATGGAGGTTCCTCAAAAGACTTCACATAGAACTCCCCTATGACCCAGCAATCCCACTTTTGGGCATTTACCCTAATGTTTACAAAAAAGACCACACTAAAGCTACCAGCACAAGTATGTTTATTGCAGCATTATGTACCATAGCTAAGATATGGATCCAACCCAGATGCCCCTCAGTAGATGAATGGATCAAGAAAATGTGGTATATATACACAATGGAATTCTATGCCTCCATCAGAAAGAATGACATTGCCCCATTTGTTAGAAAATGGAAAGGCTTGGAAAAAATTATATTAAGTGAAGTAAGCCAGGCCCAAAGAAACATAGGTCCCATGGTTTCCCCTATTTGCATTATCTTGTATAGGTATGAGTCAAGCGGAAAAGGTCAGATAATGTGATGTTAGGAAAACGAACCCTTAAATATGTATTTTAATGTTTTCATTTCTTTCATGCATGTGTTTCTAACGCATTTATAAGATTATTTCTTTGTTGCTTTGTATGTCCCTCCCCCACAGTGTAACCCCTGCTTTCACTATATTTGATGTCAGTATAACATGTGGAGGAGATGGGGACAAACAAGTCGTTTAAGGATTCAGGTGGACCTGTTGCAACAATGAGAAGTACAAAATGTCATGTCAAAACCAGCTTTACAATGTCGGTTTGGGGGGGGAAGGGGGTATGATTGGGTGGGGGGGAGGGGGGAGGCTGGGACGGGAGGTGAAGGGTAAACAAAGGAGGAGGCTGCAATGCTTGGTTAGAAATGTATGCATTATCCTGCCCATGTTATTGTAACCCCTCTGTACAGTATGTTCTCAAATAAAATTAAATTAAAAAAAAAACTGAAAAAATGTCCGAAGCAGTTCAATTATTTCCAAGGCATATATAAAAGTCAGTATCAGTATCTTGTAAGGTCGTCCTCTTTGGAACATGGGAGCAGCCTGGATATTGGGAGTTCCACACATGCGGCGTGGTGAATCCTCGTGGGCCCCTACACTCAGGTCGTTCTACTATAGTCCAGAAAAGCAAGGAAAATTTAAAACAAACTGCAGACATAGCAAAGCAATCCTGGGCACCTGGTGTCTTTTAAGTAAGCCAGTTCCTTGTACATGCCTTTAAGCTAGCACAGGGGTCAAAATGACTTTGAATTTGACTGTCAATGGCCCCCAACATCATCTCCCCCATCTTTGTTTAAAGAAGCAAACTGGCCTGTCTTAGTTTCCGTGGATCGCCTTGTCTGCCTTACTCGTCATTGGTAACTTCTTCAGAGAGAAGCTGACGGCTTTGTCTTAGGTTGGTTAGACTGACACCCGCTCTTACCCGTCTCTGGTTGTGATTCCTCTCGGGGGGGGGGGGGCATTCATTTACTTGGAGCTTGATCTTATGTAACAGGCTGGCTAAGCTCATAAGTTTTGCAGTGCACGTATAATGCAAGGAAGGCATAGAAAAATCATTAGCAAAAGCATTACCAGGCCAGGAAATGTCATTATGAGTCCTTTAACATTATTAAATGATAAGATAGCAGTCTTTGCCACTTCAGAGTCCAGAGGTGGGGCTTGTAACAAAAGGTGGTTGTTTAACAATAAGTATGGATTAAATGCTGCTATACAAGCAATTAGTAAAAGAACAATTAAAGCAGGTAATATTAAAATGACATAGGGAGGTGATCAAAATGAAGGTCAAGCCACCAGGTCAAAAGGACAGGTTCTCTTGTGCTATTGATGATTTCTGCATTGCCAGGGCTGATCACTGCCAGGTCACCTGTTGAGGTTGATGCAGATTCCGTAGGGCCATTGCCAGGACTGGGAGGGTCAGGACAACCAACAGCTGGAGTATGGCCATCTGCAATTGTTAGAGAACACAAAAGCTTCTCAAGGGCTGGGTTATTAGTTATCTTTCTGGCTTTTCTCTTTTAAACACAAGCCTCTGCCATGGCTGTTTTTCTTTCTTTGTTAGTTAGTTTATCTTTGGGCATCTTCCTATATAGAGGAGATGGGTAAAAACTTAAAGTTCATGGCAGGGATCCAAATGGGGTCTGTCTCCCCTATGGGAAAAATGCATCCAAATCCCCTGCCCATAGTAACTAGAGGGTCAGTTCCTCTCCATTGTTGTGTCAGGGGGATAGAAAAAAACAATCTTTCACAACCAAGGTATATTCTGAAGGTATAGCAGGAGTCCAGGGCATGCCTCTTAGGGGCATTCCTACTAGGTCCATCCTTTCATTTACCTTATGCACATCTTGGAGCATACGCCAAGCCCCGGAGGCTTTTTGAATAACAAATCCAGGTGTTAGGTTTGGTCAATGGCCACTGCTCTACCCAGAGTGGGCTTCCCGGCTTCCACCTAATGGAAGATACTCCGGGGGCACTGGCCTTTTAGGATTGGGGGTGCACCTGAGCGGGTCCCCTATGTTTTTCTCTGTAATTATGAAAGTTAAAACAATCCTTTTCCTAAAATCCCTCTAGATACTGTTTAAGCCTTTGTGTTTCATCCCCATCCAGGATATCATCATAGGATGCTTGATGGTCTGTAGTGACCAGGGCATCCATTTGTCTTAGCATGTCTTGTCCTAGTAAATTGGCAATGAGGTTTTTTGCCACTAAAGGGCATATCTTTTCCTGTTCTCCATCTGGGCTAGTCCATGTCATAATGGCAGCCATCTCTTGGGACTGGGAGTTGCCCCCTACCCACAAAATCAGAGGCCCAGGTGCAAGCTTCCAGTCAAAGGGCACTTCCTCCTCCCTGAGTTGGTTTGATCTGCCCCAGTGTCAATTAAGCAGTGAAACCTCTTTCCGCCTATGAGAATACTCATTTTAGGGCAGAGTCCTTCCACCAAGGGGACGGTCCAATGGGCCTGGGTCACCCTGCCACAAGGCTGCCTGTGCCTCTCTGCAGAGGGGGTAGCTCCTTGAGTTAATGGGGCTGGAGGATGCCCCTCCCCTAGTTTAATGTCTTCCCATCTAAATCAAACTTGTATCCCTCCCTGCCCCTGGGGCAGAGTGTAAGGGGCGGTTTGCCCCCAGGCCCGTTGGTGGGGGATTGTTGTAAACAATCCTTCTTAAAGTCCTCCTCCTGTCTACATTTAAAACAAGTTCCTCTCCCAGATGATCTTGGGGTTCCTTGGCCCTGGGCTGCCAATGCCTGGGTAGTAGCCTCAGTAATTGCAGATGTCTGAGCCTAAAAAGCTAAAGCTAATGATTGGAACTGGTGCTGTTGCGTTCCCACATCCTAAGAGGTCACCACCGATCTACCCAGGGAACTCTCTCTCAATGCGGTGGTCTGCATTCATCCCCTCCCAGACCAGCAGCTTTACAAACTGATCTTGGAGGTTCCCTGCCAGCAGCTTGCAGTGAATGCCGGATTGGATTCGGACTATGAAATCCAGTAGAGGCTCACCCGGTTTTTGTCTCACTCCTGCTTTAGGGGACTTGGTAGGCCCATCATCCAGTTTGTACCACGTGGCAAGTCCTGCCTGCCTCACCTGGTCACAGTACGGGCCAGGTATTGTGGCCTGTTGGAAGTCAGTGGAGTACCCTTCCCCCATCCCTGCTTACATGGCATAAGTAATAGGTATCGCGGGTTGAGTCTGCCAGTTATTCTCCACCCACACTCTGCATTCCTCCTCAAATTTAATAAGCTGAGAACTAGTAAGGATGACTTTGGCCACATCCAGCCAGTCCTTAGGGACACATGGGTGATAAGCAATGTCCTGTAATAGGGTCTGGGCCCAAAGAGAGTTTGGGCCATCCTCTGCCACCGCCTTGTGGAGCTCTTTAAGATCCTTAGCTTCCCATGGATACCATTCCAAGGCCTGTTAGCCCCTGGTGACAGATTGAACAGATACACTTGGTGAAGCGAATCCTGTGGCCTAGAGTCTGGGCTCTCAGGTGGCCCTTCCTTTCCTTATGTCTTCCAGTATGTTACTTCCCAGCCCTCAACCCCTCCATTGGGTAGGGGTCTGGGTCTTGAAAATCTCTCTCACAAGTCTCATAGGGTGCCGTACCTCCCCTCCAACTGGGGGAATAGAGAGGGGGCCTATGACCGTCCAGGATCACCCAAGTCAGAGGGGTTAACTTTTACCCTCGTTTTGACTTCCACTGTGCATGTTTCAGTGCATTCTCAGTCGAATTTGACCCGTTCCTTTTCCTTCTCACTTCCCATGTCCTCCTGTACTCCTTCTAGGCCTTATGTTGCCTCCTTGTCCTTCTTCTGTGATATAACATTACCCATACTTATGGTTTCACTTACCCCGAGAGACAGTTTAGCCTCGGCCAGTATCTTTTCCTTTTGTGCCCCATGTTGGGCTCCAGATGTTGGGTCTTCGTTCATCTCACAAAAGATGGATGGGTCCAAGGAAAGGTCAGTGCGGCACTTGACCATTCCCTAGTCTCCCTCAGCCTGGGGGACAATCAGACACAGTGGGGAGCCAAATCAAGCAGGAAGAAAAACTCGTTTATTAACAGAGAGGAGCCCTTTTTAAAGCCAAAAAAGAGCGGGTAGCATGGCAGGGGAGGAAGAGGAACCAATCACTGTCAACGTCACACCCTATCATGCACCTAAGCTTTCATGTGCTGGATCCGAACGGAACTTAAGTCAAATTGGGCTCAGCCCACTGTACTCTCTCAGAGCCATCTTTGCTGCCCATGTGCCCTGCACCTAGGTAGAATGGTAGGTAGGTAGGTATGTAGATAGGTAGCCAGAAAGAAAGAAAGAAAGAAAGAAAGAAAGAAAGAAAGAAAGAAAGAAAGAAAGAAAGAAAGAAAGAAAGAAAGAAAGAAAGAAAGAAAGAAAGAAAGAAAGAAATAGAAAGAAAGAAAGAAAGAAAGAAAGAAATAGAAAGAAAGAAAGAAAGATAGAAAGAAAGAAAGAACATTTCTACAAATCTAGATGCTCTGTGATAGGATGTCATCAATGTAAAAAACAGAATGGGTATCATCATAGTATAATCAATGGTAAATAACTGAATAAAACAAAAAATTCAAGGAACAACCACACCAAACATGTATGGACTGAACATCTATAGGTAAGAATGAATCCTATCTTTACAATGTATATAAATAGTATGTTTTCCAGGGCTGGTGCTTGAATTCAGGACTAGTGAACAGGCCTGACTTTCTTACATTCAAGTATAGTGATCTTCCCCTTCATCCACATTGCTGCAGATTTACCCAGATCTTGAGTTCCAATCCAAAGCCTGGAAGAATAAGCATCACGAATTGAAAGCCAGGGAGCTAAATTTTTTATTTTACTTTTCTCAGTATGGGCTTGAAGTCAGGTTGTGGCAACTCTGCCTCAGCTTCGATCACCCTAGGCTGGGGTGCAGCCACTAGACCTACAGCTGCTTCTGGGATCCTAGACCCTCAGGTCTTGCAAGGAAAGCAATGCACAGAAAAAAATGTGGCCTTTTTGTTTTCTTCCTTTGCACAGTGGCCCTCATGGGTCTGAATGACACTGTTGCAAAGGGTACTTCACCTTGCATTGCTGAAGTCTGCCAGACTATCTGGGAAGCCATAGGCCTACATAGCAACATAGGCCCTGATTTCGAATCCCCCTCCTAACACCAATCAATGGCAGGATATACTAAGAAAATGGTTCCCATCCATAGGAAGAAGAATGGAATGTTATCAATGTCAAGGGTCAATGAGTTGGTCAAGAATGATGCTCCTATAAATTTAGACAGCATAATTTCACAAGGCTAATTGATTTTATATAATATGTATGAAGCATAAGAAGAATATTATTACTTACAGGAACGCAATAATTCTAGTACACTGATTGATTTCATTAATATTATAAGGATGAAAACAATAACATTAATTACATGGACGCATGATTAATACCCCAAAATTGGCAGGAATGTAGTCTATATAACTGAATAATGTATCGAAATCTCTAACACTCTATAAAATACATATTTATTAGCATACTGCCATTTGCATGTCAATCTGTTCTTATTTTGCTAATATCTGGGGCTTGATCTCAGGTTCTGGGAACAGCCTGTCAGCTCAATTTACCACAGGATGGTGTGCTGACACTCACCCATTCATCAATTGGGCCTTGTAGGCTTGTAGGCCATGAGTTCAGATGCCAGCACTCCCCAAAAATGAATTGTGGAGTAAGAAGTTGATGGTGACACATGTTTTCCTTTACTGTGAAAGTCCTGGGTGTCAGGTATGAAGTGGAATACATATGCAGACCTATATCTTATATAATCAATATAATCAATGTTTTATGTGCCATAATAGTCAAAATAAATGATCATACATGAATAAACAAAAAAAAATAACTGCACTGAATGCCATATGGAGTCAACATTTGTATATAAATATAAATCATATGTGTAAATTGTACATGAAAAGGGTGTTTTCTAGTGGTGGGGATCCATTTCAGGCCGAAGGAACAAACTTGAATTTCTTGACTTCAAGGAGGCCAGCTTCCCCTTCCCACACAGTGCAACAGTGTTACCAAGGCCATATGTTCCAATCCCAGTCCTGGCAGAAAAATGGCACCTTTATATTATGTAATAGTATAGTAATTCTTAGGTATTTCATTATGCCTCCATTTTATGAATGTGATTGTTTAAATGCTTCATAAAGCATTAACTAACATCAATCAGTGTCCTATAACATAATTGTATATAATTTTATCCTAGAATCATTTAAGAACTGCTCTTTCAATCATGACATACATCATCTTCCATTGGTAAGCCTAAGGACAGGAATAAGTTTCTTAGGATCTCCTTCCATTTGGAGGTGGCAGGACCAGGATTCCAACTGTGGGCTACAGCTCCCACCACTTAAACCCTAGGAAAGGGAACTCAACACTCTGTCTAAGAACATCAGTAAGACCAATGATTAGGCAGGCACCAATGGCTCTCAACAGTCTTCCTTGATACTTACAAGGCTATGATGGGAGGATCATGGTCGAAGTCACCCTAGGCAGGAAAGTCCAACTTCAGTGCCAACTAAGCCAGAATCTCTGTGGCTCCAATGTGGAAGGCCAGCCTTGAGCAAAAGCAGCTCACAGACTGGGCCCATATCTTCAGTTCAAGGTCTGGGACCGGGAACGAACTGACATAGACAACAATCTGTGCAGCCGTCAGGCTAAAACAGGTCAACCTCTTTTCTCCAACTGAATTGGACATTGTTCCCTGGGAAAAAGGCTGGGGAAGTTGCTATCTTCTTGACTCCACCCATGCTGCTTGCATCACAGGATTCTGTCCACACTCCCATTCTTTCATGGTTCTTTCTGACCAATGAGATACAAGAATGGTGCCCACGCCCACATTCCATGCTGCCTGGTAGCACCGGGATTCCCTCTGTTAGTTTACACCATTATCAGCAGTTGAGGAAGGTAGAGATGTCTGAGTGATGAGGAAGAGACTCAAGGCAGCTGGAATATAGAAGGAAACTGAGATGCATGCCCATGCCCCAGCCCCTTCTCTGCCTTCCCAATGTTCAGAATTTCAAACATCAGGCAATGGCACCCTGCCAGGCCACGTAAAGCCCCAACATGGTCCCTGGCCCTGGTTCTCTGCTCTGAGGACATGTGTCTGCAATGAAAATGCCATCACTGCTCGCCCCACCTGGAGCAGCCTTAAACAACTTCTCCCATCAGCACATGTGAGTGGCTGCCCCAAAATCACCCCTACCCCGGGTCCAACACCCCGCTGGGGGTACCATGACCCCTTACTTGTGTCCTCTCCCTAGCTCTGAGGAGCCACCTTTCTGTCTTGGACATTTCTGAAACAGAGCATCAGTATATGCTCTGGCTGGACTTGATCGAGGTACTCCTATCTGTGAAAGGTATGCTCCACCAGGCCTGGTCCTCTGCAGTTGTGATGGTAGACATGAAGCAACATGCACAGTCATCGATTTAGATGGATTACCCCAAACTTTTAGTCCACAGCAGCGGATTCTTTTCTTTTTCTTTTTCTTTTATTGTGAAAATACAGTACAGAAGGGTTAAAATTACATGGGCAAGATAATGAGTACATTTCTTATCAAGCATTGTAGCCTCCTCCTTTGTTTACCCTTCCCATCCCATCCTCCCCCCCGCCCCCCTACCCAACGCTATACCTCCTCCTACCAAATTGTAAAGTTCATTTTCGACATACAACTTCTACATCTCATTGTTGCAATGGGTCCACTTGTAATCCCTTTTAAACGATTGGTTTTTTCCCTTCCCTTCCATAAATTATAACAACATCAAATACAGTGAAAGCAGGGATTATACCGTGGGGGAGGGACATAAAAAGCAACAAAGTAATAATCTTATAAATGTACTAGAAACAATTTTATGAAAGAAAAATATTTGAATACATATCTTAGGGTTCATTTCCCTAAGATCAACTTATCTGATCTTTTCTGCTTGACTCAGACATATACTAGTTATTGCAAATAAGGGAAACCATGGGACCTATGTTTCTTTGGGCCTGGCTTACTTCATTTAATATAATGTTTTCCAAGTCTTTCCATTTCCTAAGAAATGGAGCAATGTCATTCTTTCTGATGGAGGCATTGAATTCCATTATGTATATATACCACATTTTCTTGATCCATTCATCTACGGAGGGGCATCTGGGTTGGTTCCATATCTTAGCTATGGTAAATGAGGCTGCAGTAAACATAGTCGTGCTGGTAGCTTTAGTGTGGTCTTCTTTGAGAACATTTGGGTAAATGCCCAAAAGTGGGATTGCTGGGTTATAGGGGAGCTCTATGTGGAGTCTTTTGAGGAAACTCCATACTGCTTTAGAAAGTTATTGAACAAGTTTACACTCCCACCAAAAATGCAGGAACGTTCCCTTCTTTTCACATCCTCTCCAGAATCTGTTGTTATCAGAGTTCTTGATTATAGCCATTCTAAATGGGGTGAGGTGGTATCTCAATGTTGTTTTGATTTGCATTTCTTTTATGGCTAGGGATGTTGAGCATTTCTTCATGTGTCTATTGGCCATCCTTCTTTTTCACAGAAGTTTTTCTTTAAGTCTTTAGCCCACTTATTTATTGGGCAGTTGTTTCTTTGAGGATTTGTTGTTGGAGGATTTAATTTTTTGAGTTCCAAGTATATTTTAGATATGAGACCCTTGTCTGTTGTATGGCTAGTGAAGTACTTCTCCCAATCGGTGGGCTTTCTATTGATCTTGCTAGCTATATCCTTTGCCATGCAGAAGCTCTACAGTTTCATGCAAACCCATTCGTCCAACCTTTCTTTGATTTGTTTTGTTCCTGTGTCTCTATTAAGAAAATTTCAGCCTGTGCCAAGGAGAATTAGAGTTTCTCCTATTCCATCCTGTAATGTTTTCAGAATGTCTTCTTTGACTCCGAAGTCTTTGATCTATTTGGAGTTGATTCTGGTGCAGGGTGATATATAAAGGTCTAGCTTTAGTTTTCTGAAAGTAGTTAACTAATTTTGCCAGCACCATTTACTGAAGAAGCTGTCTTTCTTCCATTCTATTTTGTTAGCACCCTTATCGAATATTAGATGGCTATAGGTCTGTAGGTTCATTTCTGAGTTTTCATTTCTATTCCATTGGTCCTGAGGTCTGTTCTTGTGCCAGTACCAAGCTGTTTTGATTACTATTGATTTGTAGTAGTGTTTGAAATTTGGTAATGATATTGTTCTTTCTGTTGAGGATCGTTTTTGCTATTCGGGGACTTTTATTGTTCCCTATGAATTATTGGATTGCCTCTTCTATTTCCTTGAACAGTGAGGTTGAATATTGGTAGGTATCGCATTGAATTTGTAGATAGCCTTGGGAATTATTGCCATTTTCACGATGCTGATCTTTCCAATCCAGGAACATAGGAGTTTTGCCAATTTCTAAGATCTCTTTTGATTTTTTGAAATTTTCATCATAGGGGCCTTCACTTCTTTATTTGCGGTAATTCCTACATATTTATTTTTTGTGGGGCTATTACGAATGGGGATTCTTTCCTAATTTCAGCCACACTTTTCTCATTGTTGGCATACAGAAAAGTCATTGCTTTTTGAGGGTTAATTTTATACCCTGCTACTTTGCCAAAGTTTTGAATCAACTTGAGTAATTTGAGAGTGAACTTTATGGGATTCTTCAAATACAAAATCATGACATCTGCAAAGAGAGAGAGTTTTACTTCTTCTTTCCCTATTTGGATACACTTTAGTTTTGCATCTTGTCTTATTCCTGTAGCTAGATATTCTAATACTAGATTGAAGAGAAGTGGAGAGAATGGACATTCTTATCTCATTCCTGAGTTAAGAGGAAATGGCTTTAGTTTTTCACCATTAAGTATAATGCTGGCTGTAAGTTTGTAATATATAGTCTTTATTGTATTAAGGAAAGTTTCATGGATTCCTAATTTTTCCAGAACCTTCATCATAAAGGGGCATTGGTCCTTGTCAAATGCTTTTTCTGCATCTATTGAGATAACCATGTGGTTCTTATCCTTGCTACTGTTGATGTGATGAATTAAATTAATTAATTTGCATTTATTGAACCAGCTTTGCATCCCTGAAATGAATACTGTTTGATCATGGTGTAGGATTTTTTGGATGAATTGTTGAAGTCCATTGGCCAGAATTTTGTTGAGAAGTTTTGCATCAATGTTCACGAAAGAAATAGGTCTATAGTTACCTTTCTGTGATGAGTCCCTGCCTCTTTTGGGGATGAGGGTTATTATGGCTTCATAGAATGAGTTCAGTAGTGAACTTTATCTTTCAATTTCATTAAAGATTTGGAGGAGTATTGGTGTGAGCTCTGTTTTGAAGGCCTTATAGAATTCTGCTGTAAAGCCATCTGGTACTGGGCTTTTCTTCGATGGGAGGTCTGTTATTGCTCTTTCTATTTCAATGCTTGGTATGGGCCTGTTAATATGGTTTAACTCATCCTGGTTTAGTTTCAGCATGTCAATATTTGCTAGGAAAAGGTCCATTTCTGCCAAGTTCTCAAACTTATTAGCATCAAGTTTTGAGAAATATTTCCTTATAATGTTCTGAATCTCAGTTGTTTCTGTGGTGATGTTTCCATTCTCATTTCTGAGTTTATAGATTTGGGTGTGTTCTATTCTTTTTATGATAATATTTGCTAAGAGCTTGTCAATTTTGTTAATTTTTTCGAAGTAACAAATCTTTGTTTTGTTGATTCTTTCTGTGATTTTTTTTGGAGTCTGATTCATTTAATTCTGATTTAATTTTAATTATTTCTTACTGTCTACTGGATTGGGGATTATCATGCTGCTCTTTTTCAAGGAGGCTAAGATATCTCATTAAATGGTTGGTTTCAGATCTCTCAAATTTGTTGATGTAGGAACTCAGAGCTATAAACTTGCCCCTGAGTACTGCCTTTGGTGTATCCCAGAGGAGCTGGTAATTTGTGTTTTCATGAACATTTGAATTTCCTTTCTAATCTCTTCCATGACCCACTGGTGATTCAGCAATGTGTTCTTCAGCCTCCATGTTTTACAGGATTTTCTCTTGTGTCTTTTGGTGTTGAGTTTTAATTTTATTCCCTTGTAGTCTGAGAGAACGCAAGGTATAACTTCAATGTTTTTGAATTTGGACGTTTGCTTTGTGGAGTAAAATGTGGTCTATTTTGGAAAATGTTCCATGTGCTGCTGGGAAAGATGTGTATTCTGATGCTGCTGTGTGAAATATTTGGTAGATATCTGTGCAATCTAGTTGATCTATGCAGTCGTTTAGATCTGCGGTTTCTGTGTTGAGTTTTTGCTGAGTTGATTTATCTAGTGGCGAATGTGGTGTGTTAAATTCCCCATCAAATAATGTCTTTGGATCTCTGTGGGATTTGAGGGAAAGTAGTGTTTCTTACTATGGAAGGTATTTATTTGACCTCCAGTTATGAAGGAGTGTTTAGCTGGGTACAGAATTCTTGGTTGATAGTTTTTTGTCTTTAGGGCATGGCATACATTATTCTAGGCTCTTCTTGCTATGATTGTTTCCGCTGAGAAATCTGAGGTGATTCTAATTGTTTTCCCTTTATAGGTGATTGATCTTTTCTCCTTGACATCTTTAAGGAACTTTTCTTTGGTCTGAATTGATTCTTTGTGGATTATAATTTGACGGTGGGATGTCCTATTCTGGTCTGGTCTATTTGGAGTTCTACCTGCTTCTTGTATCTGTATAGGCCTATTTTTTTGCATGTTTGTGAAGTTCTCTGCTAGGATCCTGTTACACAAATTTCCTAGACCATTAACTTCTGTCTCTAGGTTCTCCTCTACACCCATTAGCCTCAGATTAGGCCTTCTGATGGTGTTTTCCCAGTGTTGAATAGATATATCATATTTCTTGGATTTGTCTTGGATGGTTGTATGGTCTTCTCTATAGTATCTAGGCTGTCTTCAATCCCTGAGATTTGATCTTCTGCGTGGTTGAACCTACTCTCAAGATTTTATACTTTGCTTTTAATTTCTTTTTCTTCTAGTTAGTCAGCTTTGATGGCTTCAAATTCTTTGTTGGAGCACTGTTTTAGATCTTGCGTGAACTTCTGTACTTCCTTCATTTGGTTTCCAATGTTTATTCTGAAATCACATAGTTGATTGGTTATTCCCATTCCTTCTGTTGGGTTTCATTCAGCATTCCCTTTGTGGTCTCCCTGACTTCTTTCAGTTCTCTGTTTATGGATTCCATGAATGTCTTTAGTGATCTTTCTGCATTCTCATCCCGCTCTCTCAATTCCTGTATTATCCTTTGATTAGCTTCTTCACATTCATGCAGGTCCTGTAGTTCTCTTTGACTGATCTCAGCCTGCTCACCGCATTCCTTTGTTTCTCTTTGAATGTTCTCAAGCTTCTCACGCAATTTCTGTATCAATCTTTGAGTAGCTTCCTCACGCACATGATATTCTTGTATTAACTATTGATTTGCCTCCTCTCTCTTCCTATATCGCTCATTCAGAGTCCTTTGCAGGTTTTCAATCTTTTCATTTACCATATTTAACAATAGTATTTGTAGAGCTTTTTGGGAACTCTCCTCTGGATTATTGATTATCTTTTCTGACCCTTGATTATAATGAGTGGAGTTGAGATACCAGGACTTGCCATGTTTCTTGCGCTTTTCCAGGTTGCTCTGCCCTTTTGGGATGAAAGTAACCCCAGGTATGTGCTAGTACACTATTTTAAGGCAAGCATCAAACAACATCTGTAGTTGCACAGCCAAAAATCTGCAGATACAATCTATTTCAATAGATACACTTATTCAACATCAAACAACTATGTATTAATGGGCTACAAACCACAAAGAAGAATTTGGAAAACAGAAATTATTAAGTTTAGGGAGAGATATGGGTAAAAATAGCCATATAGGGATGTGGAAAGGCAGTGGGAGAGTTAACTTAACTAAATCCTAATCGCAAAGTGGGAAATAGGTTAGATAGAATCATATTAAAGAGAGAAAATAAGAAGACAGAAAAAAGACAAGAAAAAATAGTAAAAAAAAATTAAAAATTAAGAAGTGCAACACTTAAAAATTATGCACAATGAAAACATAATATTCAGAATAGAACATCGATAGAATAAGAGAAGGGGAGAGATAGAAAGGAGATGTGAAAAATTTAAAAATAAAAATGCATAAAATATTATATAGGTATAAAAAGTTACTACTGTTATTAAGGAATTTAAGTCTAAGAGTATTTAAATTGAGTAATAAATTTCTGGATTAAGTGTGTATACAATGGGGCTAAGGTGAAATAATCAACTATTGGCATATCTGAGGATGAGCAGAACAGTAATTAAGTCACTCAAAGAAGAATGAAAAAGAAGAAAATGTGAAAAGAGTGATAGGGAAAGAAAAAAAGGAGCAAATGGTCAGTACAGCTAAATAAAAACAAATTTTAAGAAAAAAAGAGAAAAAGTACACACACACGTATACCACTAAAATAAAAATCATGAGAGGAAGAAAAAAAAAGTTAATAGAAAACAAAAAAAATTAAAGTTAAAGATTAAAAATTAAAAAAAAACCTGTATAAAAAAATTTATAAAAGGTACAAAAAAAGAATTCTTTAATTTTTTTTTGGGGGGGGATGGGAAGAGCCTGTATCTCCCTTGTGTCCTTAACCTGTCTCCTGGTGGTCTCTGGTCTGCTTGTGGTATTTGATTTTCCTGTGGCTTGAATGGTTTTTTAAGTCAGTTTGAGCAGGCAGAAAAATCACAGCAGACCATTCTTGATCACAGGTGAAGCTCTGGTTAGGGTCGCAACCATCAGACCCCATTCTCCTCTCAGGACAGTTGTGAGGAAACAAGAGAATTTTTACCAAGGGATCTCTGGAGCATGGCTAGGCACAGAGGGAGTAGCCTTCAGATAAGGTTCCCTGCAATTCTGTGACCAAATGACAGGAAGATAGCCGGAAAGGGTTCAGGTGGGGCCTGTTATTAATTGTGCAACTGATGTGGGATTATGAAACAGAATATGGCTCTCTTTCATCATTACACTATCCCCATGAGGAAGAGGATCCTTCACTGTGTTGAGTTTTGCAGCGGGCGAAAACAAGGCACAGAGAAGCCAGGTGACCTACTTATGACTTCAACTTCACAGGAAACTCTGTCTGACTTCATTACCATGCTCCCTAGGACAATGGGTGCTATTCAGTCCACTTCTTGTGGTAGGAAGTCCACTTCTTGTCAGTCGTGGGGCTGGAACTCTAGGCATGGGTGCTGTTCCTGAGAGCCTCAGCAAAAGGCTAGTGTTCTACCACTTGAGCCCACAGCACTACTTCTGATTTTCTGGTAGTTCTTTGGAGATAAGAGTCTCACAGACGTTCCTGCTTGGGCTGGTTATGAACCATGATCCTCATATCTCAGCATCCTGTGTAGTTAGGATTAGAATTTTGAGCCACTGGCACCAGACTTAATTGTAATTCTGACTTTTTTCTCTCTCTCTCTTTCACTAGAACTGTTTGAATGGGTGCTGGAGGAGGGGGCCCAGTATCCCCATGTGGCTGGAACCCAAGGTGGCCCTCTCATTGTGGAGGTTGGCTGTGGGTGAGGAGCTGTCTCGCTCAGATTGTTGAAACAGCTCCATGAGATAAGCCCCTCTGTTCACTGGCTAGTCCGTGACAGTCATTCCTTGTCCATCCAGCCTTACTAGACTTATTGTACTGTATGGTTTTCTACATCACTTTCTAACACCTGGCCAAAATTATGATACATAGTTACGGAATGAAAATGTAATGCCATCTTAAGAAAGTTATTTAGGGCTCTGGGAATGTGGCTTCATGGTACGGTGATTGCCTAGCATCCATGAAACCCTGGGTTCAATTCCTTAGTAACACATGAAAAAGCCCCACTGGAAGTGGTGCTGTGCCTCAAGTGGCAGACAGCTAGCATTGAGAAAGAAAAAAAAGCTCAGGAAAATTCCCTATCCCTTAGTTTAAAGCCCTAGACTGGCAAAAAGAACAAAAACAAAACAACACACACACACACACACACACAAAACATTTAGTTAGTAAATGCACAATAAAGATCCCATACTTGGAATATATAATTGCTTCTTCCATACTGACACCAGACAACAATCCCTAATTCATATACTTTACTTATATTAGGATACTGTGTTGAAAAAAAATTTTGCTCATTAAGTCACAGCAATTAATGCCAGGAATGTGCTTAGATGTCAGGTAAAGTTTAATTCTGGAAATTCAACGATTCCAGGATTTGTGTTGTCACTGCTAATCACAAAGGGAAGGGTAGGCTAAGTTTGATTTTGAAATCTTTTTGGTAAGTTATGGCACCAAAAAGGCAAAAGCTAATTAACAGTTGTGACAGAAAATAAGGAATAACTCCAGATAGAAGGAATAGATGATAGTAATTAAGGTATGCTAGAAACTGTTCTTGAGAACCATTTTTGGTTATTGTAGAACTAGTTGTCAACTAGACTTTTCCTCATTGCCTTTATCATTCTGAATCTCTTAGGCTAGCTCTTAATCTCTGTGTGATAAATGTATCTCCTTCTATGCTATTCTTTCATACCTTATCTCCTTTGTTTCTAAAAATCTCATTCTTTCTATATTCCTCTATGAACATTTCCTGACACTAAATACACCTATACAGATGGCAGAGGATGCTAATGTAAGGGTCCCATAGCTCATCAGTCATTAATGTAACAAAATGGAAAAGGAAGCCATATTATTGCTACTTCAATTTTTCTGAAATGTTGCAATGTCATCATTTTGTTTAAAATTTCCATTCTTTGTCTACACAGTGTCATTCAGTGCACAAAAATGCAAATATGAGCCAGGTGCACGTGGTTTACACCTGTAATTCTATCTACTCAGGAGGTTGAGACCAGAGGATTGTGGTTCAAAGCCAGCCTGGTCAGGACAGTCCATGAGACTCTAAGCTTCAATTAACCACCAGAAACCCGGCGGTGGTGCTGTAGCTAAGCACCCAGGATCAGAGTTCAAGCCCACAACCAAAAAAAGGTGAAATATGATTTTAAGTTTCCCCAAAAGGAACGACAAGATCAATAATCTTCCCAAGCAAAAAAAATTCCAAAGTGATTCAGTGCACCTACTTTTGCTGAGTTATGTTATGGATTCTTTTCTGGACATATTCTTTAAAAACAAATCATTTAGGGATACAGGTGGACCCATTGCAACAATAAGATGTACAAATCGTTATGTCGAAAAACAAACTTTACAACTTTGGTTGCGGGGGAGGTTCAGGTGGGGGGAGGAGGGTATATGGGAAGGGATGGAAAGGGGAAACAGAGAGGAGGTAACAATGATTGATAAGAAATGTGCTCGTTATCTTGCCCATGTAATTGTAACTCCTCTGTACGGTACGCTCACAATAAAAAAGAAAGAAAAAATTGTCAAATATTAGCTTTATAATAAACTTCATCTAATATTTCTCATTTGAAAAGAGTAGTCTATACAGTTGATATCACTTGGCTTTCTTACTATCTTAGTTTAAAGCCAAACCAGGCAGGACAGTCTGTCAAACTGTTATCTGTAATTACACAGCGAAAAAGCCAGAAGTGGAGTTGTGGTTCAAGCAGTAGAGTACTAGCTTTGGGATAGGTGAGCAGGAAAGAAAACTGTTCAGGGACAAGGTCCAGCCTCTGGGTTCAAGCCCCAGAACCAACACAAGCTCAAAAAAAAAGCAAACAAAAAGCCAGATATTTCATTGGGACCCTCCTTAAAGGAGTACTGGTCTGAGAAGTGGCTCCTTTTGCTCATCATTAGCACTGGATGCTTTTTTGGAATCCTTATTGCTCTGGAGAACTCAGGACCAAACTAAAGGAATTGATAACTGACTCCTGCAACAAAAGAATCATCTCGGGTTGAAATATACATCCATAAAATACTTTAAAAACTCCATGCCTTTGTTTCTTTGCATTAGAATTTTTTTGGGCGGTCCAGTCATGGGCCTGAACTCTGGGCCTGGGCGCTGTCCCTCAGCTCTTCAAGTCAAGGCTAGCGCTCTGCCATTTGAGCCACAGCACCACTTCTGGCTTATTTTTGCTTATGTGGTGATGAGGGATCAAATCCAGGGCCTCAGGCATGCAAGGCAAGTACTCTACCACTCAGCCACCTCCCCAGCTCCTGCAGTAGAACATATTTAAAACAAAGTTATTTCCTTTCGTTCTATGCTGGCCATCAAATGGCACATTATTTCTTTTTGTAATACTCTCAACTAGAAGTTTACAGAAAAATTATATATGAGTAAAAACACATTAGAAAAAGTCATGGACAGAGTTTCCTTCAAGCCTTCGGGTTCTCTTCTTTTACAGTAAAAAAGAAAGCACAAGTTAACTTGAACTTTGTCAATCCTCTATGTTCCATTCCTCTCCTGGGATCAGTTTCCACATCCAGTAACAGTTACTTCCAGGACCAATCAATGGTGCTGCTTGAGGTATAAGGAATGTTTTCTGGCTTCACCGAAATAACACAAGGAAACCTTTGGACCTGAGCTAACACGTGTTTCAGAGACAACTTAGTAAAGAGAAAATATGAAATTTATATTTCTTATAAATACATTATCCATGAGTATATTGAGTTCAAACTTTGTAAGTTCTCTGTAAATTAAGGCGAATTTTAAATGGGAGAAGGTTCTCAGATCATTTTTTTGTGAGTGTATGTGCTGCGCATTATTTCCCAAGTGTACATGAATTTGTTAACTCTTGTTAACTATACATTAATAAGAGAAAGAGAAATTCTGTGTTTAAGTACAAGGGTTCAATACACTATAGAAGACTGTACAAATAAGACCACGTTGAAACAATAAAGCCAAGTCCGGTATGTAGATTTATGAGAGTGATATAGAGAAAGCATTACTCCTACGTGGAACATGAAGTATGAGTCCACTCCCTTTCTAAATCACCCATGCTAATGACACAACTTTGTAGAAAGTAGAATGGAAGAAAAAATCTGTTTCCAATGCAAGTCAGATATAAGAGCATGGACTTAATTGGAAAAAAAAGTCCATCTTGAGAGAGCAGGGATTATACTAGCAATGAACTGGTGGATAAGATCACATTTATTTCTTTCCTTTACTTATATATTTTTTGTTGGTGGTGGTCTTGGCACTTGAACTCTGGGCCTGGGCACTGTCACTCTGCTATTCCGCTCAAGGCTAATGCTCTACCACTTGAGCCACAGTGCTGCTTCCATTTTTCTTGCAGTAAAATGGAGCAAAGAGTCTCCAGGACTTTCCTACCTGGGCTGGCTTTGAACCCTATCCTCAGATCTCACCACTACCCAGCTTAGGATCACATTTCTAACAGTGTACACTCAGCATATGTAATGTGTATGTTCATCTATCTTTCTATAAATTCTTGAGTTAAAAATCTGGGCTACAGCTTAGACTTTACACTCACAAAATGTTTGTAGTTTAAAAGTTGATTCTACTGAATAAATGAAACCTAAGAATGTAAAGGAGTCTGGGAAGTTCAGGTTGCATCCAGCCTGGGAAGAACAGTGTTTGAGACACTATCTTTAATTAACCAGCCAAAAGCTGGATTGGAAGAATGGCTCAGGTGATGGAATAACAGTCATGAGCAAGAATGATGACTAAGAGCTTGAGGCTTTTTCATACATACATACAAACATACACATACACACAGAGGCACTTATATGTGCACACATATACACAAATGTAGCAACTCTCAGAATATGTACAAAAGTTAGAATACAATAGAAAATATGTCCTGAGTAAGTCTAGAATCAAGTGATAATTTTTAAGATTAGAAAATCCTCAAGGGAACTTTCTTCAAAAAAGTTTGAGAATATTACATAGGTAGGGACCAGACATAGTAAGTGAGTCAATATTAAAGTAATCAATATTAAAGGGATTGTATCCATGGAGGAATGAATCAGAGACCCCGCAGGTACATTTGAAAATGTTCATACCCTGTGTCAAATGTTAGAACATCTTTGAAAATAGTACATGAACAGTCTGAGAAGTCTAGTGGATAATATCACTGGAGAAGTTAAGAATTGCTAGTCTTTATATAGATTAAATAAATCAAGAGGGGGCTGAGAAGGTATCTCAGGGGTAGAGCGCTTGCCTTGCATGCATGAAGCCCTGGGTTCGAATCCTCAGCACCACATAAGCAAAAAGCATAAAAGCCGAAAGTGGCTCTGTGGCTCAAGTGGTAGAGCGCTAGCTTTGAGCTGAAGAGCTGAGGGACAGCACCCAGGCCCAGAATTCAGGCCCCATTACCGGACCCAAATATAAACAAACAAATAAATAAACCAAGAAACTATGGTGGGGCAACGTGATGCAATCCTTGAATTCTAACACTCAGACTGACAGCAGATTAGAGACTGGAATTACTACTGATACCTTCCCTGGACCAGGTAGTATAATTTTGTCTTAATAAAACAAACCAAACAAGAAAGGAATACATACACAGTTGGAAGTTTGGGCTAATTTCTTCATTATGTTTTGAGAAGCCAAGTTTTCTATTGAAATGCAACTGGTATATAATCCTCAGTTGTGTTTTAAATGCTCTCTTCATTACAGAACATTCCTAGATGCAAAATGCTTCATGATTCCCATCCAAAATTTGAAAAAGTAAGTAACCATCATTCTGTTAGATTCCAAGGAAAGGATGAAGGATTACCAAAGCTTAAGCCTGGAGGAATAGCAAAGTTCATCTAATGTAGGTCTTTATAGATTTTGCTAAATTAGAGTTTAGACTTCAAATAAATATTTTGGTTTTGTTTGTAATTTCATATTTTATAGGATACTACAAAATTCTTTTTAAGTAGAGGGCTTAATTGACAAATTTACAAATGTTTCTTGCATTCTATTTGCCTAGCATATTGTTTCAAGAGAGTTATAATTAGAACTCAGTTAATAGAAAATTCTAACTGTTTATGTATAAAATGATAATGTGAATAATGTAGACTGAGTTGCAAACAAATTGATAATATTAATTTATAAATTTAGCAAAAGTAATTTTTTGAGGCTTTAATATGACATGGTATGATGAGAATAATTGTGTGACATCTTCTTTCTTCTACCTGTATGTAAAACAGGAAGCAATTTCCTTAATTACGTGCCTCTGTATACAATGAGAAAAATGCTAGGTTTGGGGTTTGTTTTTATTTTTGTTTTTTGTTTTTTATTGCTTTGTCATAAGGCTTGAACTCTGGACCTAGACACTGTCTCTGAGCCTGTTGAGCTCAAGGCTGTGTCCTACCACTTCAACCTCAGTACCACTTGTGTCTGGTTTTTGCTGAGAAGTTTATCAGAGATAAGAATCTAGGGAACCTTCCTTCCTTGGTAGGCTTTGAACTGTAATCTTCCGATATTAGCATCCTGAATATCTTTGATAGATAAAAAAGTATAAGTATAAATAATATTTGCAAGAATACCAGTGGAGGAAAAATGATGCAACCCAGTTTATGGTGGTGTTCTGTCCAGAACACGGAGGGCATCACAGTAGCAGAGTGGTAGTATTTTTCCCAATAGAGATAAGCTATTTGTGATGTGAATTAAGGGAATTTTGAGGTGCACCCTACAAGTTGGAAACTGTTGGTCTAGGATGACTTTATGGCATAAATTTTGGAATTGATGGTCATAGAAATAATAGCTTAATCTGATAAACAATTGCTTACTCTTGAAGAATTAATTACAACCGATGCTTTATAGTTTTATCCTATACCAGAATTTGGCTATTTTTCTGTTCACTTCTCAATCTGTAACACTCTATTGGAAAATGCATCTATTGCAGAATTACATAACATGCAAACAGGTACTATTTTGAATCTCTCAGGTATGGAATATTCAGAATTTGAAAGTGCATAGTTATTAGTCATAGGAAATTTGAAGAACAGACATATTCTGTCCTCTTAACAACTTATTTACTTTTCAAAGTTATGGGTTTCCATAGAATTAAACGGTTTTCAATTTTAGTATGAGAAAGTACTAATTTATTCTTTTTTGAAAATATTGGCAAGAATATTGTGAAAAAATTGTCTAGTTGGATAACATTCAAGTTGATGGCCCTCTGATAAAGAAGGGGTAATTAATTCAAATTAGTACTGAGTTTTTAAAAAGTTACTACATAAGGAATAATATTTACTATACTAATACAGTGAAATTTTATTTCATGCAGCTTATTTTTTAAATTTAATTTTAATGTGAAAGTGATGTGCAGTGGGTTAGCAATTGTAAGGCAGTGAATACATAACTTTTCAAAACTGTTATCCCCTCTCTCATTTTTCTCACAGTTTTCCTTCACCCCCAAACCCCTCACAAGTTGTAATGTACATTTCCAACATATTGTCTTCTGAGTATTGATATTGCATTGGTTTGCCCTTTGTCCTTGTCTCACTAATTTCTTTGTACCTCTTCCCTTCACAAATTAAGGTAAATGTATACACAATACAAAGGGTTCCAAAATCAAACACAGTAGGAGATAAACCATAGGGGAAAAACCCAAGGAAAATAGAAAGAACATAGTACATTAAAAACAACAACTGCAAATAAATATTTTTTTCCATATCTTGGAGTTCATTTTGTTCAGCATCAGCTTATATCTTCATATATATTCACAACAAAGCCACTGGAAAATAATAGTTTCATGGATACTATATCATGAAAACAACATGTTAACTGTTTTTGATGATAAAGGTGGACTTAGGATTGGTAAATTCACGATTCTGATAAAGGAATTTCAAAAGAGTTTTTAAATTATGACAGGTAAATTTTAATTGTTCAAACTTTTTAACTTAGCCTATTAAGAAAATTTAAAATTGCCTAGGAAAATAGGCTTTCATGCAAAGAAATTCATGGAGAGTTAGCTGAGAGGGAGCAATTTGGGTAAGATGGCTCATTTTCACAGTAAACAAACAAACCTCAAAAACCTTGCTGTAAATCCTGTAGGTTCCCTTGAGAATTGTCTTTACCCAGGAAATATACTCCTGCTGTGTGAAACAAGGTTGTAGTGGAATTTAAATTCAAAGTTTTTTTTTTTTTTTAAATAAGACATCAAAATTTGTGAATTGACCTTTAATTACTAAACAGTAATTCTCTTAAAAAGATAATTTGGGTCAAAATATTTAGGGAGAAAGTGCCCTTCACAATGAAAGAACGTATTGAGTTTACACTTTTCTGTTTTAATATTTTCCACAATGTCTTTGCACGTGAAGCACTGAAACACAGAAAAAAATCTGATTGGATACTTCAAACCAATGATTTCACATTTCTAAGTAGCTCAAAAATATAATATTCTTATTAACATGAGATAGTGAAGACTTCTCTTATTACATAAGCCAAAAATTTTGGGGATCACAAAAGATTTGAGCAAATTGAAAAGGTAAGAAAACACGTTATTAGAAGCCCCAGATAAGCGTATTGGTTTCAGCAGTGGAGGGGACCAAAACTTTTTGATATAGATTGTCTTAATGTTTCTGCTACATAATGTGATTTTACAGAGCCTATTTGGCTCAGTATAATGCAGAACAAATTGAATGAAGACATGAAAATAAATTCCACCTCCAAATAAAAGAGTTTTCAAAGAGAAACCATGAAGATGTAGCAGTGGGGGACGCCTTATCATCCTTCAGCTTCACTAGACTTGAAGCCAAGAAGCTGTGATTAATTGGAAATCAGGCAAGAGCTAAGAGGAGGACATAGAAGTAGGACATAGAAGTATCGTCCTTTGTAACAGACAATGTCATCCAAGGAATCGGTGATTTAACTCTATTCTTCTCCATGCATCATGTTGAGCAAATACAAGACCAAGAGGAAAATAAACTATTGAAAGAATAACTTCACTATTCCTGATATGGTATCTAAGGAGAGTCTTAAGAGAGAAGATAAAAGTCTTAAGAGAGAAGATAAAAGAGGAGTATTCTTAGGTTTCCTCTAAGCATCTTGTTAGCAAAATATATCTTTGAAGTTAGAAGTGATTGAACCACAAAGTGGTGGAGTACTTATTTTTGTGGGCACTTTAGACACAAGAAGATTGCAAGGTAAAAGAAAAAAGAAAAAAATTATAGCTAAATATTTGTGATTATAGGTTCTTGGACTGGATTTTTGGAGACAAAGTTTTGCATTAGCGTTGGTCCTTATTAACATAGTTGTTGGGATTTCGTGGCAACCAAATGAAAAGGGGAAGTTTAATGGACTCGCTTGGACAAGTAAACAGCATGATAGAAAATAATGGCAAATAATATTTAATTAATTATTTTGAACAATTATTTTGTGAGAACAAAGAAGGAAAGATATAATTCAAAATCACTTGATGTTATTAAAAGTATGAAAATGGAGTAGTGAAGAGATTAAGAGAAAACATAGAGGTCTGTTTTCTTTCAAGTGGAGTAATAGGTTCTTGATCTTGTTTCTTCCATTCTGTCTTCACAAGCTACCAAGTGTGCCTCAGGACTGGAGTATCCAGTTCAGACAAAGAGCACTCGCAGAATAAAATATTTACAGTAAATATAGGTGATTTATAACCTTAGACAATCTTTTTAAATCTGTTCAAAATTCTCCCCTACCCCAAACTGCCTTCTTTGAACAGCTTTGTTTGCTTTTCCAAAGACTGCCCTTCATTAACTGCTTAAAATTTTGAGAGGTCATATTCATACCCTCTAGAGATTGTTGTTTGGTTGTGATTTTTGTGTGTTTTTGTTTGTTGTTGTGTTTTTTAACTGAATTTCAAAAGGTTGTACAAGTGTGTTACAATTAAATATGTCCATCTAATTGTCTAATGTTCCTGGATCAGAATCACTCCTGTCAATCTCAACCAACCCTTTCTCCAAGATTTATTCCAGATTTACCACTTGCTTTATTACATATGTACATTGAGTATTCTAGCTGTACTTGCCCCTTGTTCCATTTTTCATTCATTCTATTTCTTTACTATTGTTCCTCTCTGGTTTCAATTTCCTGATAGTCATTCCGTTAAACTGCCTGTTAATACTTTGAAACTCCATGGAGTTTCAATCCCACATATACTTGAATTGATGTCAGCTTATATTTCCATAATTCATTCCTTTGCAAGACTAAGACTGGAGATGTGAAGCACTTGGACATAATTTTATTCTCATTCATTTGGAAGATTAATCTTTAGTCAACAAGAAATTTTAAAAATGGCTTAGAATTTATTCCTAACTACCAGTTTTTATAAATGGCTTTGTACAATGGTGTGTGATTATTTTATTTTACATAGGATAATTTATTTCTTCTACCTATAAGTTTTGGAAAAAGAAGAAAAATAAATTTACTCCTTAGAGGATTATGATAAAAATAGAAGACAGATTTTATGTTTGTCACATCTCTCATCAGTACCCATATTCAAGACTTAAAGTCATATTTCTTACTATGTTAGACAGATAGGGAAAACATGAAACAACATATGATAAGGCAATTATTAGTGAATTTTTAAAATGTACCTTCTTATGTGATGAAATTTACTTTATTAGCTAATATTTGGGTTTGAAATATGGGAGGCTGATCTATTTAACACATTTCTGGAAGGCACCTACTGAACAACACAAATGGTGGGGGGTACTATTTCTACAATTTAATGAATGGTTGAACTTGTTCGTTATTACTTCTGGGTACGTAAATCAACTCTATTGTAACTTGCTCCCTACACTTGAAAACCTTGTAATGTCACTGTCATCTACTTGTCAAGTGTTATTTTGGCAAATGTGATTTTAAATAGCTTATTTGAAAATGAATATACTTTCAGGAGATTAAATGTAGGTTATCATTGGTTTGAGAATGACAACATTTTTATACTACAGAGCCTAGTTTTACTGAAGTACTAGTGTTTTGAAGCACTAAAGATCTTCTCAGTTAATGTTTTTCTAAATTATGTTTGACATCTAAATCAAGTTTCCCTAACCTTAGTAGACCAATTATGGATCTATCATTCCAGAAACTATTTTTTTGGCTGCACTGAAATCTTTCATTAATCATTAGGAGAGGGGTATTAAAAATAATCTTGTTCATTTGTGATTTTGTTCACTCATATGGGCTGGTCATCTGTAAATTGAAAGTTTGAATTACAGTACTTTCTCTCAGTTTTTGTGATCTCATCTTTCATTTTAAGTTGCCTTGCATTTCACAATTCATTATTGCTAATTCTTGTAAGGAATTGGGGCCCTGAAATATTATAGGAAATGAGAAATTGAGATGAATCTTCAATTATTTTCTGTTGGCATGTTGTATGGGCCTATGTCAGAAGTCTTGCCCTTGTTATCTGATGATGCAGATAACTGGGACCAGGTATCCTAGAACTCGTGGGTCCTGCAGACATCATATCACCAAATTTGGGTATAATCAGCAAGAATGTTTCAGAAATATGGAGAAAAACAATTTGGGACCAGTGAGTTAAAACAATAAACAGAGCATCAGAGTAAAATCCTTTATAGATTAGCAGAAAACAATATGTTATTTTACATGTGAATTCAGAAGACCACGAAAATTTAGAAGGTATCACAAGTTTATACCGAGGATATTTCATTGATACTCTTTATATTCTAATAAATATTCTAATCCTAATCATTTATGTTCCAATTTATTTATGGGAATAAATGTCAATATATTTGTCAAATTATCAATTCTAGTAAGATTCATTGTGTGAATTTTAAAATCAGCACATACAAATATAAAATATATACGTTTATATAATATAAAAATTCTTTTACATTGTTGTGTTGTGGTTAGTGAATCAAAGGCAACTCTGTTTTAAAGTATTATTCAATTATCTCTACCTCAGTTTTTGTTAGAGTTAGACTTAAAGATTTACCATTTGTAGATTTACAGCCTAGAGAAAAGAGGAAACACTGTGATTAAAACATTATCAATTTAAGGTCTAATATCGAGGAGAAACATATGGACTTTTCCAGGAGCTATGGAAATATTTGGTGATAGAAAGTCAGTAGTGTAAGTTCTGCCTGGTTGGATTATAGACAGGCCAGGACAGTAGGCAATCATGCATATGAACAATTTTTTCACCTTCTTTGCTTTAGCTACTTTTGAAATGATAAGTATAATAACCAATTATATTTCGATAAAATGCCTTCCATTCTGAACAATTCTGTCTGAACTGTTCATCTTTCTATGATCCCTTGTAACTAAGATTAGTTTTGTTCCAGTAAGACAATCTATGCTGTCAGGGTAAGATATTCTGTTTGGTCTGTTCCTACATGGAAGAAGGGTGAAGGTTCAAGTAGACATTTGTCCCACAAGACTTCATTTGGGAAATTTTAAGCTGCAGAAGATTAGAAGTAGCTCTTAAGCAAGGCTTACTTTGAGTCCATTAGCTCAACAAAGCTAACTCAGTTGATAAATAAGTACTTGAAAAGCCATCACCTTTGGACTTAGCTGTAAAGGCTTCAAAGTATGATCAAATTTAAAATGAAAACGACAAAATAGTCATTGCCCAAAAAATTTTAAATGTGAGCAATCGACCAAACTATATAAGTTTTTCCCACTATACACAGAATTTTAGAGAAATAAGATCAATAGCATTTTTAGGAACAATAAGGGTTCCTTGTTACAAATAGGCAACCATGGATATATGCCTGTATAAAGATTGCATCATTAAGTATTTAAATTTATAGTACACTACATGCTTCAGCAGCAGGTCTACCCAAATTACAACAATACAGAGATTAACATGACACTTGCACAAGGATGATATGAAAATTTGTGAAGTATTCCATATTTTTCATTCTTCTGATGCAAGAAATGAAAAATAGTTATTAAAAAGTTCATTACAAAAATAGAAGTGTAACAATACATGTAATTCATAGAATTAAAGGTTAATTTGACATCAGTGTATTAAATCTTCACCTTAGAAAGGCCCTTACATAGCATAACTTTTACAAAACTTGAAATTAGATAACATTGTCATTTTATCCCAAAGAAATAAAATAATAAAAAGACCTAGAAAAAAAAGGAATCTTAAACTTCGATATGGAATGCAATCTGAAAGGACACATTTATTAATGAATCTATACATTATATGACAATGTAGAATTCAAAGTATTATATCTAGGAGCTAATGAAATAGATTATGGACATTATACAAACATAGATATACTTTTTTCAGGAAAGCACCAACAACATCTTTAGTTTCTATACTATTCATTTCAACAGATAAGTTAAGATTATGTCTGATTTAAAAAAATTACAAACTCTGTACAAATCTTTATAGATGTATACAAACAACTCTTGAATACATTTTGACATCAAAGTCAGGCAATTCACTTGGAAGAATACCATGAAATCCATGCATTTTTAAAGTAAGATAATGCTGTCGCTTTGTATTGTGAAAAAAAATTTGAAGGGACACAAAGGATGGACTGGCATTTTTGAAAGTTAAGAAAGCTAACCAAACCATTACTACGAAGGAGAACAATTTGTACAGCCTTCCACA
The DNA here is from genome assembly GCF_019054845.1 of Dipodomys spectabilis. Taxonomy (NCBI): domain Eukaryota; kingdom Metazoa; phylum Chordata; class Mammalia; order Rodentia; family Heteromyidae; genus Dipodomys; species Dipodomys spectabilis. The sequence continues at coordinate 3,388,444 of NW_024871140.1, forward strand.
GCTTCAAAATGGCAGTGATACATACTTATCCTTTTGGCAATATCAAATGCAGTTTCTTCCAAGTTGTTCTTCAGACCTGGTTTGATACAATGGTTCAACAGAAGGAGATACAGCTTCTCTTTGCTATTTCTATTCCCAGCAGCAAGATGCAAGGGGGTCAAGAGGCCTTTAGTTTGGGGATTGTTATCCGCATCATGATGAAGTAAGAAAGAAGCCACTCTGGTATTATTCCACATATAAGCACTGTGCAGGAGTGTCCAGCCATTCAGAGTTATTGCATGAATATCTGCTTTGAGGTACCAACTCATGGACAATGTCTAAGTGTCCACTCTAGGCTTTCTGATGAAGAGGGGTATACTCATCCTCATCCCTAGTATTCATCTGGGTGGCCTTTTTGGAAAGTAGTCTCCGCACCATAGTAAGCCAATTAATTTCGGTATCCCAAAGAAGAAATTTGCTTGGATCCTACTCCATTTTTCTTGCAATTGATACCATTCCTCACTTTTTCATCTTGTTACTTGTCTTCATCAGAATTGCCTAACCAGAGACTTTGAGTGCCAGTGGGAATGAGATGTCCATGTATTTCCCCAATAGTTCACATTGGTTGAACTGGTAACAAAAATTTGGTGAATTTTCTGCATATGTTTTTTCACCATGATTTATTTTCTTTTTCCATTTTTACTATTCTAACTTATTCTAACTGAAGAGTAGGGAATTGATAGCAGAGGAAAGATTTTCCTCAGTATTCAAAGGTACAGACTGAAAATGAGGACTAGTGATGTCTTCATGTGCATCTTATACTAGGAATGAGAAAATAGGAAACAATGCCTTCTATGTAAATGATTTGGGAAATACGATGTTATAGTGTAAGAGAACTCACTATTCAACATATGGGTTTTAAGAGCTTTCTAGTATCTTTCTAATGTTGGTATCCAATATTAGAAAAAATGTATAATGCAGTAGTAAAATAGAAGTGCTTTGTTTGACTACCAAAATTCTTGTTTTTTGAAAGACACTTGTTTTCATCTATAAATAGGACTGTCTATTGTCTTCAGGTGATTTTGATGATCGAAGATGCTTAATGAGAAGTCAAAATGTATTAGTGGTCCTTTGCTATCAATTAAATTTCACTTTTTCTAATTGGAGAATATAATGATCAAAGCAGTAGTTCAGAATCAGCAAGCAATAGTTCAGAATCATGCTTCAAGGGCAAGTGAATCACCAGTAAATAATCCTTGACTCTATTTTCAACAAAGTTTTCTCACAGATACAATCTGCCTGCCTTCTCTAGCTGCTTTCATAGCCTGGACCTATTCCTTCATTGTACAGGAAAATTGTGATTCAACTGATTTCAGTCAGATCTGTTAGTAAAATCATCAAGTATTTAGATTCTTTTTTTTTTAATTAGCTGTGGGGCCTGAACTCTGAGCCTGGGCACTGTCCTTGAGCTCTTCAAATCAAGGCAAGGGCTCTACCACTTGAGCCACAGCACCACTTCTGGATTTTTCTGTTTATGTGGTGCTGTCTTGGGAAATGGCAGAGCAGAATGTGAAATGATGCAACCAAAAATATAAAAGCAAAATAAATTAGGATAATTATGGAGCAATCATATTGTCTATGAAAACCATGAAAGAGAGAGAGGAAAAGAGATACAGATGTACAATGACCTAGCTAGCCACAAAATCCATGCTTCTAACCAATTTACAGAGCTAACAATTTTTTTATATTTTAAAAGTGATGGAAAGAGAATTTATGTATTTACTTGAAATTAGTAAATAAATTTTTAGTCGCTTACATAAAGAGAAATATCTTTGACCAAATTACAGACAAGAATCTTAATCCTTGGGCTGGGAAAATGGCTCAGTGGTAGAGTGCTTGCCTTGCAGCTTACTAAAGTGTGGAGTCTACTTTCCAAAATGGCCACTCATATGAATACTAGGGATGAGGATGAGTATACCCTTCTCCATTGGGCAGCCTAGAGTGGACACCTAGACATTTTCCATGAGTTGGTATCTCAAAGCAGATACTCATGCAATAACTGTGAATAGCTGGACACCCCTGCACAGTGCTTATATGTGGAACATATTGCAACAGCACCTCCCTCCCCCACACATATACACACACATCTTCAGATTTCTTCTTAAGTATTTTTGTGTATGGTCTTAAGAATAAATTTTCATTACTAACTTGAATTTCTGACAGGACAATATCATCACTGTACATCTTGCTTCTAGGATCTCAGTTTTAAATTACTATCTAAGTATGTGCATTACATAAGTATAGGAAAATGTAGGAGCCACACAGGTGGCTCAGGTCTTTAATCCTACCTAATCAGAAAGATGAAATCTGATGATTGTGCTTTGAAACCAGACCAAGAAAAAAACGTTCATCAGATTATGATTTGAAAGTGACCACAAAAGATTGGAATGGAGCTGTAGTATAATCAGTAAAATTGTAGCCTTGAGAAAACTAAAACAAAAATAATAACAAATTCTGGGACAGAGCCAGGCCCTGAGTTCAAGCTCTAGTATTAGCACCAAACTAATGAATGAATGAATGAATGAACTAAAAATAAATTAAGTGGTCACATGTGAGAGAGACAAGTAAAATGTAACAACCGTGGTGACTGGATTATGTATTATTTTGTAATAAGGCAAATTATTATTTTTCCTAATCACTAATATTTTATTTGAACTTTTTTGTACAATAAACCCTGAATTTGGCATTCATGTATATGTGTGTGTACATGTGCGCACATGTGTGTGTGTGTGTGTGTGTGTGTGTGTGTGTGTGTGTGCGGTTGCAATGTTTCTTGCCAATGTGGACAGAGTGAGGCTGAAAAGAGCTGTGTTGCAATGTTGTTATTTATCAATGTTCCGTCCTGTCATTACAGTAGAAGCACACTTCTGTACATTTTATTTGTCAAATAATAACATCATCATAATCAAAGCATTTACACCATTAAGTTAGATAAAAGAGATCACTTTCAGCTCTTAGTATATGCTAGGAAAGAAGATACTCATATAAGTAGGTAGTAAGTTATTGCTGTAAGATGACTGTCAGTACAAAATATGTATTTGACCTCTTAAATTGGATATACTTTTAAGATATACTCATGGAGTGATTTTGACCAACTTGACAAAACAGGTATTACTCTCTGGTTATTCCTGTGAAACTCAAGGTGGATAAACTCTTACCGGATTTCTGTTGAAAATAACATTCTTTGTAAGATTGTATCTATTCACACTAAGATAATAAACTCCGTATTTTTTAAGTTTGAATATCCCATCATATTGACTGAAAATCAGTATTGTGGATATGTTTGTTAGATATACATTGCAAAAACAAACAAAAAGCATGCGTCACCTCCAGATTGTGGATGCATTTGAAGTAAGAAATATGCATTTTAATTAGTTATTATCATATATAAATCTTTTTCAGCTCTAACTCATAGCCTCACTTATTATTATTTTAATCTTTATTTGATTACTTCATCTATCCCCTAAATTATAACAAGTGAGTTAAATACAAAGGCAAATATGTGGTTTGACTTTGTCACGCATGTGTGAGGATACACAATATGGGCAAATAGATGGATTGGAATTAATAGCAATTATCCATTTTGTTAAAGTAAATATGGTTTTCCCAAACTGATTCTCACAATTCATATTCCATTCAACAAAAAGAAACGTGTAACAATTCCCTTTGTTTTGCTCCTTATTAACTTTGTTTCCATTTTATTTTATAATGAAGGATGATGTCATAAATCTATTGTAGATGCAAAAATATGTTAATATATTTCTAACTGTATGCATTGATCTATACATACACACATATATTACACAGGTTATAATGATAATTTATAACTTCTGTAACTATACAATTTACTAAATTATTAAAAAACATCGACGGCTCATGCCTGGAATCCTGGTTACTCAGGAGGCTGAGATCTGAGCCATCCTGAGTAGGAATTTGAAGCCATCCTGGGCAAGAATGCCCAGGAGCCTCTTATCTCCAAACAACCAACAGAAAATCAGAATTGGAACTGTGGCTCAAAGTATTAGAGTGTTAGCCTTGACAGAAAAAGCTCAAGGACATCACCCAGGCTCTTTGTTCAAGAACTACAATCTACCCAAAAAAATCTATTTAATTTACACCTGTGTAAGTAAAGTATTTCCATCATCCAAATGCACATCCATGCTCATTTGCAAGATAACTCTGTTTTGTCTGAAGTACCACTAAACATTATCACTAAAGTAGCATTGGAACGTGGGTTCATTCTATCACTCTAATGGATTTTTTTACACTCAAATAGTCAAGTGTTACAATTGTTCTAATTATTTAAAATCATAGCTTTTTCTTTAATACCCCTAATATTAGAGTTTGAATTGAGTGTTTTGTGCCCCTTAAATGGGTGTTCTTAGAACTTTTTCATGCCCCCAGCCCTAAGTTTTCCTGATTATTTTTCAGCTAGAAACTGGCTTCCTACTTGTGTATGAAATTGAGCTTAGTCCACTTGATGTTATTCTTCCTGGAATTTCGAATAACAGTGCATGGCATTGTGTACAGAATTTTCTGTTGTCTGGGCTTTAGCCACTATCCTAAAAACAGTGCACTCCCATGTAGTCAGGAATTTCATAAGCTTGTCATAGTTGATTTTTTTTTAAATCTTTCATTTCCTGCAGGTTCTTGAGTACTGAATTAATTTGTGTTTTCTAAGGTTGTTTTGTTTCATTTGAATCTATGTGTTGAGTTGTTCCTCACTTTTCCTTTTGTTTCTTTCCCTCAAGTTCTTAGCTAAAGTGCTGAGAAACCAATTCTTCTTTCTCAAAGTAGTCAGGATGAAAATTATTTATTCCAAAACAATTTCAGTATCTATGAATGTTATACACATGCTAAGCGCTGAGAAGGGTGTTTTTATTTTCATGTCAGGCTTTGGCATACACAGACAGATCATGAAATATATGAAGAAAATAGAAGTACAGATGAATGCCAGGAGGAGAATAAACTATTATTAATTGTTTGACAGAGATTTCTCTTCTAGTGAAAGAAATATAATGCTTGATGCAGGATTTCACAAAATCATATTGCTAGGAGGATCCTAAACAATCATCAAATACTACAGACTTGAGAGTGATGAATTGACTTCCTGAATAATTTACTTTTGGGTCAAATAAAAGCAGGCTTCCAAAAAGAGAGTAGATTTTAGAGAAACATGATGGATTTTATGTAAATAGGTCCTTAGCTGATTTTGTTAATTTGTGAACTAATACAGGGAAATAAAGTACAGCAAGGTAAAAAAAAAATAAAGAACATCACTTTGAAATACTCATTTGTGTTTGTGTATGTGTGCATTCATGTGCGAGTACGCACGTGCACATGTGCATGTGCTCATGCATGCATTCACCATTCTTGAGCCTTGATAGTGCCTGGGAACTATTCCTCAGCTTCTGTGCCCAAAGATAGTGGTCTACCACTTCAGCCACTGTTACAATTCTGGTTTTTGTTTTTTTTTTTTTGAGATAATCGCTTGCATTTTCATGATTTAACAGTGGTCTTCAGATCTCAGACTCCCTAGTAGCTAGCTAAGCTTATTCAGCCTCTGAGTAGCTAGTTAAAATTCTGCCTGTCCTCTAAGCTGCACTGCTCTTTTATTCTTTTCCTGAGATATTCACAAGCCTAAGTCATATATATGTCTAGTTGCTTTAAAAATATTCTTACTGTTTGGCACCAGGGGATCCCATGTGTACTCTTAACTACTTAGGAGGCTTGAGAACAGAACCCAAGCCAAAAGTTTAGTGGACTTACTTCTCTATCTATAGCTGAGTGAATTGGATCATTTCCATCATCCTGCACTATCTACAGACTAAGATTGGAAGGACTGCGGATCCAGGCCAGTCAAGGTAGCAAGCTAGACAAGTTGGTGTGCAATTCTGTTGCCATTGATGATGGGAAGGCTAAAAGAACAGATCAGGGGCATGTTTTTGTGAAAGGGAACCCCTATCCTAAAAGTAACCACTGATATCACTCTGGCCTAGAAAGAACAATATACCCCAAGTTGAAATCCCCACATTTTCCCACAACGAAAATAAGTATGTACATTAACATCCAAAATCTTAATACAATCTGTTCTTTGCTCTAATATCAGCTTTATATAATTATCATATGATGTGACAGAATAATTTCTTCATTAAACTTATGATAATTTAAAAGACCTAGAAAATTATTTCTCACTTATTAAGTGTAAATGAATGGCAAATTGAATCATTTCTTACATACTTGACTACCACTATAAATTTATCTTATGCTTATTATTAATAGTAATATATTCTGAGTTATTACTTTACTTTTTAACAGTTTTTAAACTTTTTGCTTTTCAGCTGAAGTTGAAGTATTTAAATAGTATCATCAAAGTATATTCCTTAGGTATTTAGGGCAGTTTTTTACAAAGTTTTTAACAAATGGCTTGTAAGAATTTTTAATTGGTATATCATTTGGTTTATTTTTAATTTCAATATAATTTTATTGTAATGGTAATGTACACAGGGGTTACACTTACATAAATGAGGCAATGAGTACATTTCTTCTGGAAGGAACATTGTTATATCTTCCATCGATATTTTTGTACACTCAAAACAAGAACTACAGATGCTTTTGCTGTTGCTATTGATCAATGGGTACTTTTGCTTTCTTTGTTCATGCATTTTTTATTATAAAATTGATATACTGAACGTTTACACTTAATTAAGTCAACTAAAGAGTAGACTTCATTTGCTTTTCTTTTTTTTGGGGGGGGGGGGTCCGGTTGTGGGGCCTGAACTCTTGGCCTTGGCCCTGTCCCTCAGCTCTTCAGCTCAAGGCTAGAGCTCTACCACTTGAGCCACAGCGCCACTTTCGGTTGTTTTCTTTTTGCTTATGTGGTGCTGAGGAATCGAACCCAGGGCTTCATGCATGCAAGGCAAGAGCTCTACCACTGAGCTACCTTCCCAACCCCTACTTCATTTTATCTTCTGAAGAAGTTCAAATTTTGAGCTTAAATGTTTCCTTTTGTTTCTTTAGGGTAATTCTTTTTTCAGAGTTTTAGGATCAGTTAATTTAATTTTGCATGATTTTTACACATGTAAGTTATTCAGACAAATATATTTTGCTTTAAAAATATTTAACGTGTGGCTATTTAAAAATTATTTTCTTAATTTTTATATGGTTAGTGAATTTAAATACATTTATTTTCTTATAGTTATAAACGTATTTGTACAGGTAACAAATACTTACTGTATTTTCAAGAAGCACACACTTTATTAAGAAAGGCTTCATTACCTGATCACTTTTTAGAAATATTTGTACTTGAATTTAAAAAAAAAAAAATTTTGAGCTCGGCATGGTGATTTGTTGCAACCATTTTCTAGCTATGGTGGGAAGTGTAAATAGGGTTTGTAATTCTAGAAATACCGAGAAACTCTGTGACCTTATTATAAAACTATTCAGAGTGAAATGATTATAGATATAGCCATCCCTAGCATTATATACAGCACCTCGCTATCTTCCGTTGAAACACCAGTAACATCAATCTTTTGTCAAAATAAAAGGACACATCTTTCAAAATGTTTATTATTTAAACTCATATGCAAAGGTTCTCATGTCTTCTATTAATTTTCAATTTACTTAATCTATTAAAATCCAAGTATATTGTGATTATTTTATTTCTACTTAACTTTTAAATAGTACGAGCACTATTATGATTTCATATAATAACATACTTTTACAGTTTGTGATGATTTCCTCCGTTTAATATGATAAAATCAATATTCCAAATGTGTGTATGTGGTGTGTGTGTGTGTGTGTGTGTGTGTGTGTGTGTGGGTGGGTGTGTGTTTATGTGGTTTTTGTGTGTGTGTGCTTTGTAATGCTTGGGAGTTCACACCATTGCTTCACATATACAAAGCCAATGGTTTACCACTGACCTATAGTCTCGAGTTATAATCCAAATAGTGTTTTAAAACATGACTTTCAAACTTTCATTCCTAATACGCTTTGTCAAAATTATATATGGTAAAATGTTATCCATATTCTATCCACGCTAGCAATTTTTATTGTTATTTAGAATATTTCCACTACCTTTCCCCTTCCAAACTCTTGTGTTTGTTATTGATAAAGGTTTTACTTTGCTTCTTTTCTCTCTTCATTCTTTTTCCCTTTAGAGTTTAAATATTTTTTCTCTTATTTCTTTGGAAATTAATGATCATATTCCTATTACACTTTCTTAACATTGTAACAGGTATATACAATGCTTTAATTTCTATTTTAATTTTTCCCATTTTCACTGACTTTTAGTTCAAACTATTAAGTGGATTTAAAAGAAACTTGTCTCAGGACACTTTATTTTTCTCCTTCTCTTCTCTGAAGTCTTTCTGTTTTTTAAAACTCACTATCAATGACATATAGCTCCTATGTGCTACATCATTCTTTCCCTTCTTACTCTCCTCTGCTGTACAGTTCAAATTGTTATCATTCAGCTTTGTTATGCTACAGTGTTATCTAAATCTTAACTCATTCCTAAATTAATTTTAGTTGTTTCAAGTATTCTCTGAAGACATTTTTCTATATATATTATCTGAGGTCTTGTGTTTTAACAAGGCACAAAATATGAGTGAGTATCAAACATATAGATATCTCTGTAGAATATTGTTCCACCTGCTCAGTAAACTCGTATGTAAATTCAAGGAATACAGGTCAGTCAGAACAATCTTGTAAAATGGTGTAGGTTCAGCCTTCATACTAGTTTTGAATCTTTTTACCATGTTTAGTAGTGACGACAACATAGTTCTACTACAAGAGCAGACATATAGAAGAATGTAACAGATTTGTCAAAAATAAATTCTTAGTTTTATGGTCAATAGATTTTGAATACTATCCTATGACTTTATGAAATAAAAATAGAATCTTAAATGGGTGTATTGGCACTATTGTCTCTCGAGATTTAAAGAATGATCTTAGACTACTACTTCAATCATTTTTTGTTTCTTTTGTTTTGTTTTTTGTCATTCATGGGGGTTGAACTCTGGGCTTAGGCGCTGTCTGTGTGCTCTTCAGCTCAATGCGAACACCCTACCACTTGAGCCACTGCACCACTTCTGGCTTTCTAGTGGTTTATTAGAGATACGAGTCTCATGGACTTTCCTGCCAGGGCTGGCTTTAAACCATGATCCTCAGATATCAGACTCCTGAGTAGCTAGGATTACAGGTGTGACCTACAGGTGCCTGGCCTACCTCAATCCTTATACAAAAATTTAAAATAAAAAATGATTATCAAACTAAATGTGATATGTAAAAACCTATAAGAGATAAACGTAAAAATTGATGACATTGTATCTGTAAACGTTTCTAAATGGAAAACATTAGTGGCTAAAGAAAAGCAAGAATATACTGGATTATATCAAGTGATAGCCTTTCATAATTCAAAGGACACTATAACAGAAATGAAACCATATCCAACAGATACAGGGAACATATTTGTTAATGCCACAATGTGAATGCTACAATGATTCTGAATCTTAAGTATTTTTATATCTTCTAATTCTATATAACTTTTCCTAAATAGGATATTTCTTTAAAAACACGTTTAAATTACTAGTCAATAGGATTAGCATATGAAATAAGTTCCTCTTCAGTATCTAAGAAAAAAGACAAAAAAAACTCACTAGTATGACCCTTATATAAAAGATGACACAAAATATAGTAATGCATTTGTGGAGAAATTGATAAACTCCTCATAATGAACGATTTGTATAATACTGCAATCATTTTAGCAAGCAAGTTTTCAAGTCTTAAAGGTCAAAAAGAATTGTATAGGATCCATTCATTATACTTCTATGAATGTATTAAGAAGTAAAAACATGTTTGGACAGGGAATTGTAGTTCATTGACAGTGCAATTGAATAGTATGTGTGAGACCCTGGAAAAAAATCCCCAAAATAAAATTTTGAAAACACACACTATAGAGGGTGTATGTGGACAAATTCCTTTAACAGAATTTTATATCTATTTTAATGTCTGTTCTAAAATTTATAGCATTTCTATTTGAAGAAATGCAAGTTTGTGAAAATTAGGCTTTGAAAACCTATGAAGGTAAAATTCACATCCAAAGCACTAAAACGTATACAATAAAAGGAGATAATATATTGCAAGTGAATTACATGTCAGCAGAATACGTAAAGAGACGTTTTTGGTGTTGGGTAAAAACTCTGTAAACTACAGCGTTTAAAACAAAGATGTGATTTCTGTTTATTTTGAGGGTTTTTTTGTCTGTTATTTTGAGTTTATACAGAGATAACTCAATCAAAAGTGTATGTGATAACTGGAATACCTAGGAATTATGCATCATTTATAAGTAATTGATAACCTTTTCTGGAAGAAACTTTTAGCAAATGACAGAAGACACAAATCTATGCATCTGCATTTTATGAAAGCCATTGGAGCACTAAAGTAGGAAGAAGCCAAGTAAATATTTTGCATGTATTCTATTGCTCTCTCTTTAACTTGAAAGTTATAGATTATGTGTTTTTATATTCTATTGGGACAATGATCTGCTGTCACTTAATTTTTTCTCTTCCCCTTCTTTTGCGCTTCCACTTACATAATTATTATTTAAAGAGACATACTTGACCTTGCATTTCTAAATTCTTCAAAATTATCGGAACTACTTTATACCTCTGGCAGCCTCCTATATCTTTCTCAAGGGAAATATTTTTGTCACTACCATTTTTATCCTCTATGATATTGGATATCTTCCTGCCTAATTCACTGCAAGATATACATTAGACTCATCCAGATATCTCAACACTCGTACCACCATAACATCCTATCTTACTTAGAAATCATGCTTTTAGAATGTCTGGGGAAGTGGCATCTCTCATTTTTGAATGACCTTAAGTGATACTTACAAGCAGTCATGTTTTAATACAATATGACACTCAGTAGATGAATGAATTGACAAAATGTGGTTTATGCATGCACGGTGGAATTTAATGCTTCCAATTCATACGGAAATGGAAAGTCTTGGAAAAATCAAACTAAGTAAAACAAACAAGACCCAAAGAAACAGATTCCGTGGTTTCCTCATTTGTAATGAGTAGGAAATGTCTAGGATCGTCCTAGCAGTGGAGCAGAATTGCTCAATAACTATGTATGTATGACCATATTAGATAATGATGAGCAAAATGAATTCCTGTATACGGAAACAGAGTTTTTTCTTTGTGGTTGTTGTTTTTAATGTACTATGTGATTTCTTATTGCTTTTGTGTTTTCCCTTTGGTTTATCCTCAGTTATATTTTATTTCAATATCCTGTGTATTGTATATACATTTATTTATCTTCATTTGGCAAGGGAAGAGGAACAACGAAATGGCGAGACAAAGAACAAAGGACAAACCAAAGCAATAGCAATACTCACAAGACAACATGTTGGAAATTTACATTACAATTTGTGAGGGGTATTGGAGTGAAGGAAAACTGTGAGAAAAATGAGGGAGTGGGTAAAAAGTTCAACATGTTATGTATTCCCTACCTTACAATTACTGCAACACCTTCTACCTATCACCTTGACAATAAAATTAAATTAAAAAATGAGCTGCATAAAATGTAATTCCACTGTATTGGTATAATAAATATTATACTTTGTGTATGACCTTTTTACAAAATGAACATTTTGGCTGCTAATTTGAATTAATTACTCCTTTCTTTATCAGAGGGTCATCAACTTGAATATTATCAAACTATACAATATTTTCAGAATATACTTGCTATCATTTTGAATAAAAATTATTTTAGTCTTGTCTCATACTAAAACAAAAGTAGTTCAATTCTGTTGAAACTCCTAACTTTTAAAACTGTATAATTGTTAAGAGTACAGAGTATAGGTGTTCTTCAACATTCCTATGACTACTAACTACTCATTTTCAAATTCTGAACACGCCATACTAGAGACATTCAAAACAGTACCTGTTTGCGTTTTATTTAATTTTGCAATAGGTGCAGTTTTCAATGGGGCGTTACATATTTAAATTCAACAGAAAAAATAGCCACAGTCTGGTAGAAGGTAAAATTATGAAGTATCTATAATAATTCCTCAAGAGTAAACATTTGTAAGCTATTATTTCTATGACCATCAATCCCCAATTACTATGCCATAAAGTCATCCTAGCCCAACAATTTCCAACTTGAAAGGTGCACCTTAATATTCCCTAAATTCCCATCATGACAACGTATAACTTTTGTAAAAAATACTACACTTCTGCTAATGTGATGCCCTTTGTATTGTGGAAAGAGTACTACACTAAATTTTGCTGTATCATTTTCCACCCAGTGTTATTCTTGAGATCAGAACACTTGCAAATAATATTTATAGTTATATATTTTATCTATCATAGATATTCAGGAGATCTGAATGTCTGAATATTAAGATCTGAAGATTATGGTTCAAAACCCACCCAGGCAGGAAGGTTCCTTAGATTCTTATCTCCAATAAACTGCTCACGAAAAGCCTGACACAAGTGGCACTGAGGTTCAAGTGGTAGAGTAATAGCCTTGAGCAAAAACAGGCTCAGTGACTGTGGCCAGGCCTAGAAGTTAAGCCCTAGGACAAACCAAACAACAAAAACAAAATAAAAACAAACCCTAAACCTAGCATTTTTTTCTCATTTTTATACAGAGGTACATGATTAAGGAATTTTTTTCCTGTGTTATGTATAGGTAGAAGAAAAAAGATGTCACAAAGTTACTCTCTTCATAACATGTTACAGCAGAATCTCAAAAAAATTTTCTTTATCTAATTTTATAAATTAATAGCATCAATTTGTTGGCAACTTTGTCTAGATCATTCACATTATCATGTTACTTATGAACTGTTGGAATTAACTATTAACTAAATTCTAAATATATCTCACTTGAAAGAATATTTTAGGCAAATAGAATGCCAGAATCATTTGTGAATTTGTAAAATAAATCTCCTACTTAAAAAGTATTTGGTAGTAACCTATAGAATATAAAATACAAACAAAAATATTTATTTTAAATCTAAATTCTAATTTAGCCAGGTCTACAAAGTCCTACATTAAATGAACTTTCTTATTTCTCTAGGCTTAAGCTTTTGTAATCCTTCATCATTTCTTTGGACTCTAACAGAATGATGCATACTTTTTCAAATTTTTGGTTGGGAATCAAGAGCTCTTTTGCATCTAGTAATGTTCTGTTTTGTAGAGAACATTTAAAACACAACTGAGGATTATATATGAGTTGCATTTCAATAGGAAACTTGACTTCTCAAAACATAATGACAAAATTAGCCCAAACTTCCAACTGAGTATTCCTTTCTTGTTTATTTTTTATTCCTTTCTTGGTTTGTTTTATTGAGACAAAATTATACTACCTAGTCCAGTGACTGTATCACTGTGTAGTTCCACTATCTAATCACCTGTCTTAGTCTGAGTGCTAGAATTCCAGGCTTGTATCACATTGTCCTACCTTAATTTGTTGGTTTATTTAATCTAGATACAGACTAGCAATTCTGAACTTCTCCAATAATATTTTCCACTAGACTGATGGCTCAGACTGTTCATGTACTATTTTCAAAAATGTTCTAACATTTGACACATGACATGAACATTTTCAGATGCACTGAAGGGATCTCTGATTCATTCCTCCCTGGATCCGATGCCTTTATTAATGATGACTTGCCTTTCTTACTATCTCTTTGCCCACCTATGTAATATTCTCAAGCTTTTTTGGGGAAATTTCACTTGAAGACTTTCTAATATTAAAAATTATCACTCAATTCTAGTCTTATAGGACATATTTTCTATTATTTTCTAACTTTTCTACAGAATCTGAGAATTGTTTCATATGTATGTTTGAATACATATAAGTGCTTCTGTGTGTATGTGCGTGTTTGTATGTATATATGTATGCAAAAACCTCAAGCTCTTCTTCAGCAATCTTGCTCATAACTAGTATTCCATCACTTGAGCCATTCTTCCAATGCATCTTTTGGCTGGTTAATTATAGATAGTGTCTCAAGAATTTTCTGCCCAGACTGGATGCAAACTGAACTTCCCAGACTCCTTTACATTCTTAGTTTTTATTTCTCCAAGAGTATCAACTTTAGAACTACAAACATTTTTGTGAGTGTGAAGTCTAATCTGTGGCCCAGATTTTTAACTCGAGTTCATATAAAGATAGATGAACATACTCATTACATATGCTGAGTGTACACTCTTTGAAATGTGATCCTAAACAGTGTGCCAGTGGCTCACACCTGTAATCCTAGCTAATCAGGAGGCTGAGATCTAAGGATTGCAGTTCAAATCCAGCATAAATAGGAAAGTTTCTGAAGCACTTATCTCTAATTAACCACCAGAAAACTGGAAGTGGTGCTGTGGCTTAAGAGGTAGAGCACAAGCTTTGAGCTGAAGAGTAGAGGGACCGGAGTTCAGGCCCCACTACCATCAAAAAAAAGAAAGAAAAATAAATGTGATCTTAGCTACCAGTTCATTGCTAGTATAATTCTTGCTCTCTCAACATGGCCTTTTCTTTTTTCCAGTTAAGTCCATGGTCTTATATCTGACTTTCTTGGAAACAGAATTATTCTTCCATTCTACTTTCTACAAATTTGCATGATTAGCTATCATGATTTAGAGCTAGTAGAAGAAAGAGAGTGGCCTCATCCTTCATGTTCAACTTAGGAGTAATGCTTTCTCTATATCACTCCCATAGGTCTACATACTGGCCTTGGCTTTATTGTTTCAAAGTTGTCTTATTTGCAGTCTTCTATAGTGTATTGAACAATTATACTTAAATACAGAACTTCTCTTTCTCCTATTACTATTGTTTCTACTTCTGTTAACTTATGTATACTTGGGTAATAATGCACAACACAAACACTGACAAAAATGTTTCTGAGAACCTTCTTTCCACTTAAAATTGGTCTTAATTTACAGAGCACTTAGGAAATTTGAATTTAATGTACTCCAGGATAATGTATTTTTTTCATTTTTTTATTGTGAAAATGGTGGACAGAGGGGTTAGAGTTACATAAGTAAGTTAATGACTACATTATCTAATGAGCATTGTTACCTCCTCTTTTGTCTTTCCCCTACCATGCCTTTTCTCCCCACCACCGCAACTCTCCCCTCCTATCCGCAAGTTGTAAAGTTCGTTTTCAACATAGTGTCTTGTTCATCTCATTGTTACAACAGGTCATACTGTATCCTTGTTTTACCATTTTATTTCCCTTCCCCTCCCCATATTAGAACAATGTATATGCAAGGTGCAGCTCACCGACCTCAAATACAGTGGAAGCGGGTTATACCATGGAGGAAGAAAATAGAAGGAAACAAAAAAAAAATCACATAATACATGGTGGATACATTAAAAACAATAGTAAGAACGAAAAAACAAGTTGTTTCCGTATTTGAGGGTTCATTTCATTTAACATTGTCTTATATGGCCATATGTACGTGGATAATGTTTATGAGCCATGTAAATTCCATACTTTCTCGTTACTAAGTTGTCTCTGAAACACGTGTTATCTCGTGTCCAAAGATGTCTTTGTGCTATTTCAATGAAGCCAGAAAACATTCATTTTGCCTGGAGCAGCACCGTAGATTGTTACTGGAAGTAAGTGGAAGGAACTTTTACGGGAATTAGAAACTGAATCCAGGAGAGAAATTGAACATAGAGAAATGACAAAGTTCAAGTTAATTTGTGCTGTCCTTTTGCTGTACAAGAAACTCTGTCCCTAACTTTTTCGAGTGTGCACTTTAGTCATAAAACTTTTCTGTAAACTTTTAGTTGAGAGTATTACAAAAGGAAACAATATGCCATTTGATGGCCAGCATGGTAAAAAAGGAAATAACATTGTTTTACAGTGTTCTACTACAAAGAAACAAAGACATGGAGGTTTTAAAATGTCTTGTGCATGGATATTTAACTCCTGAGATGATTCTCTTGTTGCAAAATTCAGATATCCATTCCTTTATTCTGGTCCTGAGTTCACCATATCAATAAAGATTCCAAAAAGCAGGATTCAGTGAGTATGCTCAGCAAAAGGAGCCTCTTTTCAAAGTAGTGCTTAAGGATGGGCCCAAAGAAATATGTGGATTTTTTTTTGTTTTTTTAGTTTGTGCCGCTTCTGGGGCTTGAACTCAGAGGCTGGACCCTGTCCCTGAACATTTGTCTTTCCTGCCCACCTGCCTCCAAAGATAGCACTCTACTGCTTGAGCCAAAACTCCACTTCTGGCTTTTTGGTGTTTAATTACAGATAAGAATTTGAAAGACTCTCCTTCCTGAGTTGGCGTTTAACTAACACAGTAAGAAAATTAACTCCATCAACTGTATGGACTTCTCTTTTGAACCAAGAAATATTAGATGCAGTTTATTATAAAGGTAATATTTAACAATTTTTAAAAGAAGAGAATACATCCAGCAAAGAAGCCATAACTTATATAACTCAGCAAAAGTAGGTGCACTGAGTCATATTGGAATTTTTTTTCTGCTTGGGAAGATTACTATTGACTTCGTAGTTCCTTTTGGGGAAACTTACAGTATATTTGACTTTTTTTTTTGGTCGTGGGGCATGAACTCTGATCCTGGCATGTCCCTCAGCTCTTCAGATCAGGTTGGGTGCTCTGCCACTTTAGTTATAGCACCACTTCTGCGTTTCTGGTAGCTAATTGAAAATGTGTCTCATGGACTTTCCTGAACAGGTTAGCTTTGAACCACAATCCTCTTGTCTCAACCTCCTGAGTAGCTAGGATGATAGGCATGAGCCACCAGCACCCGGCTCATATTTGCATTTATGTGCACTTGATGACACTGTAGACAAATAATGGAAATTTGATTCAAATGATGACATTGTAGCTTTTCAGAAAATTTGAGGTAGCAATACATATGTCATCCTTTTCCATGTTGTTATGTTAATGACTCATGAGCTATTGGACTATTATTTCAGTATCCTCTGAGGTCTGCATCGGTGGACATAGTATAAATAATTTTTAGTAGAGAAATAGAGAAAGGCAGATTTTTAGAAAGCAAAGGAGATCAGATATGAAAGAACAACTTCAAATGAGATAAAACTTATCTCACAGAGATTAAGAATTAGCCTACATAGCCTACATGATTTAGAATGTTAAAGGCAATGAGGAGTAAGCCTACTTGATAACTAGTTCTTTAATAACCAAATATGGTTCCCTAGAACAGTTTCTGGTATAATTTAGTTATTCTTATCATTTATTTCTTCCATCTGGATTTATTCCTTCACTTCTATCACAACTATTAATTAGCTGGTGCCGTTTTGGTTCCAAAACTGACCAAAATGATTTCCAAATCTCACTTAGACTTAGGTTAATCCTCACGTGATATCTAAGCACATACTTGACATTAATTGCCTTGACCTACTAACAAAACGGGATTTTTTTCTCAGCACAGTCTTCTAAGATAGGCAAAGTACGTGAATTAAGAATATTGTTAAGTCATAGTTGGAAGGAGCAATTATATATTCCAAGTATACATTCTTTATTTGGCATTTACTAGCTAAATGAATTTTTTTTTACCAGTCCTGGGGCTTAAACTCAGGGCCAGGGAACTCTTTCTGAGATTTTTCTTTTTCTGCTTAAGGCTAGCACTCTACCACTTGATGCATAGCACCATTTCTTTTTCTGTTTATTTCTTTACTGAGGAATTGAACCCATGGTTTCATGCATGCGAAGCAATCACTGTACCATGAAGCCACATTCCTAGAGCCTTAAATGAGTTTCTTAAGATGACATTACTTTTTCATTCCATTACTATATATTATAATTTAGGCTATGTGGTAGAAAAGGAATTAGAAAACTATACTAAGTCCAGTAAGGCTGACATTACTATCATATCACAACGGAAGTACAGTGTTAGGACCTTCAAGACTCATAGAGCTCTTGCAGGTGACATTATTATTTTACATTATTACATAATATTTTACATTATTATGTAAAAAACCATTAACAGGCATCTCCGACATCCATAACATTCTGCTTCCACTTTCAAGTTCAAGAGTCAAAAATCTAAGCCTTTTTATTAATTGGGTGTGTTTCTTAGGAAGGAAGAAAGAGGATGTGGAAGGTGATGTTGGAAAAATATGTATATTGGCTCCCAGTCCATATTTTTTGCATTTTTAAAAAGTGCTACTGATGAATTCCCACATCTACTTGACTATGCTGCCTGCACAAGATGCAGATAAAGGAAGACATTTATTCTGGCTGATAGTCACATATATTAACAAAATCCAGTTCTGGAAAAAAGAAGTTACTAGTATAAAGTATTGTTTATAAAATGGTTTCTTGTCCTAGCAGAACAAATTGCAGTATTGAAATGATTAGTCCAGCTTTCTTTGAGATTTTATGCTGTCTCAGTATCAAGATGTTCTCTAATGCCAGTAATATATAAGCATAAAAGACCTCATTTGAAGATCTCAGTAGTTTTAGAAACAAAGGTACATAGTAGCTTCCTTCCTGCAGAGACATGTGATGGCATGTATGACTGATTGTATTGTAGTTATCTTCTTTTTCCTCTTCATCTCATGTTGTATATCTTGGCATATTAGTCTGTCCTGTGTCAGCTTCCTGTAGGTGAGATTAACCTCTACTTTGCAATGTCAAGATGGGCATGTGACTTACTTCGGCTTACAAAAATGAAACAGAAGTGGGGAAAGGCTATTTCTAGGGGAAGATTTCTATCCCATTGTCTCTGTCTAAGAGCTAAGTTCTTTTCCCTTAGCTATAAAAATAGCATATCTCCAGAGGGAATCTTCTTTCAACTTATATACTGGAAGAATATTGCATGTGAAATAGAGACAAAACTCAAACACAGCAAGAATTAAGCTAATATTAGAATATGATATTAAGATATTAGTTTCTTACTATTCTTGTATAACTTTATGATAGTTGACTACAGCACATGAGAATTTAAGAAATACTAAAAAAGTACTAAACAAATAGATAACACTTCCTATTTGATGTTATTACATTTTTTTAAATAAATAAGCATTATCTATGTGATCACTTGAGGGGTTAACTTTTTATATAAATGTGTTTAATCACTCTAGAGCACTGTATCTAATATCCACAAACATTATCCAGACTATGTGATTGAGATGAGGAAGAACAATATATCTAGATTTCTCACTTCTCTTTTCCTCTTCTCCTTTTTCTAGTGAGAATTCTCATCCTTTCTCCAAACTCTCCTATTAATAAAGGAAGAATGAGACATTGTGGATATCAAGCAAAAGGCTTCAAAGCCAGAATTTTATTCTTTCCTTTTGGAAGAGCTGGGGTATTGCTTTTATGAAATATTGCACCTTTTAGGCAAACAAATGAGTCATAAGAAAGTAGGAGCCTTATGGAGTGAGGCTGATTTTAGCTGGAAGGACTTTTTGCCAGACGGAGAAGATGTACATAATTTTTTCTTGGAGCAGAATTTGGACTTTATAGAGACTGACAGTTCCTATTCCTCTGAAGCACTTTCAAAGAAAGACCTCTCTGCTTAACAGTTATATCAGTGGCTTGAGAAACTCATCATTGAGGACAAAGCAAATGATAAGCAGATCTTTGACTGGGTAGAGGCTAATCTAGATGAAAACCAGATGAGTTCCCCCACCTTCCTTAGAACTTTAATGACAGCTGTTTGTAAAGCTGCTATTATAGCCAACTCTTCTACCTTTAAAGTGGATACTGTTTTATCAAGCAGAGAGTGCCGATCTTACTCAAGTACCTGGACTCAGATGCAGAGAAGGAACTTCAAGCTCTTTATGCACTACAAGCATCAATAGTAAAACTTGATCAACCTACCAATTTGCTACAGATGTTTTTTGATTGCCTGTATGACTAGGAGGTCATCTCAGAGGATGTCTTCTACAAATGGGAGAGCAGCAAGGACCATGCAGAGCAAAATGGAAAGGGCATAGCCCTCAAATCTGTCACAGCATTTTTCACATGGCTGCGGGAAGCAGAATAGGAGTCTGAGGATAACTAAAACTTCAAATATACAAAACGAAAAAAAAAACAATTTAAATATATTTTTTAAAAAAAGCTTCACGTCTTCGCCAATTACGGTGCAGCAAGGCCAATTCTCGCAGGAACCCCATGTATGCACGAGTGGGAGAGAGGAAAGAGAAAGGTGACCATGGGGGAAAAACGTACTGGAAACACGTAACTTCAAACCTGAGGGCGAGAGTGAAAACCAAAATACATGTACTATTTATAGAAAATATTTTCTGTTTTATTCTTTTATTTTTAATTGAAAGGCTCATACTTAAAAAAAAAAAACTTTAGCAAAATAAAAAAACCAAAATACAAAAAAAAGAAAAAAAAGTTGAGAACTTTTAATTTATTTTAAGGACTGCAAATGCCCGTGTATAATTTTTTATTTGCAGTTTCTGTGAACAACTTGTATAAAAGAGAAGCAGAGAAATAAATTGCCCTCCCCTTCAGATGCACCTCACGTTTATTTTAAGGCATTTGTAGTTAATCCAGATTTAAGAAGGTTTCGGGTGAACAAGGTAAAAAAATCTTTTTTGTTGTTTTTTTGTTTGTTTGTTTGTTTTCTGGCATCAAATCTTTCTTGCCTGCCTTTCAGCTTGCTTCAGAAAATTAAATCACAATAGTAAAACATTCATAACTTTGGAACAGAAGTAAATGCTTTGGACCAGAAAACTCCAAGAATTGTTAAAAAAAAAAAAAGTGTTACCCCAGAAAAAGTATTCTTAATACTTTTGAACTCTTTAGAAAAACATTAAGGCTTGTAAATAATAGAACAATTTTTTTTAAAAAAAAGGAAGAAAGAAATTGACTCAGTACTATTTCTTTTCACTTTCAAAATATAAAGAATAAAATAAAGGCAAACATTGCAATTTAAAAAAAAGAAATAGATGAAGTAAATCAGAGTAGCTCAAGGAAGAAGAAAAACATGATTTTTTCCCCTTTCTGGTTTCAACAATAGAGACTGAACACAACTCTAAATGTATAATAAACCATTTGCTTTGGCTAAATTTTAAAAATGTAGTGTTTTTAAATTAATATTTTTAAAAATTAAAAAATTTAAAACATATAGTAATTTGTTGTTTGCTTTTGGTAGGCATGGATTAAGACTGCATTAACATTGTGTGAGTTGAAAGGCTAAATTTTATCTGAATCTAAACAAAATGAAAATTATGTAATGTTAAGATAAATAACTTTTAGGTACATTTTCAACATAACATACATACAGGGACATTTTTTTCTTCTTTTCCTCTCCACACTTCAATAAGCAGCTCATGTAATTCAAAGAGCTGTGTTTCTTTCAGAAATAGATTAGACATAAAAAGTTAGAAGAAGAGAACCAGGATTGGTGGTGCATTCTTTAAAAATAGCAGTCAAATAACTATTAACCATAATTCCAAAATAACAATCAAATGCTCTTGAAAAGAGAAGATTGTAAGCAGAATATACAAAAAGTGATAGTGCCAGAACTGCTTCAGGAGCTGCTGTCTGACATTTAAGATTTCTAGTACATGACAATGTTTTAATCAGGATTAAATGCTTTCAGGAACTAAATTTTTTCAAAATTTGTTCAAAATTAATGAAAAGATAACTGGTTATAGTAGAAAGAATGCTTACACACTCATTCTGGTAGGCAATAAAATACCTTCCAAAAATATCTATAGTCCCAAAATATCTAATTAATCAAATGTAGATTTATATTTTATATATAAGTTTGTAAAATAATCACCTTTCATAACAGAAGGAACACAAATTTGAATAATTATCAGATGCGGAAAGTATACTCAAAAGTCCCAGCTGTAGTTCGAGAGGGACATCATTAGGCAAGAACCATCAGAAAGATGTAAAGATGCTACATTAGAAGATAAAGGAAAAGACAACAATCCCGATTCTGAAGTTTCTGGAAAGCGGAACAAGAAGTACATGCCTTTTCCACTAGAATCATCTGAAAAATATTTTAGCTCTGTAGGGGGCTCAATTTTAATCTAGTGAGACTTCTTTTAGATTTCTGTTCTTTAGAAGTGTAAAATGATAAATATATATTATTCAAGCCAATTAACTTGTAGAAATATTTTACAGCAGATTTGGTTTAGTAAACTAACTCAACTACAACCTTTTCCTGATGCAACTACAAGGATACCACATGTCCTAGTTTCTGAGAATAAGAAAAAGTTGTCACCAGCTTTGTACACATGTATGATGTACATACTACTAAGGGCCTCGCATTAATGAAGTCTTGAAATTCTAAATATTATTTAAATAAGAATGTCCCGATCTTCATTTTCACATTTGGGGATCACTAAGTATCAAAGTTATGTAGAAGGCTATGGTAAGAATATAGAAATGAAATCTGTCTTCTAATATTATAAAGATGATTTATGTCACTTTGATTTACAGTTTGTAAGGTAATAAAAAATAAGGTAAAACAGAAACAGTAAGTCAATTTTCTATCTTTCCTAACTTTCCAACAGAAATTAGAGAGTCCAGTAAAGATACAACAATCCCAGGATGCTATAAGATGTTATAGGATCACTAGATGGTGAAAAAATTTAAAAAAGTGGGTCCCTTGGACCAATGGGAAACAAAATCTACACCTACAGATTGTGATATAGCTAGAAAATAGTTTCTACTATGCTGCCTTTATATTTTACATTTGTTTACACAGCAACTTTCCTCTCTTAGGAAATGACTCTTTATTAATACTCAAGTGTTTTCAGCTTATAATCCAGTAACAAATAATGCTTCTAAATATAAACAAGCATGATACTAATAGTAACCAAGGCTACTTGCATTGCTATAGCTGATAAATAAGAATAATCTTGGGGAATAGTCAAAAAAATTTTGAACTTTTTCATGCCTTTCCTCTTCTACAACACGAGAAGTCCTAGTCTAGATATGTAAAAGTTTAATAAAGGATTTTTGTATTTTTTATTGTTCACACTAAAGCAAATACACTTTTCCTTTTTGCAAGCCTGACTTTGAACGACTCAGACCCTCACCATTATTTTATAGACAGACGTTTACTGCTTTGGCTTAGGTGTTTTCTTGCCTTTGCGTGTTGCTCTGTATTATTTTGGCAATTTCATTGAAAAACAAGATAAATCTATTTTGCTTATGTTGGATTGTTCAAAGTCAAACTGTCTTCAGTTTTCTGTTCCCTTCTTCACTGCTAATTAAAGTTTAATTACTGCTCTTTAAATGATGACAAAAATGTGATACTTTAACGTATATTCTCATTGAAACTGGTGATTACAGGGGTGTCTGTGATTGTTTTATAATTGTTTTCAAATATTTTCCTTGGCTATTTTCATTATTGCCTTTGTTCCTGTCTTCTAATCAGGAACACAAGGTTACACAAAAGATCTTCCTAAGGAGTAGGATTTTAGGCAGAAAAAAATACATGTACAATTAAACATTTTCATCTCTTAAGAGACTGAAAAGCTCAGAAGACATTTTGTTATTACTGGTATGATTAAGATGACTTGAATGTTTTGGTTCTTAAACTAAGTGAAATGCATGTACAATGTTACACTTGTTCCAAAAAATGATTATGGTTTATTCTTTTCTGCTTCAATGAGATGAAATATCTTACAAGGTTGGAGGGCATATTTATTTCAGGGTAGAAGGGTTAATGTTAGAAAGCCAAGGGAGCACTGCCTATCACATATCAGTTAATTATAGTTATGGCATATGAGTATATAAACATAAAAATATGAATTGAGTGAGAAATGTGTGATTTAAACAATTGATTCAATGACAACTAATACCAGAAAACAATTCTCTACATTTATATAAACTATTATATCTAGTGAGGCTTTAAACTTTTTATAATATATATTTTAACATTTATGCCAAAATATTTGTTTATATGTAACTGTTTATTTTTAGTTTTTGTCCATCACGGAGCTTGAAATCTTGACCTGGACGATGTCTGTCAGGTCTTCAGCTCAAGACTAGTGCTCTGCCACTTGAGCCACAGCCAGTTTTCTGGTGGGTCATTGGAGATAAGAGTCTCACGGACTTTCCTACCTAGGCTGATTTGAAATATGATTCTCACTTGTCAGCCTCCTTAGTAGCTAGGGTTACAAGCATTAGTCATTGGCGCCTATCTACATAATTATTTTTTACAAATTTATGAAGTATGGAATGGTAATCCCATTCATTTATATGTTACTTAATGATGAAGCTACATCATATCCATTAATTTCTGCATGTAACATTTCTTTATAATGAGAATGCTCAAAAACTTATCTTCTGGCTATGATGAAATATCGATTCTTAACTATAATCACTTTGCTTCTTGTAGTATAAAATTAATATATTTACTTTTAATCATGGAAGTCTACTAATTAAAGTTATATAAAACATGAATTGTAAAGTGAAAGTAATTCATAGTTCCATTGCTTGTTTAAAGAAAATGATTATGCATTTTTTAAATTATATTGCTTTGGAATGTGTAATATTCATTGATTTAACTTAAAATTGATAACAATTACATATATCAAGTTGATTTAAACTTGTAATTGAAAATTGCACACTTAACACAAATATACTTCCACTTTCTTCTAACACATAATTAAAATAACAGTATAGGAAAGTTTGGTGTTAGTTATTCATGTGTAGAATCATAGAAAACCAGGAGGCTTAGACCTGAATATTTTAGTTCAATATAGGTCCAAACAGACAAAAATGTGAAAACTTATCTCCAATTATCTAGCAGGAAGCAGAAGGTGAGGATGTGGCTCAAGGAATAGTGTGTCATAAGCCATGAGCAAAAAAATGCAACAAAGACCATTAAACATTGAGTTCAAGCCCTAAAAATGGCATATACACAAAAGACAACAGCAAAAAAATAGTATGAACATCAATAATAAAGACAAAACAGTAGAAAAGAACATGAGAAATGTGTGAACATCTGGAAGTCAGAAATCATTTGACAGAATTTTGATTCATGAGAGGTAAAAGTCACAGTATGATTTGAACAATCTCACTGAAGTCATTTGTGTTGAAACCTGGCTATTGGGTAACATGTGAAAGAGCAGACTGGATTACCTGACATAGCAGACATTGCCTGTGACTATACACCATCCCACTCTGCAAAAATCTAAAATCATGATTGTTATTTTTAAAAGACCCTCATGCTAGAGACTTTTTGGTCCACACAGACTGGGGTCCTTATTTTGAGGCTTTAGACCAGTGATTTTTTTATAACCACTGCTGTTTTACTCCCCTTCCCTGATGCAGCTATACCTTACTAAGCTGGCACCAAGCCACTCCCTAGAATTGGGCAAGAGCATTTGCTGGTGCTCTTCCAATGTCTCTCTGTGGCTCTGGATTGCCAGACTCTTGTAGCTAAGATGGTTACTTTGTTATCCAGGTGGCCTCAAACTGGAGATAAACATGTAATGGATATGTCAACCTGAGTTAGTTTCAAACTATGATCTTCAGATCTGAGCCATTATGCTCAGCCCAGTATTTCCAGTAAGTTACTTAATCTTTCTGACACTCAGGTTCTTCCTGTGTGGAAAGTGAAAAGAATTACGTTGTGCACCTTAGAATCCAGTGGGAGTTATGACTGGGTACAGGAAGTATAAGTGTTCAGGATGTAGAGTCTGACACTCTCATAAAACTATTGGTATTTGTATTGAAATTAATTCCAGGAATTGGAAACAAGGGGGATTTTTCTGTTCTTTTTTATCCTTTTATGGACATTGAAAGAGCCACAGAAATTCAAGGAGAACAGGTAAACAAATGTAGCAGTTGTAGATATTTTATTCATAATGAGCTATACCTCTTGTGGACAGGAACAGGAGGGAAAATCAGAGAGAACAAAGTGATGAGATTGTCAAACAAGAAGGGAACTCATTAGCGACTTATAAGATGGTGATATGTATGTACACTACCTTAACAAAAACCATTTGAAAAATCCAGGTTGATGATTCTCTCTTCCAATTTTTGTAGAGACCCTTAAGACAGGCTCACTTGGAGTTTTTGAAGGTCACATTATATGATAATTAATGTAGAGCCAGAATCTCTTAAGAAATGTTATAAAAAGTATTTCATTCTTAGTACCTCTTTCTCTTTGAGTGGCGATTCTATATGTTGTTGTCAGAGCTAAATTTTTACTTTTTGTTTTTAGTACTTGTCAGGTGTTGAATCCTTCTTAAAGATTTGTGACAAAGTCTGCTACATCTTGGCACCCTGCCCCTAAGTAAAATGGTAATTAATCTTTGAAATTAATGTACTTGAGTATGAGTTTTATTTATTGATTTAATTTTTCGGTGGTGGTGAACTGTGGGCCTGGTTGCCATACCTCAGCAATTCAGCTCAAGATTAGTGCTCTACCACTTGAGCCACAGTACCATTTCTACCTTTTTATGTTTAGGTGGTGCTGAGGAATCAAACCCAGGGTCTCGTGCATTCAAGTAAGCTGTTTACAACTGATCCACCATCTCAGCCCCTATGAGTGGCATGTCTGTGCATGGGTCTATCAAGTAAATCTATTGAGCAAATGAACTCATTTGCCACTAGACATATTCAAAATTATGAATTATCTGATATTTTAATGAATAAAAATGTTATCATTGATACGAGGAAGTGTTTGTCTCCCCATACTAAAAACATGGAGGAGGGTATTTTAAAATAAAACTACAAAAGAAATTTTAAGATCTTGTTGCTAACAAATGTGTCCAGGTGTTATTACATTAAACAGAAAATTCAAAATGGTTTTTCTTCATGAATACAGAGATCAAAGGTGTTATAATTCTTATTCCAAGATGCACATTAAAGGGGAAAAACAGTCAGGAGGTAAAATTTATATTGAATGTTAATAGATAAAAAGTAAAAGAAGATGCTAGATGACAAACTAAAGACAAAGCAATATCAGAGCACTATATGCTCAATATTAAATAAGAAGGTTTAATTGAAAAATTGAGCTGGAATGTGCACATCAGGCAAAAGCAAGAAATCAGAGCCTACCACCTGTCGCGACCGCCTCGACGCGCAAGGATGACGTGACAACAGGTTCTTCTTTCGGGCGGTTTATTCAGGACCTTTTACAACATCTCTCTCCCGCTTCTTCCTGCTTCTTCCTGCTTCTCTTTCCCTCCACCCCCGCGCTCCGGTTATAAGCCTCCTGGATGGCCAATCCCGAAGCGCCACGTGGCATATACCCATAGGGCTTCAAACATGGAAGCAAACTAGGAGCCAAGTCATAGCCATATAAGGAGTTGTTTTTTACAGAGAGCACTTGTCACCGGGAAGACGGAAGGCGGGAGCCAGCGCCATCTTTGGTCGCAGCCGCACCAGCTACAATGTTGCTTTTGTGGCCGCGCCTTACAGCAGCGCCGTCTTTGGGCGCGGCTCCTGCAGCTCTCCACAGCTCCCCCTTTTTTGTTTTATTAAGCAACAGGTAAGAGTAGAGGTTGGGCCTCTGCCTAAAACATTAATGAGAGGACCTTGCACTGGTCTTCGCCTGAGGGGCGCCTTCCCCAGTGATGACCAGGCCCGTCCGATGCCTTTTTTGCAGAGGTGGGATCTTGGGCATCAACCCACTTGCAACCCAACATGCTCTTCTTGGGCTCACGCCAGGGAGTGATTCCCAAGTGCAGTGCATTTGCCTCGCACCCTGAGCTATTCTTTTAACGTGGCAAGCCATGCGTAGGGGGACTGTCCGGCCTCAATGGCAGTGAAGGCCTGGACTACCATAGCCATACTCCTGTGCTGCGAGCTCCTAATCCGGCATATGCACCACAGGCACAGCAAGATCACCAATGCCAGGATACCAATAAGGGAGCCCATTCCCGCCCACTCCTTCAAATGATCCACAGCTGTCAAACTCTCCAGTCCAATTGACTAAAAGATAAGGGCATCGGTCTCGGGAACACGGACAGGATCCTCCATCTCGGCACTGGTCTTACAGGCTGTATCGTTGTGCTGGCGATCAGAAGAATCATCACCACCCCTTGCATCTTGTGCTTCTTCTCCTTGGACCCTCCTAACAAGTCGTTCAGGTACCCAAACCGGATCCTGTTGGTCCTGTGGAAAAACACTAACAGAACCTCGTGCCCATGTTAGCACGGGATCAGGCCCGCGCCAGAGCCCTGTCAAAATATCTTTCCATTTTACCATTCCTTTTGTTAGACCTTGAAACTTGTTATGCCTGTCCGCCGCAGACAGGCCTTGAGCATCCAAATTTTAAAAAATTAATAGTGAATAAAGCAATAGAAAGCCTTTCCTTAGGGGTACGGCCATGGCCAATTCCCCCTTTTTGTTTTTGTAAAGTCTCCTTTAGCGTGCGATGTGCACGTTCTACGATGCCTTGACCTTGAGGGTTATAGGGCAACCCATGAAGAAGTTGAACATCCATTGCTTTTTGGAGAAAAATTGATTTCCTGCATATGCAGGACCATTATCAGTTTTGAGCTGTTTTGGTGTGCCCCAAGCTGCCCACGCCTCTAGGCAGTGGGTAATAACCTGATGTGCCTTTTCTCCAGTCATAGGGGAGGCATATATAATGCCAGAGCATATGTCTACAGAAACGTGTACGAATTTCTGGCATCCAAATTCAGGTACATGAGTAACATCCATTTGCCATATTTTAAGAGGCAAAAGGCCTCGAGGATTAACACCAACACTAGGTAAGTGGTGATAAATTACACAATGAGCGCAATCTAAAACTATTTGTCGGGCATCCGCACGGGAAAGTCGAAATTGTTTTTGTAAAGCTTTTGAGTTAACATGAAAGTTATTATGAAAAGTTTTTGCTCTATCCAAATTTGAACTAAGAAAAATCCAATCTTGACGGGTATAGCAATCAACAATATCATTGCCTTCGCTTAAAGGGCCAGGCAGACCAGTATGGGAGCGAATATGTAAGGGATAGAAAGGGTGTTGTCGTTGCCAAAGCAATCGTTGTAAGCGACAAAACAAATATCCAACAGGAGAGGCCAATAAAACAGGCAGCCTCCAAGACTCTTAAAGCATTTATAACATAAGCAGAGTCTGAAATTAAATTAAAAGGAAAAGGACAGGTTTGAAACACTTTTACAACAATTTGTAGTTCCACTAATTTGGAGCACCGGCTTGAAACTGGTGGTGGACTGGGTCATGGCCTTCCACCATGTACACGCCGCATCCCGTTTTACAGCCATCGGTAAAAATATTGCAAGCTCTAGCAAGGGGATTTAAGGAGGTAACTTTAGGAAAAACTACGGGATGTTCTTTTAGAAAATTTAACAGGGGATGTTTTGGAAAATGGTTATCTATCTGTCTTTTAAAACTACATTGTAAGACTGCCCAATCATCTACAGTAGCACATAATGTTTGTACTTGATGATTAGTATATGGAACAATAATGAAGCATGGAGCATTGCCAA
This sequence comes from Dipodomys spectabilis, assembly GCF_019054845.1. Classification (NCBI taxonomy): domain Eukaryota; kingdom Metazoa; phylum Chordata; class Mammalia; order Rodentia; family Heteromyidae; genus Dipodomys; species Dipodomys spectabilis. The sequence goes on from NW_024871140.1 coordinate 3,417,884, forward strand.
AATATTGGACGCACTGCTGAACCCCCGACAACACCAGACTGGCTACCGCGGCAGGGTAATACTCAATGGATTTTGCCAGAGAAACTTTTGGGTAAATCCAAAGCAATGGGCCATCTTGCCATTAAAGCCCTGAAGGTTGAACACATGTAGGGGGAATACACAAAGTAATTGGCTCACCTTCCTTAACTCTTTTTAAACATGCCTTTTGTAACTCATGCTCTACCTTTCGTAGTGAATCACGTGCCTCATCCGTAAGCTGTCTTGGAGAATCTAATGCAGAGTCTCCTTGTAGCATGTTATATAAGGGCTTAAGTTCATAATTTGGCAGCTTTAAATAACATCGGATCCAATTAATGTCTCCCAATAACTTTTGATAATCATTCAGGGTTTTTAAATGATCCTTCCTCAATTCTACCTCTTGGGGTACAATACGAGATTTATGTATGGTAGCCCCTAAATATTCAACAACAGAGTGTTGTTGTACTTTCTCAGGGGCAATAAACAAGCTTTTAGCATTTAACAGCTTGGTAAGTTCCTCATAAGCTTTGTGTAGTAATTGCTCTGATTTAGAGGCCAACAAAATATCATCCATATAATGAATGCAGCGCACCTTGGGATATTTTTGTCTAAGCGGCTTAAGAGCCTGGGCCACAAATAACTGACACATGGTTGGACTGTTTGCCATGCCCTGGGGAAGTACTACCCATTCGTACCGTTTGTCCGGTTCCTCATGATTACAGGAAGGGAGGGTAAAAGCAAAACGTTCAGTATCCCAGCAAATAATGGAATAGAAAAGAAACAATCCTTTATGTCAATGACTATAACAGGCCAATTTTCAGGTAGGGAAGAAAGAAGCGGTAAGCCCCTCTGAACTGGACCCATAATTTGCATTTGTCCATTGATTGCTCGCAAGTCATGTAGCAATCTCCACTTTCCAGATTTCCTTTTTATTACAAAAATAGGAGTATTCCAAGGAGAAACAGAAGGCTTAAGGTGCCCCAGTTCTGGTGGTACAAGGTGACTGAAGGGAAATGTCACCTATTCTGTGATTGCTTGAACCTCCTCGAAGTCAGATTCCTCAAGGGAATTGAGCTCTGTAAAATCGGGGTATAATTTTGACCTTGGCCTTTTTGCAGTGCCACTAGCAACACTGCCTCTCTCTGATCTTTCTTCCTGCAGTCTCTCTAAAGCTGCTTGCCCAATCTCCACTACCTCGCTGCAGCGCTGATCCTCCAGGCAACTTCTCACTAACCTCCAAATTGGTCTTACCCCACTCTTAAGTGTTCCTTGTTCATAAGCAAAATCTAAGTCCTCTCCCAACTTCTCCCATGAGGCTACCATAAGGCTCCCGGGAGACTACGAACCAAGGAGCTACAATGTTGCATTCATCAAGGAATGTCTGTAAAGTACCCTTCCCTAACTTTAGTCCTTTCGAGCGTAGTAGCTCTTCCAGGGCCAGAAAAATTGGATGAGACGTCGCGGCACCCATCTTAGTTATTTTTTGTTAGTTTCACTTTAGGCCTGTATTTTATTTCTTCCCAGGTTTCCGCTCTCTCTTTTATCTACCGAGATGAGCCCCGTATTACCCCCGCTTTAATCGCGGATTCCCACTTCACCTGGGAACTTACCCCCGCTCTTGTCGCGGATTCCCCTCTTACCTGGGGACTTACCAGTGCACCCCCTGACCGCTGAAAGTTCTGAATCCTGTCGAGCGCCACTTGTCGTGACCGCCTCGACCCGCAAGGATGACGCGACAACAGGTTCTTCTTTCAGGCGGTTTATTCAGGACCTTTTACAACATCTTCTCTCCCGCTTCTTCCTCCTTCTTCCTGATTCTCTTTCCCTCCGCCCCCGCGCTCCGGTTATAAGCCTCCTGGATGACCAATCCCGAAGCGCCATGTGGCATATACCGATAGGGCTGCAAACACGGAAGCAAACTAGGAGCCAAGTCATAGCCATATAAGGAGTTGTTTTTTACAGAGAGCACTCGTCACCGGGAAGACGGAAGGCGGGAGCCAGCGCCATCTTTGGTCGCAGCCACACCAGCTACAATGTTGCTTTTGTGGCCGTGCGTCTTTGGGCGCGGCTCCCACAGCTCTCCACAACCACCAAGAAAGAAATACCATAATGCATATCTCAGAAAAAGGAAAAAAGTTCCTTGTCCTTGATTTCAATGATCAATATCACCGCCCCTACACATGCACACATACACTCACACACACACATACACACTAATGTACGCAATAGCTCAACCTACTCACATCTATTCAACATGAATCAAAGATCTTCCTATAATAATTGGAACTTTAAAAGTTTCTAGTCTTGGACTGGGAAGTTGGCTCAGTGGTAGAGCGCTTGCCTTGCATGCCTGAGGCCCTGGGTTCGATTCCTCAGCACCACATAATCAAAAAAAAAAAGCCGGAAGTGGCGCTGTGGCTCAAGTGGTAGAGTGCTAGCCTTGAGCTGAAGAGCTGAGGGACAGCGCCCAGGCCCAGAGTTCAGGCCCCACAACCGGACCCAAAAAAAAAAAAAAAACATTTCTAGTCTTGTAAATTATTGATAACAGATGCATAAGCAAATATTTTCTGAATAACACTTCGTTATGTAAATGAGAATTTATTATGGTTATATCTACTTAAAATATCTCTGAATATCGAAAGAATTAAACAAGAGACAATACGAATTTGGGACTATATTTCTACCAGCTATTCTGCAAAGGCTTAATAAGAAGTTATGAGATTCAATATTAAATATCAAATTAATACAATTAATACATGTGTAAGTGAAGTGAAAGACAGTGAACAGAGACCTATGCTGCCTCCAATTCTCAGCAGGCTGCACAGTGTGACACTTTCATTCTGCTGTTCCAGGACCACAGTTCTTTTCCCTAGAGCAGTGGCCCTGCTGGGGTTGGGGATGGAGGCTCTGTGGAGAGGGAGGAGGCCACAGGGGAGGCTGAGTTTTGGTTGGGGCTGAGGGCAGTGAGGAGAGGATGGTGGAGAGGCCCTGATGGAGTCTGTGAAGGGAGGAAGAGGCAGTTGGCCAACAGCTCATGCAGCAGCAGCCCTAAAGGCAGATGGATTCTAGGGAGTGTCTGTGAGGTATGGAATTTGGGGTGGATTTGCTAGGGCCTGTTTGCTTGGTGTGGAGAGTAAGAATTCTCGAGTCCCACCCAAACAAATAATGAAAAATGAGATGACCAATGGCTGAAGAATTTCAAGAACAAAGGCAGGGACTTATAGGTAACCTCTAGGGGCAGTGAGGGCAGCAAGGCTGGGCCTGTGGTTCTCATGCCTCTCTTGATGCCCTTGGAAGTGAGAGCCACCTCTTCTGTTGGCTAGGCCTCCCTATTGCCTTGAAGCAGGCACCAGGAATTGTCAGCACAGTCTCAGCATGTCCCAAGGAGGTGGCCTGTTGTGGGTGCTGTAGCTTGGGCAGCTGTTAGGAGGCTATACACAGCAGGGCAGAGGAAGCATGGCTCGTAGGCTCTGCTCAAGCCCAGCTCAGGGGCACTTGGGAAATTTCAGCTCTGGTTCAGGACCAGACACTGCTCCCCAGACAAGTAGGGCCTCTGGGGACCTGTGCAGTGGCTGCCACGTGTGGGTGGTGAACCTCCTTAGAATGGTAGAGGAGTCTCAATGGAGAGGTGCATTTGCTTCTGTGCCTCTCCAATCTTCTGGATTCCTGCCATGTCCAACTACAGGAGTCAACTTCTCCAAGCCACTGATAGGCTATCCCGGAGATGCTCACAGGGCTTTCCAGGCTGCTTCACCATGCATGCAGCGCTCACAGGGTGCCATCCTCCAGGCAAAGCATATCCCCATTTCAGCTTGGCCACCCCTGCCTAGAGGACAATGAACTGCATTCTTTACAGAAAGCCATGGGTACACAAGGCCGTTCTGCAGTCAAAGGCATCCTTTCCTTCCTCCTGCTCAGGTGTGGAGCAGCTGTGTAGCCAACTGCAACATCATGTTTGATTATCTAAAAAGAAGAGGAAAAAAGCTTCATTGTCCCAGATACAGCTGCCCCTGGGGTTCTCTGTGTACACTAGTCTTGTCCTTAGATAAGGATCCCTTATAACAATCTTATTGGCTACCGAGTGCAGGCTAAGCAATAAGCAATAATTTGTGGAGGAGAAGGAAAAAAAAAACCAAATCGTTTACATAAGGATACAGGTGGACCCATTGCAACAATGAGATGTACAAGTTCTTATGGAGAAAAACGAACTTAACAATTTTGGTGCGGGGAAGGGGGGAGGAGGATTCGATGGGCGGAGGTGGGGGTAGGATGGGAAGGGATTGGAGAGGGAAACAAAGAGAAGGCTACAATGCTTGAAAAGAAATGTACTCATTATCTTGCCCATGTAATTGTAACCCCTCTGTACAGTATTTTCACAATAAAAAAGTAAAAATAAAAAATTAAAAAGATCTGTAGCTTTAGGTACTTCCTGTCATCCGGTGATGGCTATTGATAGGGGAGTTATGGGCGAATGTTATTGTGACATTTCACGGTTTTTCCAGGAACCTGAGTTCTAACTTTTTTACGATGGGTACTTTCAGTAAAGGTCTTCACAATAGAAACTTTCGGAGTATTCAGAGTCTAAGTCCAGAGTGCCTGTAGTTTGGCAAAGGCCTTTCACTAGGAGTGTGTGTGTGTGTGTGTGTGTGTGTGTGTGTGTGTGTGTTGTGTGAGAGAGTCAGACACAGCTGAGGTTTGTGGTAAAATACTCCTTCAGCATTAAGTTTTGGTATCTATTGTTTGTCCCACCTCCCCAATTTTGAGTTCTAAAGTTGTCCTTCTAAATACTTTTATCCTTTGATCTTCTTGATATTCAGATTCCTAAGGTCTGCTTGTGAAGTCCAACTTTTGCTTCATGAAGGTGATGCCTTTCTTCTAACTCTTATGAAGCCCTGTGCTCTGTTTAAATGCAGTTTGTGCTGTGTTAGTGGTTTTACTTAGCCCAGACTGTGGTGGCCCAGGCTGTGACTGTTAATTCTGAGATTAGTTTAGGCCAATATGAGATACTATACTTTCAGTATATCAGTGAAAGAAGTTCAGCATCTTTATTGAAACAATTTACAGGCTGTAAATACAAACAAAAACATCCAGTAATATAAATGTACAATCTATTGTTTTTAGTTAATTGTGCACCACTGTAATGAAAAAAATCTTTTTATTAACTAAAATGAGTATTTATAATAAGAAAAAATCAAATATTGTAAATCTTAAAAATTGATCAAATACCAAAAGAAAAAGAAAGACACTAATCAAGAATGAATTACAAATGTAAGTGTTTAATAAATAAATGAAATATTTGAGATTCATATCCACATAGCAAATACGAAGGAAAATAAAGAGGAAAGTCAGTGAGATCCTATCTTACACACCAGAAGAGCTATCACCACTCAAATAAATAAACTGCTTGAGAAGTTGAAATAAATCAGGAACTATATTTGTTTTTGTGGCATTGTAAACGAGTGCAACCTATAGGGATATCTTAATGGAAGTTTACACAATACCAAAAAGACAGATATGTTGATGACCTTTACCGCAATTAGATACATATTGAAGGAATATAAATAAACATGAACATCCATGTTAATGGCAGCAATATTCAAAACAACCAAGCTGTGTAATCAACCTAAATGCACCAGAAAAAGGGAATGAAGAAAATGTGCCCTTCATAGCTATAAACATGTTCTGGTATATGAGACGTGAATCTTTCTACTGCATCATTGCTAAATATTTTGAATATATACCTAATAATACTTTCACTAGGTTTTGTGGCATTGTGTTTTTGCTTTAATGAGGAACGTCCATATTGATTTTCAGACCATTTACAATAGGTTGAAGATATCCTATAATGTGTGGATATTAGATCAAAATTTAAATATATCAATGAACACATAGAGGGCCATCATATATGGTTTATAATTTGAAGCAATTTTAAGAGGGCAACAGTTGGGGAAAAAGACGATGTTAGAAAGCTTAACAAATACACAGACATGGAAAAATACAAAAAAAAATGTGCAACTAATTACTGCTAATAGTAAAACATTTTCCTCAAGTTTTAACAATGAAACTATTAAAATAATACTTAATAACATCAAATAAATATGCCATGGAAGAAAATGTACCATAGATATACGTTTCCCCATAATTTGTTTACTCTATAACAAATGGATTAGAACAAAGTGTAATTACATGTCTAAAGATGTTAACTCTTTCAAGTGTCATTGATTGAATCCAGCAAAGGAAAGTAACAGAGAAGTAGAGAGTAAGAACAACCTGGGGTATGGATAAAGACACTCAGTAGAACTTGGTGAGGAAAGAATGTGCTCCGTTTTCCTGATCAAAATAGAGCTAGGACACCTTACTTTTGACAGAACACTTGTAATGTAGAGTAGTGGAGTTAGTAATTTAGGTAGTAATTTATTACTTTTATTCCCTAATCTTATGATGTGATTCCCAAATGATGTGAATGATCCTAGATTTTCCTTTTCTTTTTCTTTTTTTTGGGGGGGTCCGGTCGTGGGGCCTGAACTCTGGGCCTGGGCGCTGTCCTTCAGCTCTTCAGTTCAAGGCTAGCGCTCTACCACTTGAGTCACAGTGCCACTTCTAGCTTTTTTCCTTTTTCTTATGTGGTGCTGAAGAATCGAACCCAGGGCCTCAGGCATGCAAGGCAAGCGCTCTACCACTGAGCAACCTTCCCAGCCCCCTAAACATAGATTTTCTGAGCCCTTTTTTTCACCCAAAGTTTCTAATTCCTCACCCTGCCAATGGTTCTTCTGCTACTCTCATTTCTCCTTGTTTCTGACCTAAACTCCTATAACCTTTTGGTTCATGAGAAAGAGCTGGAGAAATATGAGGATGGCTTGGAGTCTGAGCTAACATCTACTCCAGCTTGGAGGATCTGGTAAAAGACTTCCACCTGGGTCTCAAAATCAGATATTAAGTGACCTCTTTGGAAATGGAGAAACTCACTCCCTCAGGCAGAATCTGTCATTCCTTGACTTTCTCTGAAGAGATTTGATACTAGGGCACAATTCAGAGCTTTCCCATAGTCAGAAGGAACAGGTTGAAAATTAAAAGTGGCCTCATGTCCCAAAGGGCCAGTCAGAAGCCAAGAGATCACACTTTCCTCCTCATCAGGGACCTTCTGGTAGGAATAGAGTCTGAGCAAAGTCTAAGAAGGAGATAAACTGAGACTGGGCCTAAGGAGGAAACAAAAGAATGACTCTCTCTTTGACTACAAGGGAGTTTTGTAGTGAGACATGACAACTTCCTTCATATAAGATAATTCACTAGGCAAGTTATCTCACTGCCACTTTGCAGGAGGTCAGTTTCCCCAAAGGAGAAGTTGTTTAGTGTTGTGACTGCCAGTTTGCTCTCTAGGCTGTTGTCTCTCTCACTCCTTCTCATGTCAGGAATGCATTGCTTCTTTCAGGCACTCAACTACTTGTCCTGACTCCTAGGCAGGAATACTGTAGGCTATTCTTTGACTAATCTCTTGCATTTAAGGTAGAATAGGCCCAGGCTCTGCTCATGCCAAGAGGTAGATGCAAGAGGTAAATATAAGCTCAGATTTGTACAGAACAACAATCATATTGAAAAAAATTAAATTAAATTAATAGTTGAGTAATTTAGGGTTTATACCCACAAAATTTAGGTAATTATTACTAATACATCTAGAATCTTGGATTAGGAAGAGAAAAGTGAAGTAGGTTCAGGATACAATGGAAAAGACACACCATAGCCATAACAGGAGATGAGAGTATGAAGGAACTATTAGCATAGGTCCATTTACTATCTTAGGAGTGACCTTGGATAGGAGGCTTCTAGAAAAATATCTAAAAGAGAGAGACTTGCTGGGCACTGGTGGCTCATACCTGTAATCCTAGCTACCCGGGAGGCTGAGATCTGAGTATTATGATTCAAAGCAAGCCCAGGCAGAAAAAGCCAGAAATGGTACTGTGGTTCAAGTGGTAGAGCACGAGCCTTGAGCTCAGGGACAATGCATAGGCCCTGAGTGCAAGCTTTAAGATCAGCAAAACAACAAGAAACAATAATGATAAAAGAAATTAAAGAAGGACTTAAACATATGCGATGGAATGATGATCATGTGTAACTGTTTACGGAACATAAAAGGAGACAAAATTTGGAGCAAAATGATATCTATTTTTTGCTAATCAAGGATGCAAAGCAAATGCCAAATTCCTCTTCTCAAAAACTTTCAAACTTGGGCTGGGAATGTGGTTCAGTGGTAGAGTCCTTGCCTTGCATGCATGAGGACGTGGGTTCAATTCTTCAGTGCCACATAAGCAGAAAAATACAGAAGTGCTGCTATGGCTCGAGTGGTAGGGCATTAGCCTTGAATTGAAGAGGTGAGGGACAGTGCTCAGGCCCACAGTTCAGGCCCCTTGTCTGGCCTAAATAAAAACAAAAAAATAAAACAAAAGAAAAAACTTCCAAACATCTTTTCTCATAATTGAAGGGAGGCTCCTTTTACAGAAATTCCCCTTATCTAGCTCAAGGTCATCAGAACTTCAGTAGACTTTTCCTGTTGAGATGTAATGCACCTAACTCTACTGAACCTAATCATGGCTAAAAAGTATGGACATCGATACATTTGTTGTATTTTTCCTTATAAATATATAATACTGTCAGTTATTATATATAATATATATTATAATATAGAATATATTATACATTATATATTAAATATATTAAAGCATGTATTATGTATTAACAGACTTCCTAATTTTGGATTTAGGAACAGTCAACATATTGAAAGAAAAATGTTTGAATCTCTGAGATATTTCTCTACAAGAGGACAATACCAGGTTTCATTCTTATTACCCAAAGGGCAACATAGGAAAGCAATGCCCATGGATGTGGGTCTCTGGATTTTGGAAATTGTGATCATATATATATGACCATATATGATATATATATGATCATATATATATATATATGATCATATATATATGAAATATCGTTGAATAATAATCAATAATAGTGAATATGTAAAACTATAACAACAGATAAATAAGTGAACACCTATGTGCACACACTCCCTGTCACATTCATGTATAAGAATTTCTTTTCTATGCTCCTATTCAGCTACACAGAGAGTAAATGAGTTGCCCTTGAATTGTCTTGGAAGTTCTTTATCGGGATACTGTAGCTTCACATCCTTTGTTCCCTAAGTAGCAAGATGTTATGTATTCAATAACAAAACTGTTACAGGCAAAAGTATCCACCCTGACACACAGAGGAACTTGGATTTCAGAAAAGCCACAGATAAGTGGGAGGTACAGCAGTACTTTTCAAAATTGAATAGATTACGTATTTATTAGAAAGCATGTCAGAAAAAAACTTCAGTGCAGGATGATACACTTGAAGAAAACTATAGTTTAAATTACATATAGCAGGTGCTGCAATAGACAATAAATAAGAATAAAAAATATAAATTACATATGACATCAAATTACAAATTTCCAAGGCATTTCCCTACTCTTGAGAACTAGAGTAATTCATATTAAAATAAATAAATGAAAAGACGAATGTTTTATTCCAAATTTCAAAACATACTATATGTTATACAAAGGAAATGCAATAAGCATGCATTTTTCAGTCTAGTAACATCATAAGGTATGAAGAATCTGATTAACTGATTCATAAAAATCAAAACAATGCAGTTAAAACATCTGATATCTCAAGTGTCAACTTAGCAGAATACTTTCAATCTATGGTGTCTATTTTACATATTATCCAGCCCTATCCATCCCACAATGGCGGAAGGCTCTTCCTGAGAAAGTCCAGAGACCCGTCTACTGTGAGTTCTCAATGTAGACCTGTTCCCATTCTCTTTTATTTGGGCATGTGATAGACTGTCTATCTGTTAACTTGCCAAAGGCACAATTTGGACAGGCTTCCAGTAATGATATTTTAGCTCTCAGAAAAAAAGGGAAATTGAAGATAGAGGGAAAATCTACCAGATCCCTGAAAGATTTCTATCATTGTGCTAAACCTTTAGCTTTGTACTGACACTTGAACAAACTGCAGTAATTGCCACTCCAACCACATGTCCAAAAAGTGGCTTTCCAAATATTGGCCTATTTTCACTTTGGTAAATCAAGACACACTATTGTGGCCCCGTTTTACTTAAACTATCAGCTATGGTTGGCCCAAAGGATAGTTGAACTTACTAAATTTTAGGTCATCACACAATCACTTCATAGCCCTTAAACCTTAAAAATACCTACCCATATAAGTCTGCATTGCATACTTATTACTGTTTTTCTTCATTTGTCATGTTTTACATATTTGTGTATCCCAGGGCTTAGCTCTGTAATATTCCTTCTCATGGTTGTTACCACTGATTTCAGTAGTTATTTCTGTATTTTTTCTCCAGCTCTGTTTTCTTTAATTCAAGTCCTTAATAGCATCCTGTCTACTGACAACTCCTAACTACTGATTTTAGCAAACTCAAAAGATCCTAAAGTGAGCTTTGATCTCTATCTACAAACCAATCCCTCATTACTATTTGATTAAGTGATAACTCTTCCAGCTGTCTTGTCAAAATAACTTGGAGTCATTTCAGACTTATATACTTTTTCACACCTCATATTTAATCTATGACCAGGTTTCGACAAATTAACTCACTGTATATTTTAGGAACCATATATATATATATATATATGTATATATATATATATATATATATATGTATATATAGTATATGAGTGCTAGTACTATGACTTAAATTTGGGGCCTAGGTTCTTTCATTTTTCTTTTATTTGGGGGGCGGGGTCTGGTCATGGGGCCTGAACTCTGGGCATGGGTGCTCTCCCTCAGCACTTCAGCTCAAGGCTAGTGCTCTACCATTTGAGCCACAGCTCCACTTCCAACTTTTTTCTTTTTTCTTATGTGGTGCTAAAGAATTGAACCCAGGACCTCATGCATTCAAGGCAAGCGCTCTACCACTGAGCCACCTTCCCAGTCCCTTACTTTTCTTTTTTGCTCAGGCTTTATTTGGTATAAAGATCACCTACAATGTCATTACCCACACACTTTTCATTTAGAAATATGTATATTCTGTAGCAATGTTATTGCCATTAAAACCATAATTAGGAAGATAATGAGGGTTCATCTGCTCCATACATCTTGAAAGGTAATGAGTGTGAAACTTACAGAATATCCTCAGGTATGCCTGGTGGAAACCTGGATTTGAATTATGAGTCTACAGCTGATCAGTATTAGGTACTTGGGAAATTTGTTTGGCCTTGTTGCCTACTTCTGTTTTTAGTAAAATACTTAATTCATTTCCTAACTGGAAGAAATATCATGAGCTCTAAAATTACCCTAATGCAAGTGTAGTGCTTGGAATGGGGCTGCACATTGTGTAGTAGGTCCCAAAGAAGTCAGCTTCCATCAACACAGTCACAGCATCCTTCCTGAAGGCCTTAAGAAATATATACCCAACTGATGTTAATATCTGTGAAAAATTGTCTTTACAAAAAAAGGTCTTTGCTTCATATGAAACAATTAAAGTAATGTTGGGGATCTCCTGTGGCTTTTACTCTGAAGGAGTTTTGCCTAAATTTTACTCTTACTCTATTAGTGGTAGCAGTAGCATTCTTTAGTGCTACCCTTCACTTTTCTAGTTCTGTGTTCCATTTGGAATACTATTGTAACTTAGTTTATAATCTTTGTTATCAGAATAAATAAACTACAACTGCTGAAGTTTTAAATAAAGAGACAATTTTAGGTGTGCATTACATTTTATGTGCTTAATACTTTCCTGAAATTATTCCTTTTAGGTTATATATCCCTAACAAATTACTTTTTTTAAGATTTCTTATATGATTTATAGATTTATTATATGATTCTTATATGATTTCTTAGAGATCCATAAATAAAACATCTCAGAACAGGAAAAGAGTAGGTAAGAAATCATAAAAATAGTGTTATGGTGTCTTAATGGCTAAGTGTAAAGAATATGTTACAAAACAGTTGGAAGATTCATTTGCTCTTTTTTCTATTCTCTCACCCTTCATGGTATAAACTTTCTCACTATGAAGTGCCAAGTCGTCTGGACCTTTCAAGCCTCGTCTCAGTGACAGAAGTGATGGGATTAAGACATGTGCTCCTATGACTGGCTTTTAGGAAGTTCACAATAAAGCAATACCAATACATATAAGGAAACTTTTGTGAGTGATGTGTATTGACTTCCTCAATTGCCAAAATTAAATTCATATGTCAAAACATCAAATTACTTACATTATAATAGATGCGGTTCAACTGGCATCACTAACACTTCCATAAATCAAATACAAACTAAAAGCTCTATATCAAAAAACAACATCTAAGGCAGTGTTGGAAATACAAGAAGAAACACGATAAATCTAATGGAGTGAGATCTTTAACACTGGCAATGAGCAATGATAGCTGAATTTTTAACCAAGCTTGGAAAGTTCAGGTGTTCACTAATGATGTGATTAGAGTTGGGGAGTTGACCTTGGTATTAAGGTTAGAGGTAAAATTCAAAGGCAGCTAAGGTTGCTGCAGTATTATAGCTCGATACAGTGTGACCCTCTCTGATAATGGTAAAGCACAGAGTAGAAGCTAAGTCAGTAAAATGTATAGGAAGGATTTTCCACTGAGAATAATTGCAGGGGGTGATCATCACTCTTGCATTGAAAATGTAGAGCCCATCATTCTACTTTAAACTCTAGAGTATTTATGATCTAAAGGCAATTATAACACACCAATGTGCTGTGAATGCTGAGCAGTTTAGGTGAGTATTACTGAAATATATGTAAAATTTTTAGAGGTATGGAGTGTCCTGACCCTCACACTTCATTCTGTGTTGTTAAGTTTCATGGAGAAATGTTCATAATTATGCAATTCACACTCAGCTAAGTCTGAATCAGGCAACTGAGATAAGACATTAGGATCATCACTCCAGTGACGAGGTTTGTGATCTATGAGATAAATAACATTATTTCACAATGTATATGCGTGTCTGAAAATTTATGCAATACCAAATACCAAGTGTACAAAAGGGACAATTTTCCATCACTTATATTATCAGAAATTAAGATACTCCTGAATAATACTTTCTTGCTAGGTGATCATTGGGTGACTGCTGATATTTGGTACCTTTTGAGGTGCTCCTATACATTTGTGAATATTCTTTGAGGAAATGTTTTTCCATAGTTTATTTTCAGGTGTTCAAAATATCAGTACTGTCACTAACCACAACCATGGACCAGCAAAGATGATGGGATACCTGGCCAAAGAACTGAGAAATCACAGGATGTGACAGGAAAGAAGACAACAGAGGACCCAAAGCCTCATTGCCAGCTTCCGGATCCCCAAATCCTGCTTAACATGCTTTATATTCATTCTACTACAGTGGTGGGGTAATGAGTGGCTACAGGTATGTCCACAAACTAAGGCATCAATCTAGCTTGTGGTTACAACTATTAACATGTGTTATTGTTTGTATACATATTGATCATTGAATCCCTTATTGTTAGGGAGCAGAAGGGAGCAATAGTCATTACAACCATAGCACAAACATCCATCTTGTCTCCAAAGTGTTAAACTTTTAGTGTCCAACAGCTCTAACTTAAATACTTTTGTGGTAATAACGCATACCCCTGTCTTCCCTTAACTGTTTGAACTTTCCAGAGCACAGCTCTCAGCCTTTTGATTGCCTTTTGAGTTGGCTTCCCAATATATCCCTTTCCAGGTATAACAGTTTGACAGTAGAATCCATCACAAGTACTATTACAGATGGGTAATTTTGAAAAGGATTTTTTTTCCTAGGGTAAGTTCACTTTTTAAATTTTATTTTATTTAAAGGTACTGTACAGAGTGGTTACAGTTACATGAGTAATATACATTCCTTGTTGAATATTGTTACTAATTCTATTGTGGCTCTCCTATACTTTCCCACCCCCCATCCCTACCCCTCCACCCCAAAGTTGTAAAGTTCATTTCCAGTATATTATCTTGTGAATATCATTGTTGCAAAATAGGTCACTTCTTTCATCATTATGTTATTTCCCTTTCTTTCTCCAAATCAGATAATGTATATACAAGATGGAAGGTACCAGAATCAAGACAGAAATGTCCAGGGATAAATCAAAGACAAATAAAATAAAATAAGATCTAGATACACTACTTTACCGACATCAAGGCTGATATCTGAAAAAAAAAAGTACTTGTTGTTTCCATGTCTTGGAGTTCATTTCAATTAGCATCATTTTGTAAGGTCAAATGTACATAGCTCTGGAGCCAGCAATCCCATTCATGGGCATTTGTCAAAATTATCTCTAGATAGCTAATGAATGAAGAATGGAATTAAAAATAGCAGACAAAAACAAATCAACATGCAAGTATTATGATTTTATAATTCTAATATGAAAGAACTGAAGCTTTTGTTTCATGAAGAAGAAAGTTTAGCCTGTAATTTCAATGCAAGGCATCAGTTGTAATGAGTCTGAAGTCTTTTCCTCCAATATATCCAAGAGTACTATACTCATCCTCTGAAGAGTAAATAAGTAATTATTTTAATTAGCTTTGCTTAATATTAATTTATTTGAAGAAAATAAGTTAAAATATATTGTCTCAGGCTGGGAAGGTGGCTTCTGTACCACATAAGCAAAGAGAAAAAATCCGGAAGTGACGCTGTGGCTCAAGTGGTAGAGAACTAAACTTGAGCTGAAGAGCTGAAGGACAGTGCCCATGCCCATAACCCACGACCGGATTCCAAAAAATAAAACACTAAAACTACCAGCACAAGTATGTTTTTTGCAGCATTATTACCATATCTAAGATAGATATGGAATCAGTCCAGATGCCCCTGGATTGAGTGGGGGGGAGGGAGGACGGGAAGGGATGGGAAGGGTAAACAAAGGAGGAGGCTACAATGCTTGATAAGAAATGTACTCAATATCTTGCCCATGTAATTGTAACCCCTCTGTACAGTATTTTCACAATAAAAAAAATAGATGAATGGATCAGGAAAATGTAGTATATATACACAATAGAATCTCATGCTTCTATCAGAAAGAATGACACAGCCCCTTTCATAAGAAAATGGAGAGAGGGGGACCAAGATGGTGATGGGGAATTGCCACAGCTCTCCCCAACCAAAAAGAGAGTTCGAGTTCCAATGCTTAATCTTCCCAAGAGGCTGACAACAACAAAAAGATGAATACTCAGAGAAAAACAGGAGGAGGAAAATAACAAAAAAAAGAGAGAGGGAAAGAATTTCAGAACAGAAAAGAGTGAAGACCCTTCCCCAACCTTCACTGGCCATAGGGCAGCATGCCAAGCCTCAGCCAGCCAGCCCGGTGGGGGCTGCCGGAATCCCAAAGTCATAGGGGGCTGCCTGCAGATCACCCGTGCAGAAGCCGCCTGAGGTACTGGTTTACAGACCCGTTGATCGCCACAAACAGAGAAACCTACCAGCTAGGAGTCTCCACGAAGATCCCAACCACACTCCTCACACTCCATCTGAGCAGAGGGGCTCCATCCCACTAAAGCCACCTGTCACCACAACAGCCCGCCTGGTGCGGGCTGCCTGAGTCCCAGAGACAAAGGTAGCTAACTGCAGATAGCGCAGAAGCCGCCTAAGGTACTGGTGTCAGACCCACCGATTGCAACGACTGGGTGGGGGCCACCGGGGTCCCAGAGACACAGGGGGCTGCCTGCAGATCACCCGCACAGAAGCAGCCTGAGGTACTAGTGTCAGACCCGCCAATTGCAACAACGACCTGGTGGGGCTGCTGGGGCCCAGAGACACAGGGAACTGCCTACAGATAACTCACGCAGAAGCCGCCTGAGGTATCAGTGTCAGTCCCACGAAATGGATAAACCCCCGATGATGGGAGCCCCCAGAGCTACATGGGAGGCCCACAGAACAGCAAAGCAAAGGACCTACAAGGAACTGGTAATGATACAGAGAGTGAAAATCCCAGTGCTCAGAACCTGTACGGAGGCCCAGCCCCCACCCCTCGCCTGCCCTGTGGACACTTCAAGAAAAGCAGAGAAAGAAGAGAATCACACAGAGCCACCACTGCCCAGCCCAGCCTGCAACCACTGCAACTGAACTTGGATTGCAACAGCAACTGATGACCTACACCACACAGAAACAACCAGCTCCAGGTTGAGTGCCCCACAGGGGACAGTGTATCTCTCAAAGGAGATCAGAGCGGGAGGGAATCCCCAGACCCTGACAAAGACTCCGTACCCTTCACCCGGACTACAGGACCCACAAAAACTGGGAAATGTTTGAGAACTCCACCAGCCCATGGAGCTGGCCAGACTAGAGCAAGAGTGCCGCTGGAAGGGAGTTTAAATGCCCAAGCCAAGAACAGCGCACCTGGGTCAAGACAACCCACAGTAGAAGAAATTTGAACTGTGTACCCCAGGCTGTATAACCTAGGTGGTATACACAGCATCACAGGCCCATTCCGCATGCGCCAGGCGGGGGGCCGGCACCAAGCCTGGGGATCCGGCGCCTGAACAACACAATCAAATCTTCCCAACTGAAGTCAAAAGCTGAGCAAATGCCTCAGCAGACGGAAAATAACAGGGAACTGCACCCACTGGGAAGCAAACCTGTGATAACAAAAGACCTGGAGGCTCAGGATAAGAGAAGCCCAAACCCCACCAAAACCCGACCCATATATTCTAGGCTGGGAATTGGGCAACACAGGCTGCCAGCACCTGATAGTAGGTGGGAGCTCAGGCTGGTAAGGTGGCTCAGCGGTAGAGTGATAGTCTTGGGTGCATGAGGCCTTGGATCTGATTCCTCAGCATCACATAAGCAGAAAGGGTCAGAAGTGGTGCTGTGGCTCAAATGGTAGGGTGCCAGGCTTGAGCTTAAGAGCTGAAGGACAGCACCCAAACCTAGAGTTCAAGCCCACAACAGGCAAAATATAAATAAATAAATAATAATCAGGAGCCCATAGCAGACTCCAGCATCTGGGAGATTGCATCCAGAGCATCCGATCTTGCCAAGAGCACCCGTATGAGCAAACATGAGCAATCTAGGTTGCTCAGCCCTTCCAAAGGCAGGAATTGCCAACGATCTACAGCAGAGAGCCGAGAATCCTATGTAGGTCCGACCATCAGCTGGAGGTAGGCCCCCAACAGAACCCAGATCAGGCATAGACTCTCTGTACCAATACAGAATCAGCAACCAAGCAAAGACAGACACACCAAAATAAAATTGCAGATTAGTCTCCAAAAATCCCTGAACTCCCATGCGAAAATCACAGAGAAAAATTACATGGTTTGTAACCACCCAGAATAGCAAGCTATCCTCAATAGCCAGCAGCCATGCAGGGGAGAGCCCCAGTGGGAGCAAAGCAGGAATGGAAGACAAAACTACATCCAAGGGATGCTGGAGGCAATGACTCAAGAAATAAAGCGAGAAATAGACCAGAAATTGAAAGAACACAAGGATGAACTATCAAAAGAGATACAGGATATCAAACAGGAGATGCATGCACAACTAGAGGCAGCAGAAACCTTAGTAAGAAATTAGATAAATGCCAAATTAGAGGCAGGGCATACTTCATTAAGAGGTGAGATCAGTACTTTAAGAACCAACATCGAATCCATAAAAGAGTCTATGTCCTCCATGCTAACCACAATAGAAGCCATGGTCAACAGAGTGAATGAAATGGAATGTAGAGTGTCACATACAGAAGACAGAATACACCAACTGGACCAAAAAGTGACAGATATGGAAAAATCACTCAAATTAAGCCAAAGGGAAATTCAAGAGCAAGCAGATAATGCCAAGAAATTTAACCTTCGTATAATTGGACTGGACGAAGGTGAGGAATTTCAGAGCAAGGGAATGCAACACTTACTCGACATGATAATCGGTGAAAAATTTCCCCATCTTAAAAAAGAACATCTTACCTACATAACAGAAGCATATAGAACACCCAACAGGCAAGATCCCAGGAGAAACACTTCTAGGCACATAATAGTAACAATGATGGATCTGAATAATAAGGAAACAATCCTGCATGCAGCAAAAATGAAGAAGGAGCAATACTACAATGGGAAAAAAATTAGAATCACTACAGACCTCTGCACGCAAACACTGAATGCAAGAAAGGCCTGGGAAAGTACATACAAGCCCTGAGAGCCAAAAACTGCCAACCCAGACTGATATACCCAGCAAAGCTAGCATTCACATTCGATGGAGAACTGAAAATTTTTAATAGCAAAGAAAAACTAAATGAATACATA
Organism: Dipodomys spectabilis; assembly: GCF_019054845.1. Classification (NCBI taxonomy): domain Eukaryota; kingdom Metazoa; phylum Chordata; class Mammalia; order Rodentia; family Heteromyidae; genus Dipodomys; species Dipodomys spectabilis. The sequence continues at coordinate 3,436,175 of NW_024871140.1, forward strand.
AACATTAAGCCAGCATTACAAAGAATACTAAGAGGGGTGATACAATCTGAAGAAAGCAACCAGGAACTGCACCCAGACAGACTTTAATCAAAGTCAAACTGAGCCAGCACAGGAGGAAAGGAAAGAAGAAAAACTTAGGGAAATGGAATGACAGGGACAACAGTGCATCTCTCTATACTTTCTCTTAATATTAATTCGCCAATCAAAGAAAAAGAACTGCAGACTGGATCAGAAAACATGACCTACCCATCTGTTGCCTTCAGGAGACCCACCTCTCAGCCAAACATACAAACAAATTCAGAGTAAAGGGTTGGAAAAGAATCTACCAATCAAATGCCCCCAGTAAGAAAGCAGGTGTAGCTATCCTGATATCTGACAAAATAAACTTTCCATTAAAATCAGTACAGAAAGACAAGGACAGACACTACATATTAATACAGGGAACAATCCAAGAGGAGGATATTACCATCCTCAACTTATATGCCCCAAATATTGGTGCAAACAGATATGTTCAACAAATACTCTCAAACTTACAGAATAAATAAATCCCAATATGATAATACTAGGAGACTTTAACACACCACTCTCACCAAAGGACAGGTCTACCAACCAGAGGATTGGCAAAGAAGCTACCAAATTAAGTGAGGTCATACTTCAAGCAGAATTAACTGAGATCTACCGAGTATTTCACCCTGAAACAACAGAGTACACATTCTTCTCAGCAGCTCATGGAACTTCCTCCAAAATAGACCATATCATAGTTCATACAAGGAAATTAAGTAAATGCAAAAGGATCGCCATAATCCCCTGTATCCTATCTGACTACTGTGGAATCAAGCTAGTTCTCAATAAATGTAATCCAACACATCAACAGAGCCAAGGTCAAGAATCACATGATTTTCGCCAAAGATGCAGAAAAGGCCTTTGATAAAATTCAACATTCGTTCATGCTAAAAGCTCTGGAGAAAATAAGAATAGAAGGAACATTTCTTAAAACAATAAAAGCCATTTATGACCGACCAATAGCCAGTATTATACTTAATGGGAAAAGCTACAACCAATTCTCCTAAAATCAGGAACAAGTCAAGGATGCTCACTGTCTCCACTCCTCTTCAATATAGTCCTGGAACCCTTAGCCAGGGCAATAAGGCAAGAAAAAGACATGAAAGTGATCCGCGTAGGGAAGAAGTTGTTAAACTATCACTTTTTGAAGACGATATACTATACCTTCATGATCCCAAAAACTCCATCCCCAGACTCTTAGAAATCATAAATCACTTCGGCAAAGTAGCAGGATACAAAATAAACCCACGAAAATCAGTTGCCTTTCTGTACACTGACAATGTACAAGAAGAGGGGGAAATAAAGGAAGCAACCCCATGCACAATAACCTGCCAAAAAATAAAATATTTAGGAATTAACTTAAACAAAGACGTAAAGGAACTACTTAATGAAAACTACAAAAAGTTAAAGAAAGAAATTGCAGAAGACACTAGGAAATGGAAAGACCTCCCATGCTCTTGTATAGGTCGACTTAACATAATGAAGATGGTAATACTGCCAAAATTAATATAAAAATTCAATGCAATTCCTATTAAAATCCCAATGATGTACATCACTGAAATACAGAAAACCATCCAAAAATTCATATGGAACAAGTTCAAACTCTACTACAGTGCTATAATAACAAAGACAGCATGGTACTGGCACAAAAACAGACCCGAAAACCAATGGAACAGAATAGAAGATCCAGACAGAAATCCACAAGCCTACAGTCAGCTTATATTGGACAAAGGGGCCAAAGACATACAATGGAAGAAACACAGCCTCTTCAACCACTGGTGTTGGGAAAACTGGACGGCCACATGCAAAAAACTAAAAGTGGACCCCAGCCTATGATCATGTACCAACATCAACTCAAAATGGATTAAAGACCTTAGCATTAAACCTGAATCTCTGAAACTACTGCAGGACAGAGTAGGAGAGACACTTGAACTAATAGGCACAGGACGGAACTTCCTGAACAGAGTCCCAGGGTCACAACAAATTGGAGAGAAACTCGACAAGTGAGACTATCTTAAAATAAAAAAACTTCTGCACAGCTGAATCTATTGCAACCAAGTTAGAAAGACAACCAACTATTTGGGAAAAAATATTTACCTGCACTATATCAGACAAGGGGTTAACATCCAGTATATACAGGGAACTCAAGAAACTAATCCCTCCCAAACCCAACAAACCAATTACTAAATGGGCAAGGTAACTAAAGAGGGACTTCTCAGATGAAGAAATAAAAATAGCAAAGAAATACATGAGGAAATGTTCATCATCACTGGTGGTGAAGGAAATGCAAATAAAGACAACCCTGAGATACCACCTTACCCCAGTCAGAATGTCTCACATCCACAAATCAGCCAACGACAAATACTAGAAGGGATGTGGAGAAAGAGGAACCCTATTACACTGCTGGTGGGAATGTACACTTGTACCACCACTTTGGAAAGCAGTCTGCAGGGTCCTTAGAAAGCTAAAGATTGCCCTCCCTTACGAGCCAGTCATACCACTTCTAGGCATCTACCCTGAAAACAGGAACCAATATACAAGGACACGTGCACCTCCATGTATATTGCAGCACTGTTCATAATAGCTAGGATATGGAAAAAACCCAGATGCCCCACCACAGATGAATGGATCCAAAAATTGTGGTATCTATACACAATGGAATATTATGCAGCCATTAGAAATGACAAAATATTGGCATTTGCAGGGAAATGGATGGAGCTAGAAGGAATCCTGTTGAGCGAGGTAAGCCAAGAGCATAGAGACAAACGGTACATGGTCTACCTGATAAGTGGATGATAAATCCAAAATGTTAGGTGAGACCACAAAATTAACAGGACTTAAGAAACAAAGAACTCCCACTCATCTGGTCGAACACTACTAAATATCCCATGCTATTGATCACATGTATGGTGTATATGTGTACACCCTTATATATTATAGATTGTGATAGAAAATTTGCTCCAGGAAAGATAGAATGAACTTGTGACTTTAAATGAGCATTATTATTCCCCAATACTGTGAAATTTGGGAAATTATGTAATCACTTAATCACAATTAAAAAAAAAAAACCTCGGGGAAGGTAGGGAGGTAAGGGATGGTAGACGGAAAACAATGGAGGGGGTAACAATGCTCAATAGAAGTGTACTCATTACCTTGCTCATGTAACTGTAACCCTCTGTATTGTATCTTTACAATAAAAAAAAATTAAAAAAAAAAGAAATCGAGAGACTTGGAAAAAAATCATTATGTGAAGGAAGCCAGACTCAAAGAAACATAGACTATATGGTTTCCCTCACTTTTATTAATTAATATTTGCTTAGGATAGTCCTGGCAGATAGGTTCGTTTTTTACACTCTTAATATTCGCTCTATGTGTGTGTGTGTGTGTGTGTGTGTGTGTGTGTGTGTGTGTGTGTGTGTGTGTGCAGTAATGAAACTCGACTTGGAGCCTCAAAATCTCGCTTGTTTTTTTCACTCATGACTGACTGAATCTGTACTATTTTAACCAAGGTTTCACTCTGTGTTTGATTGAACCATTGAAAATAAATGTCTCGTGGATTGCTACCCCAGCCATTTGTGAACCAAGGTCTTCCAATCTCAACCTCATGAGATGAGATACTGGCATCTAGTTCTATTGCCAAGTATCATTTGTTTTGTTTTGTTTTGTTTTTGTTGTTTTGTGCGTCCAAAATCTGTATGGAAAACAAATCATTTATAATCAGGACTATTCACATAAAATTTGTGTTGTTTAACTATTACCTTAATAATGTAATCTTTTTGCATCCACATTATGTGATTTGAATTCTATTGTTTCAGTCAAGTCACTTACATATAATTTGAATCTTCTTGTCTTGGTTTTATAGGGTGTTAGGTGTTTAAAAACAAAATTTATTAAGGTTTAACTCTGCAGTACTGAAGCAAGACCTTTATGATTATTCAATGTCCTGTAAATCATAAGTTTATCACTACTTGAGGCACCATATGAGCACAAATAGTTTCCTATAATACCCACACATATTTTAGACCTCAATGCTATGCAATGCACATTTCTGCCAACTATGAAAGTGCATCCTTTTTAATTCTCCATGGATTTTCACTGTTCTTCTCTCTACTCTCCAGTGCTAAGTCCTGTGAAGGTCATGTTGATTTTCTCCCCTGTTACATTCATCATTGCATCTTGGGAACTTCTGGTATGCATTACTGTACTTCTGTCCATTCGGCTTGTACCCCTCTCACCTCGAAGTGCTAAAAATTGGGGATATTTGCTTTACTCTTTATCTCAGACATCTATCTTTACTTTCTAGAAATATATTCATTAAATTCCTTCTGTAAAGTCTAATGTCTTGAAAATTATTACTGCATTTTCATGGCTTTGTTATTGGCATAAGGGAAGAACATAGATCAGTACTATAACTTAGGTAAAACATTATTGCAATCATGCTTCAATAGATGTTGTTCATTGGATAATGTTTACTTCAAGGTCTGCCTGCCTGCTTCCTTTTCACTGTTTTGTTTATTTTTCAATGTAGTCTTTTCTTCTGGAAAATATTATGGGCCTAGTGAAGATCAATTCCTACTGTAATTAGTCATTAATTTTATTCCAACCTCATTTCACAGATCCTTTTGAGTTTCTTCAGGGTCTGTGTAGTGCTTCACATTTTTAGATATGTTTTAACATCGATCCAATGATGAAGACACATTCCTTAAGTGACCATTTTGATGACTGAAAAGAAACCATGCTGCAATCTCACTATATGGCAATTTTCTGGTTTTAAATTCTTTTAGATTAAAATTGATGCTGGACAACAAATATTCTATGTACAATTTTATATTTTCCTAATTATTTTAGTATACTTCCGAATATTATATAAAGTTAAAACATTATCACTTACTTAGTTTTAGGATTTCTAAAACGTACAGAGTAAAAGTTCTATTCATTCACAGTTTTAAGATAATAGAGTGTTCATTATGATCAAGTGAGATATTTTAAAATTTTTATTTGTCGTCCTTAAAGGTTGTGCTGGGGAATCAATTCCAGTGCTTCATGTGTCTTAGTCTACTGTGGGCCTCTGAGCCTGATGTGATCTGTGGTTTTATTTTCAACTGGAATAAAGAAAAAATTCACTAGGAAGGAATTATTACTTGCTTACTTTCTCCAATATCTCTCGCATACATAAAAGTAATATAATTCTACACCGACTGAAAATAGTGTTCCTATTAGAGTAATTGTTTATTTTTTGTAGCCCCACTCTTCACTGTCTTGTCCCTTTCCTATCTCCCATTCTCATAAAACTTAACTGGATCCACTGGAAATCCACTTCTAGTCAGCCTCGTCCTTAAAAATTCAACCTTAACTAACCTACCCCCTGGTAGTCCTGCTATAAACATTCAAAGGCCTGACTGAAACCAGAATCTTTCCTGAAAGTCCTCCTCTGCTATAGGGAAAGCCTTCTTCCACTCCACCCCTTCCTCGAATCCCTGCTCTGCACCACCAGAAACCAGGCCACATCCATATCTCCTCCTATGATCTGCCTTGCTGCACCAAGAACCCTGTCTACATCAGGCTCCTCCCTCTAATCCTAACTTCATCCACCAGATACTCCGTCCGTAACTATTCTATTCCCTCATAGTCCCATTGCTCCCATATTCCATTCCCTCCAAGCTCCTCCAGTCCCATTCATATCCCACTCCCAACCATACTTCTCCCTTGACCCCTCCTGTTTTCATCAGAAACTCCATCCATAACTAGTCTACTTCTAATTGGCCTAAAGTCTCAAACTCAGCCCTGAACCTACCTCTTCCCACAAAGCCCACAAAGGGTTTTTGCTACACCAAAAACCCTCTACCTCTCTATAACTGACTTTGTAGCCCCGGCTTGGTTGACCAGAAACTTCTCACACTGCCCATCTCCTGCCTGGAAAGCCAGCCCTGCTATACCACAGGCCTCTCTACCTCCCATATCTACTCTCTCAATGGCTACATTGTTCCCTAGATGAATCCTCCCCTCATTGGATCCTCCCGCAGACCCACACCCTACTCAACCAGTTATCCTGCCCATAATTACCCTACAACTTTGTAGACCTTCCACTCCTTCTCAAAGTCCCTCTTCCAATTAACCCCATGGCTCCAAGCCCTGACCTGCTCTAGAAAACCCCCACTAGACAACCCCTACCACACTATCCCATCTCTCGACATCCACATTGCTCCACTGCAAACCACTGCATCTGTTTGACTCCCTCTGGAAGCCTTACCAGGCTCAACTTTAAATCCCTGTCCCTTCATAGTCCCTTTTTGAAGGTTGCCTTGCCCCACTGGAAACCCTGTCCAAAGTCTAATGTCCTGCCTTGCAACACTGAAATCCCCACCCAAACTTACTCCTCTTTTCGAAGTGGTAACTGGCTACACCAGAAACCCTGTACTAACTAGTCTAGTCCGCTGGATACTATCCCAGCTCTCACAAAGCTCTGGTCCTGAAAAATTCCTCCATATATTGTTACTACATTCTGCTCTGCCAGAAACCCCACCTCCCCCCTAACACCCGTCCCAAAAGCCTGCCATTCTCCACCAGAAACCCCACCCCTTACTAGCCCACTTCTTCCTAGCACCAGTCTGCCCTCTCACAGTCCCTGAAAAGCCTCTCCCTCATAGCTCCGCATTCCTGCACCAGAATCCCCAGCTTTTGTCGGTCTCTTGCCTTCATTCTCTTCCCTGTCTTATGGGAAACTTCACCCTACGTATCCCACCAGGGCTTACAGTGCTACACCACAACCACTCCTCTAAGTAACTTCCTCCATTGTAGCCTTGTTCTTCCTTTTCAAAGCTCTGCCCCAAACAGCCTCTTCCCCAGTGACCTTACCTTCTTCCACTGAAAACCCATCCGCCTGCCAGTCTCCATCCTAAAGTCCCACCTACTCCACAAGAGACCCAGCTCCTAACAAGTCTAGGCTTTCCTGTCTCCTCCCTGCCCTACACAGAGTGGCTTTCACCCTCAAAGCCCCGCCCTTCTCTACCACAGAGGCTGTGCCAATACCAACTCCTCCCTTGAACCTGACAGGGATCCACCAGAAACCCCATACCACCTCATCCTTGAAGTTCCCACCTAGTAACTTTTATTACAAATGTGATTTTATAATGGTCACAGAATTCATACTAATCAATATGATAAGAAAGCAGTATTGCCAAAAGACAACAAAAATTAGATAGCTATTAGATGCCTTAGTCTAGTTTGGGGTTCTGTTACCAGGCAGATACACATTGTGTGAAAATGTGTGAACGTGATTCCTCTAACTGGAAAGCATTCTTTGAAGTATCAGTAAGGTTTCATGAGTGATATTTTATTTCTAGAATTTTCGTACACATTTGTGTCCATTAACTGAAAAATATTAGTTATTTTAAATCTACTGGTTTGGTTGAGGAAAGAGTATTAAGATGTAAAAAGATGACTTTCAAATCATCTCTCTACTGAATAAAATTTTGGAGTTACTTACTTTACTATGTACCAGAGTTTTTAGTAACAGAAATTCTCTACAGGAATCCACTTTGAATTTCCTCCTTCCACTAAAGTGCCCTTTGGAAAAGATTGAAGTGAGATTATAGAATGCCAGAAACAAAAACGTATTTGAGATCATAACAAAAACCTTGATGAAGACCCTACCCAATGAGGTTAAATTTTCTAATGAAAGGAACTTAAGCGTATTTACCTGCAGACTTTCTGAAGACTACAAGAAAAAATATAAGAAATGCCCTCTTATACCATGGTTCTGAAAACAAAACAAAACCAAGGAAAGACAACATAATGAGACAGAAGGGAATGAGGGACTTGTACATGTGATATAGAATGTAAAAATACACTGAATCAGGTAAAAATAATTTTGGTCACAATGCCTGGTTGTTGTTTGTTAACCTGTGACTTAATATAGGTCTCAGCAGGTGTCTGCCAAGCTATTTGTGTAGTTAGTCAATTTCATCATTGCAAGATCATCAGGATGATGAACTCCCACACACCTTAACATACCTGCAACACAACTAGACATACATTCCTATTGGTCCAACAGTGTAAGGCAGACCTGTATTTAACCCATGCTTTGTATGTAGTATGCTATGGTTTTTTCACGCTTGATACAAAATGTCTCTGTCCAGAATTAAATGATGGCATTTATAGCGAAAATGATTTAGGGTCATTTTTAACATCTAATGCATGCTGAAGTTTTTATTTATAGCTCTCCTTGTTCCTTTCTTTCTTCCTCCCTTTCTTTCTTTTCTTTTCTCTCTATTCTTTTCTTTCTTTCTTTTTTCCTTTCTTTCTTTCTTTCTTTTTTTCTTTCTTTTTTCCTTCCTTCCTTTCTTTCTTTCTTCCCTTTTCTTTCCTCTTTTAGGAAATGAGTATGAATTTAGATATTTTGTTTGCTGAACAAGAATTCTATCATTAGAATAATCCTTTTTCGATTTATTTACTTTGCTCATAGGTTATCCATTTTGCTGAGGGCCGAACACAGGGCAAGTTCCTCACCTCTGTCTGCCAACTAGCAGGGATCACAAATGCATTCCAACAAGCGAACCTTTAGGAAGATATGAGACTCTTATTACTTTCCTTGCACAATGGTTCTGATCTGTGATCCTCTCAAATTCTACCTCTTCAATTAGTGATGTGAGTTCCAGTAGCCTACCCTCATTATACATCTTCTAAATGAATTATTGAAGGCAATTTCACTTTAACCTCTTTTTTGCCAGTCCACTGGCTGTTATAGTTTTATTTCTAGACAAATTTTGTGTATATATGCACATTAGCTTTAAAATATTATTTTACCTCCTTTTTTCCTTTTTAATTTTCTTGGTCAAGGGGCTTGAATTCTGGGTCTGGACGCTGTCCCTGGGCTCTTCAGATCAAGGCTCACACGTTACCACTTGAGCCACAGTGCCACTTCTGGTTTTCTGGTGGTTACTTGGAAGTAAGAGTGTCATGGATTTCCTGCCAGGGCTAGCTTTGAACTACTATCCTCAGATCTCAGCTCCTGAGTAGCTAGGATTATAGGCATGAGCCATTGGCACCCAGCTAAAAATGTTACTTATTTTATGTACTGTGATTTAGTTGAGGGAGTAACATGAGTGTGTAGAAAGGTAACTTTTAAGTTACCTCTCTAAATAATTTCAGAGTTTCATTTTCATATTTATTGCAGTTATTAATAACAGAAACTCCCAAAGTAACAGAATAATCCTTCATTTTCTCCTTCCCATAGGTACTATTGGAAGAGAATGAGATCTAAGACAATATGAACTTGAAATTATAAAAAAAAATTATTTTGATGATACATGAATAACCATATAACAGAACGTGCTTTTCATTTTCTAAAGAAAGGAATGTCATGAAAGTGTATTTATTGGCAGGCTTTTCACCTGAAAAACAAAGAAAAAACAATATCATAAAAAAGCTGAAGGGAATCAGCAACCATGTAAGTGTGATACAGCATTGCACACTTTAAAACATGAACTGGTTCGGGTAAAGTAATACTTTGGGAAAGTATCTGTTCACTAAATTTATTCATTATAAATTTTTTATTTTTATTTACATGTCACTTAATATATAACTGCATACATGTGAGTGCTATGTAGATATATATATCTATATATATCTATATATGCTATATATAGATATATATAGATATATCTATCTATCTATCTATCTATATATATCATCAGTATCTGCCCAGTGAACTGTATGGTTATGCATTTTTAGGTAATTTCATCATGTCAAGTTCATCAAAAAGATTGACATCCATAAACCTTAACAACCCTGCAACACCACTGCACATGCAAACTTAAGTGTTCACCATTGTAAGCTAGACATGTGTTTTACCAAAGCTTTATATATATGGTGTTATTTTTTCATTTAGTCTTGACACAAAATGTATGTGCTCCTAGAAGTAAATGATGGCATTTATAACTACAATAATTTATTGTAAATCTTTACATTGAACACATGCTCAATATGAGTTGTTCTTTCTTTCCTTTTCTTATTTTATCTTTAGGAATTTGATTTGAGTTTGATGTTGTGTTTGCCAGACAAGTATTCCACCACTGGAGTCACGCCACCAATCCTTTCTAGTTTAAGTTACTTTACTCATAGAGTAGCAATTTTTGCACCCAGCCCAAAAAGCAGGGATCATGATTGCATTCCAATATCCCTACCTAGTAGGTTGATATGGGTGATACTTTCCTTCCTAGACTGATTCAGAACTGTGATCCTCTCAAATTCTCCCACTTTAGTTAATTGTGTGAGCTCCAGTTCTCCCTACTTCTAGAAGATAGGACAGACATGAATGATTACAGGTAATTTGAGTGAATCATTGGCTAATATAGGTGACTTGGTATTAAAGTGTAGGGTAAGTTTTAAAGTATAATCACAGTAGTCAGATATTTTGCTAAGTAATTTTGTTTCACATTAATAACACATCTTGACCAGAATTAAGGACTTACTTTTGCTGTCTGTCAACTTGTATGTCATTTGGTAAAATAAACTTCATGTCTACCTTGTGGGATAAAGAACTTTGAATGGTCTGATGTGCTGGTTCATATCTATAATCATGGTTAGCAATCAGAAATAAATAGATCACAATTTGAACATAGCCTAACCAGAAATCTAAGTAGTCTCAATCTCAACAAACTAGTGGATCATGTTGAATCATGCCATTAATCTCAGCACCACAAGAGGCTAAGTATCTGCCTAATACCTGTGTCACTTGAGTAACTGGGACTCTTGTAGGCAGTCACCTCTACTGATGCAGAAACTGGGCTGAGATTTAGCAAGCGGAGGGAGGAGTCTGCCCCACCTTCCCAGGGTGAACCTCAACGAATGCAGTGATCATGCTTGCTTTCCTCCTCCAAATGTCTTGAGATGCCATGCTCCTGAGTGTTCATTATTTGATTCCAGTGACCTGTGGTAGAGGTATAAGGAAACATTAAATAAATTTCACATATGCCAATTGAGCAGCTCTCCCAGCCTGTGAGTTCAACTCAGCAAATGTTCATTATTTGAGAGGTGAGAATACTTAGGTAAGGGAGAGAGGTAGGGTGAGTGAAAGAGAGGACAGATAGAGAGAGAGAGCTGGGCGCCGGTGGCTAACACCTGGAATCCTAGCTACTCAGGAGGCTGAGATCTAAGGATTGCGGTTCAAAGCCAGCCTGGGCAGGAAAGTCCGTGAAACCATTATCTCCAATAAACCACTCAAAAACCAGAAGTGGTGCTGTGGCTCAAGCAGTAGAGCGCTCGCCTTGAGCTCAAGAGCTGAGAGACAATGCCCAAGCCTAGAGTTCAAACCCCATGACCGACCAAAAAACAAAAGAGAGAGAGGGGGAGGGAGAAAAGAAAGGAAGGAAGGAAGGAAGGAAGGAAGGAAGGAAGGAAGGAAGGAAGGAAGGAAGGAAGGAAGGAAGGAAGGAAGGAAGGAAGAAAGGAAGGAAAGAAAATAACAGAATGAATTGTTTGGAGTCAGGAGTCATATGTCAGAGGTACTACCTGGATTTGGTGTTAGGTCTGCTCCAGGTCATGCAGATCCTATGCCGACACCTTCCCAATTCTTGGCTAAGTTTCAACTCTTTATGAGTTGCCTAGTATCTGACACACCTGGAGGCAGCCACCTCCCCATCCTGTTTAGTCACAACCTGGTCAGCCTCTGGTCACACTATCCATCTGACCAGAGGTGAGTCCCAGAACTTGAAGTCACATCCAGATCCAGTGTGGCCAGAGTTTTCCCCAAATGGCCTCACCTCATCTGTTTCTTCACATAGATACATCCTTGCCCGAGGTTGGGTCTCCCCATTTTTTTTAAAATGCCTTTCCACAATGTATGGCATGGGACGCTATTCAGTAAATAAACTTCTTTACCTGACTGAATACGGTGTGGTGTTCTATTCATTGGCTACCTAATGAAACTCACCTAATTAATATACTTTACACTTCAGAGTTTCTAGTTATGAATCCATGGATATTTTTGTGACACACGTGAGATCAGTATCTACAAAACATATTTACTAGCATAATTTAACAGTATAATTCTGTCTGGAATCTTTAATAGTAGCTTAATTAACCATAAAGTCTATTTTGTTTGCTTTGCTTGGCTTTGTTTTTGCTTAAAGTAATAGAAGAGTTGGTGAGACAATCTGTATGAAGACTCAGGGCCTGTGTTGGAGGGGCAGAATGATGCCGGCTCTGGCCTCAGAATTATCTGAGGACTGTGTTTGTGTATGTGGAAAGCTCTTGGCATGCCGGGCTAGAGAGGGAACATGTTCTCTCTCCCAATCTCAAAGCTCATGTCAGACTCCTGGGAGCTAAGGAAGTAGTTCTTCTGCTTACTTAAGCATAGACGAACAGCTAGTCAAGCATTTTCCTGAATATGGCGAAGTGGTTTGAGCTTGCGCTAAAATAATTTAGATAAAAATATACAAATACTTTGTCTTATAGTTTAAGCAAAATTGTATCTGTTGAAATTGTTTGTGTGAATGTCTCCTGACTAAATCTTGGCAAAGATAATACTTGCTTGTCTTTAAATATCCACTAGCAATAAAGCACACCATGCAGTGGCAATTGCTGTTTGCACTCTGCAACTCCTGTGTCCTGGTGATTTTGCGACCCATACCCAGGGACCCCAACGCCTTAGACGTTGACAACTGTGACCCAAACAGGGACCCTGCAGTGTTGAATTCAGGAAGGAATATTCAGGTAAATACTTTTAATTACAGGGAGATGGGACAAGTTAAATCTACTCCGTACTTACATATCCTAAAATATTTATTTGCTGCTTATGGTGTAACTATGTATTCTTTTGACATAGAAATGTGTATTAATGTAGTTAGGGAATGGAATCCTTGGTTCCCTGACGAAGTGACGTTAGATGTTGATAATTGGAAATGAGTAAAGTATAATGTAAAAAGAGCTGTTTGAGAAGGGGAAAGGATTCCTGTTAGATTTTGGTCCATTTGGGCTATTTCACATACCCTTTTTAAAGCTTTAAATGAGAAAAGATTAATAGCGGGCTTAACGAAAGAGGCAGCGCCTTTTATTGTAGATTTACTAATGGACTCTGAGGTTAAGGGCAATGGATAAGCATGCATCACAATTAACAGAGAAAAAACAAGAGGTAAAGAAGGCTGAAAAGGAACAAACTGAAAGCGTAAATAGAATGTCTGAGCAAATGGAATTGAGTTTATCAAGATTACAACATATGGAGTTAGAAATTAGGAGAGTGAAAGGAGAATCTGAAAAAGTGAAAGTAAAACAGCCTTCGGCTCCTCCCTGGCAGATACAATTTTTACAGCGTCACTCTCACACAAAACAGAAGGCTCAGACAGTGAGTTTGATGATGAAATGCCTATTTTTACTTATCCTGTAATTTGACCACCTCCTGTGAATGGTATAGCTCAACCAGCCAGATATGAGGATGTTGCTGTCGATGATATTGGTAAACTTAAGAAGGCAGTGACGTTGTATGGTCCTCAGTCTCATTATGTTAGGGAATTGCTTAATGGGCTTGCCCGACATTACAATAATTTGCTCCCGAGGATTAGAAGATGCTTTGTAGAGCCTTGCTTAAGCAACCTGAATACCTACAGTAGCAAATGTGGTTTACTGAGTTATATACAGAAAGGACTAGACAAAATGCACAGAGCAATAATCCATGCCTGCAGGATGTAACCCTTCCCATGTTGAGTGGAACAGAACAATATGCAGATGCTTATATGCAAGTGAACTCTCCTGAAGAGATCCATGAGCAGTTATGAGACATAGGTATTGAGGCATGGGAGAGGATTCAGCTGGTAGGAGAGCATTATGGCTCCTGGACTATAGTAATTCAAAAACCAAATAAACCCTATGTTGAATTTTTATCATGATTGACACTGACCTTGGAACATACTATTGTGGGAGAGACTGCACTTCAACAACTACTGAGCATGTTGGCTTATGAGAATTCTCATGAGGACTGTAGACGAGCCCTATTGCCTATTAAAGAATCTGGGGATATAAGTACATATTTAAGGGAGTGTAAAGACATTACATCCGAATCCAGGCATATGCAGTTGTTTGCTGAAACTATGGCCACTACCTGGCAGGCTTTACAAACCAAACCCTCTAATCTAAAATGTTTTGGATGTGGTCAAACAGTACATATAAAGAAGAATTGTAAAAAGGCTACTGATGTTAACAAGAGAGGACCAAGAATTTGCCCTAAATGTAAAAAGGAAAGCACTGGACAACAGTGTGTAGATCAAAAATAGCCAATAAAGGAATTCCTATAAAAATGCTTACCCTATGCAGGGAAAGTTTGCATCTGGCCAGCCCCGGGGCCCAGGATTAATAACCGAGGGTAGCCAACCATTTTTCTTCCTAGTCCCTGCCACAGCCCACAGCGCCGCAATGGACATGCCAATTCATTCATCTACTGAGAGGCATATTGGTTTAAAACATGCTTGCATGTAAGTATGAATTATGGTCATTCAATTTTGAAAACTGACAGATGCCACCTCCCCAGACATACCAAAATCATGATTTCTAAGTAAGATAGGATTTTATGGTGGTACAAGTGTTGAGATATCTGGATGAGTCTAATGGGTATCTTGCACTGAATTAGGCAGGAAGATATCCAATATCATATGGGATAAAAAATGTTAGTGAGAAATTATTCCCTTGAGAAAGATATAGGAGGCTGCCAGAGGTATGGAGAAATTCAGATAATTTTGGAGGATTTAGAAATGAAAGCTCAAGTACGTGTCTTTAAGTGGAAGGGCAAAAGAAGGGGAAGAGAAGAAAATAACTGAAAGCAGATCATTGTCCCAACTTAAAGTATAAAAAGACATAACCTATAACTTCCAAGTTAAAGAGAGACCAATATAATACGTCCCACTTAATTTAGATATATGCAAAATATTTACTTGCCTTTTTCCCACTTTAATGCTCCAAAATAAATGAAGACTTATAAGAAACGTTATGTGATTGTCGTTACTTCAACCTGAACATTAATTGTGATGAGCCCTCTTTTTCTCAGTATGCTCTTGGAAAATACTCCCTAAATTGATGATGATGTGACTGATTAGAGAGCCAGAGTAATGGGTTTCTACTTGTATGATAATCCCAGAAGAGTTTAATGCAGTTTTTTTTCTCAAGGTATCCAAGTATATTGTCTGACGCTATACTCTGAACACACCCTCACACCTGAGCACATTATTTGAAATTGTACATCAGCATTTCCTTGGCACATTCTACTTTGTGCCTTTGTCTTTTTTGCATGTTCCTTTTGATTGCTTTATTTCCATTTCATCTGTACAAACTGCTAAGAATACTGTTCAGCTACCACATCTTGTTTGCAAACACCCAGTCTATGTATGAATGTACTTTGTCCATGTTAACCAATAGGGTAGTACTCACTCTCTGAGGAGAAAAGTTACACAGTATAACTCTATGCCAACATTAGAGGGTGTAGAATTTAAGGCATTTTGAGACAAACAGTGATATTTGAATTGAAAGGCTCCTTAGGGACATTTTCTTGGAGCTCATTAGTTTACCCAGGAGAAACATAAATATCCACACACTTTGGAGCTAATTAGTAAGTAACTGAATTAACACTAGATCCTAGATGTTGTGTTATTACAAGTCACCATTGTATTATTGGTACATCAGAATCCTTTCCTACATGCATATATGTGTCAGAAAATGAAAGAAAGGCATTAAAACAAAATTCTTATCTGTTTAGGCATTTAGTCCTTGTGGTGAGGGTAATGTCTGAACTCTTCCATTCAATAATACCTTGAAGTTTATAAGAGCACTTCCTACATATAAGAATTTGTGGCAGGTTCATTGAGAGGGTTATTTCAGCATGGAGATATCCCTAACAAGAATTATATTTAAATAGAGTATATGGCAGTTATGACATATCAATGGCTATTGAGGCATTTTCTATTCTAAAGAATCAATTTGTGGAGTCTTCAGTAACATCAGTAAAACTGTATGTTCAA
Source organism: Dipodomys spectabilis (assembly GCF_019054845.1). NCBI lineage: Eukaryota > Metazoa > Chordata > Mammalia > Rodentia > Heteromyidae > Dipodomys > Dipodomys spectabilis. The sequence continues at coordinate 3,452,239 of NW_024871140.1, forward strand.
CCTATACTTGGTGTTACTTGTCCTACATTTATAATGAATAACCTGATAAGATGTCCAAACATATCTAACGATATTTCAATAAAATCCCAAACTGATGTAGATACATGGGTCACTCATTGGGACTGTAGGGCAAATTAGGCTTGTCTGTGCTATAGTTCAATCCATAATCTCCTTCAAAAATATTCACAGAATATATCTAAGTAAAGTTCATGACACTTACATCTGTATAGTACTTCTAAGGTCAGGATAAAAGCATTTGTTCCCAAAATTTAAAATCAACAGGGTCTGTTGAATTCATGGATCTAGAATTTTATGGCTTCACATTAATATCTCAAAATTTCATCAATATGACTTACATCTCTACCAGTTCACCAAAACACTGTTCTTATTGAACTTGTCTATGTCCTTTAAGTTTTCAAATCCAAATAGCATTTTTCCTTCAATGTCTCTGTAAGTTTTGACCTATTCTTCCTGAAAATTATTTCCTTCCTTTCCTTCTGCAAATCTGTTTCTATTACTTTCTTGTTTCCTTATCTCTTTCTTCCAATCTTGTCCACACTGGTGCTCACATTGCTACACTTATGTCATAACTTTTCTTTTCCTCTTACCTTTAATAATGCCCCCAATTTTATCATTCTTTTTCATATTCATGGTCGTGGATATTTTGATGATATCTAAACAGACCTATCTTTGCATCTGTTTAATATAAACTTTGGAAATATCAGAGAGTTTTTTCCCCTAAATACATCATTTTCACCTATAATCCTTATCACCAAGAATAACACTCACACATTTGCTTGGCCAGAGATGTAGAACCCTTTAGATTTCTTCTTACCCTTCTACTCTCACCCATTATATAAGATGAACGATCAAGATTTTCTCAGTTTCTGTTACTAATTTGATTTCTTTTTTTTTTTTTTTTTGTTGGTCGTGGGGCTGGAACTCTGGGCCTGTGTGCTGTCCCTGTGCTCTTCAGCTCAAGGCGAGCACTCTACCTCTTGAGCTACAGCAACACTTTTGGGGTTTTTTAGTGGTTTTCATTGGAGATCAGAGTCTCGTGGACTTTTCTCCCTGGGCTGGCTTTGAACCGTGATCCTCAGATCTCAGCCTCCTGAGTTGATAGGATTACAGGCATGAGCCACTGGCGCCCAACACTAATATGATTTCTATGTACTCCTTTTTATGCCCCTGTCACAAGTCTGTTTCATGTACTCGTCACTGGTCAGCTAGTCTTAAACAATTTTTAGAAAGTATGTTTTTTCCCCATAGTCTTTTCATATTTGTCCTCTCCATCAATAAATTACTGCTCCTTGTAAGTATGCAGAGGGAAGATCTCAGACACAAATTCTAGTATCATTATTTCCTCACTACATTGAGTGTTGGCCGTACATTTCTCATCTGTAAATGGATGTAATGTACCAGAAATATTGACGAATACATTTGCTTACTCCTAGAGCAAGAAAAAAGAAAAGTGAAGAGTCCGTACATTTTCCACCTTAGCTTACAAATAAGGATAGAGTCAAATTCGGTTTGTTGGTATAAAGTCACAAATTGTTTCATGCAGAAATAAAAATAAATTTTACCTCCTGGCTCTAAGGGTTGTGTCCTTTTAAGGCAACTACAGATATGTAAGTGGTATTATGTAAATTGGGTCATGTGTCTACATTTGTATTGAAGAACATACTCAACATATCATTGGAAAACATTGGTTATTGAATAGTATCTATATGAGAATGTTAATTGAACTAATCGCACTAAGTTGAAAACTAATATTAGTCCATTAAAATTTTCTTATTGCTTTATGTGTTGCCAAGTGTTCTTCATAAACTTATACATAGATTTTCTTCAGTGAACTGGATAGAATCTAAAACTGACCAAGGATTTCTGTCTAATAGTGAAGCATGCTTGAGGCATGTGTTGTTACCTTCTAGGGATATATAACTAAGAAACTGGCGATGTGGGTGGTGAAAGGCTTTCTCCTAAGTTCCCAAGGCTAGAACAAACAAGATCATTTGATAACAAAGCACTCAGCTTATTATATTTTATCTATGTGGGACAATAAACAATTTAAAATAAATGATTTTATTTATAAGCAAATGATACCACCAAGAAAAGTGAGTAAGTGGCGCTGTAGCTCAAGTGGTAGAGCGCTCGCCTTGAGTTGAAGAGCTGAGGGACAACGCCCAGGCCCAGAGTTCAAGCCCCACGACCGACAAAAAAAAAAAAAAAAAAGAAAAGTGAATACACATTAGAGAGACTGCAAGAATAACATTAGGGATTTACTGTCTCACCTGATTATGTGATTGTATTTCTTGATATTGAAGCTCTCCCCTTGTTATTCTTATTTTATGTAATCCAACACTGTTTATTATTATGTATTCAATGTGGGAAATCTAGCTTCAAAGATGTCTAAAAATTTTTCCTTTTCAATTATAACATTGTCATTATCAGGGTCACTCTGGTCATCATCATTTTCAACAAAATTATTATTACATCATATGTGCTAATTATTGAAAGTCTGGTATGTGTATATGATTTTGTATTATTTGTACTTTGATTAATAATTTTAATATTACCACTGTGCATGCATCCATGTTAAATTTTTGAATAATTAAACAAAAAAACTAAACCATAACAGGTAGCTTGACTATGTGATTATAACAAATTATTGAACAGATTTTGAAGCATTGCTCATTTCTAACCAGTATGAATTAACTTCCTCTCTCCCTGTCATTACACACAAATATTTAAGGGTTTGAACAGAATTTTTCAAGTAATATTCTATAAATATTACTACAACATCATGTATATATCTAAAATTACCTTGAAAATAATGTATTCTACTTTCTATTGAAATATTAGTCATTTTACTCTAGGAAATTTTGGAAAAATAGACTATATATCTTTGAAATGAAAAGGGTAAAAAATAGTAGCATAAAAGTTTTAGAGGGAGTGTATGCATTCAGAAATACATGTGTGTGTGTGTGTGTGTGTGTGTGTGTGTGTGTGTGTGTGTGTGTGTATAAATGTAATGTGTAGAAAGTCATACATTTTTAGTGAGAATTTGACATCATATATATATTTATGTATAGAATTATGTGCATTATAGTGAAATAAACATCTTAAAACATAATTAAAATTAAAAAACATCAAACCAATTGCCGGTAACTCACGCCTATAATTCTAGCTCCTCTGGGGGCTGAGATATAACAATTGTTTTCACATCTAGCCCCGACAGAAAGTACATGTTAGATTCTTATCAACAATTAACCATTCAAAAACAGAAATTAGCCCTATGCTTCAAGTTGTGCAGTGCTGGCCTTGAGCACAAAAAAGCTTAGGGACAATGCCCAGGACTTGCAAACAACAACAACATGTCTCACATTAATTTCACAAAAGCATTCTTAAACTGCTGTGAACATTTCTTAGAAACATGAATACATGCCCCTGGAAAATTTTAAGTAAAATGATAGAATATTTGTGTCTATGTTAAAGACATGACTATTTAGATTGTTTAAGATATTTAGGTAATGATTAGGAATTAAGAATAATGACAGGTAGGTAATAATTGGGACTGGTCTTTTATTCTGTTTTATGATAGTGATAAAATGATACCTGTAATGATTATATAAAATTACTCTTGGGTATTTGAATTATAATAAGTGATAAACATTTTTGAAGTTTATTTATTGTGAAAATTCTGTACCAAGGGGTTACGATTACATGGGCAAGGTAATGAGTATATTTCTTTTAAAACATTGTTGCCTCCTCCTTTGTTTCCTCTTCCCATCCCTTGCACCTCCCCCACACTGATCCCCACTCCTTCCCTCCCCCATTCCCCGGCCAACGTTTTAAAATTCGTTTTTCGACATAACAAAAAATAACTCCAGATTTCACTGTATTTGATATTGGTATAATTTGTAGAGGGGAAGGGAAAAAACAAATCATTTAAATAGGAATACAGGTGGAACCATTGCAACAATGAAATGTACAAGTCGTTATGTTGAAAAATGAACTTTACAACTTTGGTGGGGGGAGAGGATTGGGTAAGGGGAGTCTGAGAAGTGATGGGAAGGGGAAACAAAGGAAGAGGCAAAAATGCTTGATAAAAAGAAGGGTAAACAAAGGAGGAGGCTGCAATGCTTGGTAAGAAATGTACACATTATCCTGCCCATGTAACTGTAACTCCTCTGTACAGTATGTTCACAAATAAAATTAAATTAAAATTAAAAAAATGTACTCATTATCTTGTAATTATAAGCCATCTGTACGGCATTTTCACAATAAAAAAAAAATACCTCTCAGTCCTATCTCTCAACATTACCGGACTTAAATCTCCAATTAATCGACTTAGACTGTCTAGTTGGATTAAAAAGCAAAATCCTTCTATCTGCCTTTAGGAGTCACGCCTTGCACATAAAAACAAACACATTTTGAAAGTGAAAGTCTGGAACAAAATCTACCAAGCAAATGACCCCCATAAAAAAGTGGGAGTTGCAATCCTAATATCAGATAAAATAGACTTCAAATTAAAATTCGTGAGAAGAGATAAAGAAGGTCGCTACATACTAATGAAGAGATTGCTCCTTCAGGAGGATATTACAATTCTAAATATCTATTTGCCAAACAACGGAGCAAGCAAATTTATCCAAGAACACTACTTTCCCTCAAAGCTCACATAGATCCAAAGACATTAATTGTTGGGGATTTTAACACACCACTAACCCCACTAGATAAATCAACTTGGCTAAAACTCAATAAACTGCAGATCTAAACAACTGCAAGGATCAACTAGATTTAACAGACATCTAACGAATATTTCACGCAGCAGTATCAGAAAACACGTTTGTCTCAGCAGCACATGGAACATTTTCAAAAACTGACCACATTTTAGGTCACAAAACAAAAGTCCAAATTCAGAAACATTGAAGTTATACCTTGCATTTTCTCAGACCACAGGAAATAAAATTAGAATTCAATGCCAAAAGCCACCAAAGAAAGTCCTGTAACACATGGATGCTGAACAACACACTGTTGAATCACGAGTAAGTCATGTAAGAGATTAAAAAGGAAATTCAAGTGTTCACAATATTCAACAAAAACGAACACACAAATTACCAGCTCCTCTGGGACACAGAAAAGGCAGTACAAAGAGGCAAGTTTGAGATATATGAAACCAACAATTTAATGACACATCTGAACCTCCTTGAAAAAGAGCAGCAAGATAAACCCCAACCCAGTAGATGGAAAGAAATAATTAAAATTAAATAAGAATTAAATGAATTAGATTCCAAAAAATAAAAGAAAAAACACAGAAAGAATCAACAAAACAGAGTTGGTTCTTCCAAAACATTAACAAAATTGACAGACCCTTAACAAATCTTATCAGAAAAAGAAGAAAATTCACCCAAATAAATAAACTCAGAGATGAGAATGGAAACATCACCAGAGAAACAACCAAGATTCAGAACATTATAAGGGAATACTTCTCAAAACTATGCTAATAAGTTTGAGAACTTGGCAGAAATGGACCTTTTCATAGCAAATATCGACATGCCGAAACTAAACGAAGATGAGTTAAACCATTTTAACAGGCCCATATCAAGCATTAAGATAGAAACAGCAATATGAGAAGTCCCATCTAAAAAAACACCAAGACCAGACAGATTTATATCAGAATTCTACAAGGCCTTCAAAGCAGAGCTCACACCAATACTACTCCAACTCTTCAATGAAATTGAAAGAGAAAGTTCACTAAAGAACTTATTCAATGAGGCCATCAAAACCCTCATCCTCAAACCAGGCAGGGATGCATCAAAAAAGAGAAGTTTAAACATATTTCTTTTATGAATATTGATGCAAAACTTCTCAACAAAATTTTGGTCGATTGACTTCAAAAATTCATCCAAAAAATAATACAACACGATCAACAGGATTCAATTCAGGGATGCAAAGTTGGGTCAATATACGCAAATCAATTAATATAATACATCGCACCAACAAGAGCAAGGATAAGAACCACCTGGTTCTCTCAACTGTTGGAGAAAAAACATTTGACAACATCCAATAAACCCTTTATGATGAAGGCTCTGGAAAAATTAGGAACCCAGGGAACATTCCTAAATAAAATAAAAGCTGTATATGACAAACCTACAGCCAGCATTACACTTAATCATGAAAAACGAAAGCCATTTCCTCTTAAATCAAGAAGGGGACAATGGATTGCTGGGTCATAGGGAAGCTCTTTCCAAAGTGGTTGAACGAGTTTACACTCCCACCGACAATGAAGTAAGGTTCCCTTCTGTCCACATCCCCTCCAGCATCTGTTGTTATTAGAGTTCTTGATTTTATTCATACTAACTGGAGTGAGGTGGTATCTCAATGTTGTTTTGATTTGCATTTTTTATGGCTAGGGAGGTTGAGCATTTCTTCATGTGTCTATTGGCCATTCTTTCCTCTTCAGAGAAGTTTCTCTTTAAGACTTTAGCCCATTTATTTATTGGGCAGTTGTTTCTTTGAAGATTTGTTGTTGGGGGATTTAATTTTTTGAGTTCCAGTTATATTTTAGATATGAGACCCTTGTCCGTTGTATGGCTAGTGAAGATCTTCTCCCAATCCGTGGGCTTTCTATTGACCTTGCTAGCTATGACCTTTGCCATGTAGAAGCTCTGCAACTTCATGCAATCCCATTTGTCCAACCTTTCTTTGATTTGTTGTGTTTCTGGAACTCTATTAAGAAAATTTTGGCCTGTGTGGCATTTACCCAAATGTTCACAAACAAGACCACACTAAAACTACCAGCACGACTATGTTTATTGCAGCATTATTTACTATAACTAAGATATGGAACCAACCCAGATGCCCCTCAGTAGATGAATGGATCCAGAAAATGTGGTATATATACACAATGGAATTCTATGCTTCCATCAGAAAGAATGACATTGCCCCATTTGTTAGGAACTGGAAAGACTTGGAAAAAATTATATTAAATGAAGTAAGCCAGGCCCAAAGAAACATAGGCCCCATGGTTTCCCTTATTAGCAATAACTAGTATATGTCTGACTCAAGCAGAAAAGGTCAGATAATTTGATTTTAGGAAAATGAACCCTAAATATGTATTCAAATGTTATTTTTTCTTTCTTGCGATTGTTTCTAACACATTTGTAAAATGATTTCTTCGTTGCTTTGTATGTCCCTCCCCCACAGTATAACCCCTACTTTCACTGTATTTGATGTCGGTATAATTTGTGGAAGGGAAGGGGAAAAACAAATCTTTTAAATAGGAATAGAGGTGGACCCATTGCAACAATGACATGTACAAGTCGTTATGTCGAAAACGAACTTTACAACTTTGGTGCAGGGAGGGGGGGAGGATTGGGGGCAGGGAGAGAGTGGGAAGGGATGGGAAGGGGAAACAAAGGAAGAGACTAAAATGCTTGATAAGAAATGTATTCATTATCTTGCCCATGTATTTATAAACCCTCTGTAAAGTATTTTCACAATAAAAAATAAGAAGGGGACAAGGATGTCCACTCTCTCTAGTTTTTTTCAATTTAGTATTAGAATGCCAAGCTACAAGAATAAGAAATGGTGCAAACATAAAATGGATCCAAATAGGGAAAGATGAAGTAAAATTCTCCCTCTTTGTAAATGATGTGATCTTGTATTTAAAGAATCCCATGGAACCCACTCCCAAATTACTGATAGTGATTCAAAACTTTGGCAAAGTAGCCGGTTATAACATTAATCCTCAAAGACAATGGCTTTTCTCTAATCCAACAATGAGAAAAGTGTGGCTGAAACCAGGAAAACAATTCCATCTATAATATCCCCCCCAAAATAAAACGCCTAGGAATTAACCAAAAAGTGAAGGACCTTTATGATAGAAACGTTTTTGTTTTTTGTCAGTCATGGGTCTTGAACTCTGGGCCTGGGTGCTGTCCCACAAGTCTTCACTTCAAGTCAAGCGCTCTATCACTTGAGGCACAGCAAGACTTCTGGTTTTCTAGTGGTTTATTGGAGATAAGAGTCTCACTGACTTTCCTTCCCTGGCTAGCTTTGAACCATGATACTCAGATCTCAGCCTCCTGAGTAGCTAGGATTACAGGCGTGAGCCACCAGTGCCCGGCTGATGAAAACTTTAAAAACCTGAAAAAGGAAATCAAAACAGTACTTAGAAAGTGGAAAAAACTCCCATGCTCCTGGATTGGAAGGATCCACATATTGAAAATGGCAATACTTGCCAAAGTTATCTACAAATTCAATGCGATACATATCAATATTCCAACCTCATTCTTCAACGAAATATAAAAGGCAATCCAAAAATTAATATGAAACAATAAAAGACCCCGCATAGCAAAAATGATCAAAAACAGAAAGAAAAGTGCCTGAGGAGTATCAATACCAAATTTCAAACTCTACTACAACACCATTTTAATCAAAATAGCTTGATTACTGACACAAGATCAGACTTCAGGACCAATGGAGTATAATTGAAAATCCAGAAATGAACCTACAGATCTATAGCCATCTAATCTTCGATAAGGGAGCTAAAAACTAGAATGGAATAAAGACAGCCTCTTCAGTAAATGGTGCTGGCAAAATTGGTTAATCACTTGTAGAAAACTAAAGCTACATCCTGTATATCACTCTGCACCAGAATCAACTCCAAATGGATCAAAGACCTCAGAGTCAAAGCAGACATTCTGAAAACATTATAGGATGAATAAGAGAAACTCTAAGTCTCCTTGGAACAAACCGAAATTTTCTTAAAAGAGACCCAGAAACACAACAAATCAAAGAAAGGTTGGACAAATGGGATTACATGAAATTGCAGAGTTTCTGCAGGGCAAAGGATGAAGCTAGCAAGATCAATAAAGCACGGATTGGGAGAAGATCTTCACTAACCATACAACAGGCAAGGATTTCATATCTAATATACCTGGAACTCAAAAATTTAAATCCCCTAACAACAAATCTTCACAGAAACAACTGCCCAATAAATAAGTGGGGTAAAGACTAAAAGAGAAACTTCTCTGAAGAGGAAAGAAGGATGGCCAGTAGACACATGAAGGAATGCTCAACCTCCCTAGCTATAAAATGAATCCAAATCAAAACAACATTCAGATTCCACATCACCCCAGTTAGTTTGGCTATAATCAAAAACTCTAACAACAGATTCTGGATGGTATGTGGACAGAACAGAACCCTACTGCATTGTTGGTGGGAGTGTAAACTTGTTCAGCCACTTTGGAAAGTAGTATGGAGATTCCTCAAAAGACTCCACATAGAGCTCCCCTATTTTCCACCAATCCCACTTTTGATCATTTACCCAAATGATACAAACATGATTATTTTAAAGCTACCAGCACGACTGTGTTTATTGCAGCATTATTTACCATAGGTAAGATATGGAACCAACCCAGATACCCCTCAGTAGATGAATGGATTAAGAAAATGTGGTATATATACACAATGGAATTCTCTGCCTCTATCAGAAAGAATGACATTGTCCCATTTCTTAGGAAATGGAAAGACTTGTAAAAAATTTAATTAATTGAACTAAGCCAGGCCCAATGAAACATAGGTCCCATGGTTTCCCTTATTTACAATAACGTATATTTGTCAGACATGCAGAAACGGTCATATTAGTTGATGTTAGGTGAAATGAACCCCAATATAATTATTCAAATGGTTTTTTCTTTCTTGTGATTGTTTCTAACATTAATAAGTTGATTTCTTTGTTGTTTGCAGGTCCCTCCCCCACAAGATAACCCCTGTTTTCACTGTATTTAATGTTGTTATAATTTGTGGAGGGAAAGGGAAAAAACAAATAGTTTAAATAGGGCTACAGATGGACCTATTGCAACAATGAGCTATACAAGTCATTATGTTGAAAGATGAACTTTACAATTTTGGCCTGGGAGGAGGTTGGGGGACACGTGGTGGGGGGATGAGAATGGATGTGAAAGGGAAACAGAGGAGGAGGCCACAAGGCTTGATAAGAAATATACTCATTACTTTGCTCATGTAATTGTAACCCTTCTGTACAGTATTTTCAGAATTAAAAAAAAGAAATATACTATTCAGGGAAAAAATATATAGAATTAGGGGCCTGGAAGGTGGCTCAGTAGTAGAGCACTTGACTTGCATGCTTGAGGTTCAGGGTTCGATTCCTCAGCACCACATAATCAAAAAGAAAAAATCAGCAAGTGGCGCTGTGGCTCAAGTGGTAGAGCACTAGCCTTGAGCTGAAGAGCTGA